>NC_090652.1:147788940-148118940 GCF_040937935.1 Hyperolius riggenbachi
TCAAAAAAACAGAATGTCTTCATGCGCATAATATACTGTATTTTTTGGACTATAAGACTCACTTTTTCTCCCACAAAAGTAGGGGGAAAAGTCACTGCGTCTTATAGTCCAAATGCAGGGAGTTCCTGACTTGTAAACTCCTGTTAATACAAACCTCTTATCTGCCGCAATATTGGGGACTCCCTGTACTGTGTCCATGCAGAGGAGGACACGGGGGACAAAGGGGCAGGATAGAGCAGGATACAAGGGGGACACAAAGGGGCATAGAGGAGGACACGAGAAGGACAGAGGCAGACACAGGAGGACACGAGGGCGTAACCCACAAGATGCCCCTTCACCATGGATACACCAAGTTTAGTATCTTTTATTTTTCACCTGGTTTCTGTTCTCTAAACCTAGATGTGTTTTATGGTCAGGAGTGTCTTATAGTCCGAATAATAGTGGCGTACAAAATGACAATACAAAGTGGAGTTCACAAAATCTATAAAGCTTCCTAAAAACAATGGTAGGCATAAAGACCTGCTACTGTACACAACCCCACTGTCACTGTGAGGCTATTTACCTCCATTAATCGCCCAGCCGAAGCCTATGCAAATCAATTGGGCACCCAATCACAACTGGACATGTGGGCCCTCCACCAGGCGCACACCACGAGGCCTGCACACTCATACCATTACAGTGCACTGTAGTTCTTAAAGGGACTCCGAGGAGTAAAAAAAAAATAAAAAAATTAGAACCTGGGGCTTTCTCCATCCCACCGTAGGTCGGGAGATCCTCCGACGTCCTCCTGGCTCCTCTCCCGGTCCTTCCGCAGAAATCACGTCCGGTGACACCGGGGCCGAGTGTCGTGCTGACACTTCCTGAACGGTGATGCTCGTCGTCATCACGCCAGCCGCTATGCGTCCTCACGCTGTCCGGCATGACAGTACTGCGCATGCGCGGTTTACAGTTAGAAAACCGTGCTTTGAAAAAGTGTTTTTGCGCTATTGAGCTTTTTTTAAGTGCTTTTTTGAGCTATTGAGCTTTTTTAAGTGCATATGCTGAGCGATTAGTTTTTCCCCTTCCTGGCATAAGTCAGCAAGTGAACTCTTTGACCCACAAATGAGTAAATACAATGTATTTATTCATAAAAGCGCTCTGGAAATCGCTATACAAAGCGCTTTTTCAAGGAAATCAAAATGCTCACATGTGAACACTCTCATAGGAAAACATTGCACAAGCGCTTTAACCTCTTGCCGACCGCGTCCGCGTGGCCGCTGCGGCAGCCCCAGCACCGCCTAACGCCGATTGGCGTAAAGTCCTGGGGCTCTGTTTTGCAGGAGATCGCGCGCAGGCTGAACACGCATCTCCTACTTGGTGGGCGGAGCTGAGCTCTGCTTTCAGTCTCCGAGCGGCCATTGCCGCTCGGAAGACTGTTACACGGCGAAACCGCCGTGTGTTTACAGTATACTGTACAGAAATAGGTCCCATTAACGTCCACAAGAAGGAGACAAAGGATAACTTCTGTTATCTATATTCTAGCAATCGTAAAGTCTCCCATTGCTTTAGCACAGGTGTCAAACTCAAGGCTCCACAGGCAAGTGCAGCCATCCTTGCCATTTTATGTGGCCCTCAAGAGATTTAACCACTTCACCACTGAGGTTTTTTTTTTCTCTTGAGCACCAGAGAATTTTTCACCATTTATCGCTCCTTGCATTCATTTGCCAATAACTTTATCACTATTCATCACTCACAAACTGCTCTTATGGTAATTACGGTATTTGCAGTGACTACTTTGATCAAAAAGTCACTGCAAATAATTACCATAAGAGCAATTTGTGCATATTTTTTATATTGCAATGTGGATAACATATAACCTCATCTCTACATGGAATTTACATCTAGAGTTGGTTCCTTCACAATTATTCTCTTTAGTCCAGGGGTGTCAAACTCAGTCACATAAGTGGCCAAAATCTAAAACATAAAATGCATTGGGGGCCAAATTGTTCATTAAGAGTTAACATTTCTTGAACAGTCTCAAATAAAGTGGTGTAACTGTTAAGATATGTGATGATTCATATGCCCTTATACAGCTTATTCAGTGATCTAGTCATGTGACAATGTTGTCGGTTAACCAGGAAGTGTTAAATAAAGTTTACTCAGAGAGCAGGAGGAAAAAAAAAAAGAAAACAAAACAGCATGTGTTTCTGAGAGAAATCAAAGCATGGTTTCTGTGTGCAGTTTATCCTCCATCAGAGATATGCTATAGCTCACAAGATAAGATTAGAAAGCAGCATCAGGATAGTTATCCCATCTCTTGAACAAAAATGACAACAGTAACAATAGTGGCAAACTACAGATTAGCACAGTGGATCTGTTAAATGTTTACCTGCTTGGGGGCTGCTTAGTGTCTGCTTTAATCTTTCAAACAGACACATGCTCTATCCTGCATGCCTCAGGCTTCTCGGGCATGTCACATGATCAGGAGCTGGCAGTATTCACGCATGCAACCAGTGTCAGACTGGGAGCTGGAAAACCTGAGGAAATGCACTTGCTGGCCAAGCAGCAGTAATCCGGTGTTGCTGCAGTGCTCACAGTGAAGACTTGCTGCAGGTTTCTATTGGGAGTGATAACACATGGTTACTGCTGCTTGGCCAGCAGGTGGATTTCCTCAGTTTTTCACCTCCTAGTCCGACACTGCATGCAGCTGCCATGAAGAACAAAAGAGACAACACAGCGTTGCACTGCTCTGCTACTCTGCAATGTCAGGAGAGAGTGTTGGTGGGAAAGGTGTGTGTTTTATCAGCCACAAGGAACAAAGGAGGGGTCGCATGCTAATTCTTAGGGGGGGTCACGTGGGTTGTGGCTGCACATAGCCTCGAACTGACACTAATTCAGCCAGAAATGCTGTCATCCTGTGGATGGGAAGGCAGTGTTTAGTAATTTAATTGCTTACAATGATGCACATTTAACTGTTCAGCGCCTGCATACAGTATGTCTACGCCCCGGTAGGCTTCATCCTGGCACCTGGGGTGTAGATATAAGGATTTCCATTGCGACCACTGCTGTCCGCACTCCCGCTCACTCGTGCGCACGCTCCCACACTCGTTCTCATTGCTGCCCGTTAGTAGGAAGATCATTGATATAAGTCGTTTGCAATGTTACAATGATTACTGGCATCATTGAGATGCCGCGGTCATTGTGAAAAAACAAAGTTACACATCCACGTATTACTTCCTGTTAGTACACTAACAGGAAAATAACGCGTGAAGACATCTTGTGGCCAAATGCCACCACATACAATTTTTGTTTAGTCAAAATACAATTTAATAAATTGCCATTTTTGTTTAATAAAAAGACATTTAAAATTAACGCCTTACTTCCCACACTCTCCACTACTCCCTAAAAACGTTTGCATTGAAAAAAAATGACAATAAAAAAAAGTACATTTACCTTAGGGGCTGAACTTTTTTAGTATGTATGTCAAGAGGGTATATTACTTTATTTTTTAAAATATGAGCTTTTAATTAGTGACGGACGCAAAACTGAAAAAAAAACACCTTTATTTCCAAATAAAATATAGGCGCCATGTATTGTACTAGGGAAATATTTTAAGCGTTGTAATAACCGGGACAAATGGGCAAATACAATGTCAGTCGGTTTTATCCATAGTAGTATGAATTATTTTAAAATTATCATGGCCGAAAACTGAGAAATAATGATTTTTTTTTTATTATTATTATTCCCTAAATGCATTTAGAATAAAAAAATTCTTAGCATAATGTACCACTCGACGAAAACCTAATTGGTGGCAAAAAAAAAAGGATATAGATAATTATGTTGTGATGAATAGTGATAAAGTTATTGGCAAATGAATGCAAGGAGCGCTAAAAGGTGAAAAATTCTCTGGTGCTCAAGGGAAAAAAAAACCTCAGTGGTGAAGTGGTTAAATCTCTTGAAGGCCACATAAAATGGCAAGGATGGCTGCACTTGCCTGTGGAGCTTTGAGTTTGACACCTGTGCTAAAGCAATGGGAGACTATACGATTGCTAGAATATAGATAACAGAAGTTATCCTTTGTCTCCCTCTTGTGGACGTTAATGGGACCTATTTCTGTACAGTATACTGTACATCCTAAACAGAACTTCCTAACATTCCTAGATTATAGTATTACAAACTGATCATTCACAAGAAATATAACCTCAATTTCCATTGAGAGATGAAAGATGCATGTACTCATAGAACTTGTCTACCCCTTGAGCAAAACAAAACATCAATTAATATTTAAAGGGAACCAGAGATGAACGTTTCACACAAAATAAACATATCAGTTGATAGCTTGTAAAGAATAAATGCTCTACCTGATAATTTTGCCGCTCTGGTGTGCCTTTTTTAGTATTTTTTATCCATTATTGCTCCAGGAAAAATCAAATATGGCCGCCAGCTCATATCCCTTCTCCTTCCGGGTTATATGAGTTGTTCTGGATGTGCTGTCTAGGCTATATGAGACTAGGCTGCTATCTAGGCTATATGAGAAAGGCTGCTGTGTGCTTTCATTTTGGTATGATGTACTGCCTGTAGGAAGTGTCTCTCATAGGAATGAAACTGCCGTTATTATCAGTATCTAGTGCACACAGAGCACACAGGGATCATATTGCAGCCACGGAGCTTCTCTCTCAGCAGAGCAGCCCCTCCCAGTCATCACAGCTCTCAGTATGCAAAGCAGGAAATCTAAGCCAGGAGAGGGGAAGGCTTGGGCTTGAAAACACTTCACAGAAGAGTGACTCAGCTATAATGATTCCAGGTCAAACCTCGACTGAATAGTCGGTGGATTCTTATCACAGCTGCTTATAGACTAATTAAGCAGATAACAATGAAACTAAAAGCAGGGTAGGTGTTTACTGTCATGTTCCTACTGATAAATGTAATAAAATACATGAGGGTGCTTCATCTCTGGTTCCCTTTAACAGTTCCCGGGTAAGGCTCAGTTCACACTGGCATTAAAAACATTACGTTCAGCAGAACTAAACTAAATGGATCCCAACAGATGCAAACTGGTTACAGCTGTTTCCTTTGATGTAGGTTTAAGGCCTTTGACTAGAGATCGAATCCCAGTGCAAGCCCGCACATAAAACATTAAAAGGTACCTGCAATGAATGGAATCAAGAAATGTATACATACCTGGGGCTTCCTCCAGCCCCCTTCATGCTGATTGGTCCCTCGTCATCCTCTTCCACCTCCTGGATCCTACGCTTCCTGGTAATCCAGCCAGTCGGCGCAGATGCTCCCCCTGTCACTCTCCTGTGGCTGGGTGCGTTCTGGTGACGGGATCCCAATGTGGGAGCGTGTGGCCAGACCACGCATGCACACTATGCCCTAACTGGCCAGATTAACAGGAGCTGTAGTGGAGGATCCAGGAGGTGGAAGTGGACAGCGAGGGACCGATTAGCATGAAGGGAGCTGGAGGAATTCCCATGTATGTATACATTTCTAGATTTCATTCATCTCAGGTTCACTCCTACTACTGCTCGGCTCTGCCTCCCGTGGGCCTTCCTCCCTTATACAATTCCCTGGTGTTTAGTGGTCCTTCCTCCTTTCCCTATGCAGTTCGCTGGTGTCTAGTGGTCCCCCTCCCCTATACAGTTCCCTGGTTTCCAATATAGCTTCCCTGATGGTCTACGCTGGGTTACCAAAGGTTAAAGGGAACCTTAACTGAGAGGGATATGGCTGTTTCCTTTTAAACAATACCAGTTGCCTGGCAGTCCTGCTGATCTCTTTGGTTGCAGTAGTGGCTGAATCACACACCTGAAACAAGCATGCAGCTAATCCAGTCTGACTTAAGTCAGAGCACCTGATCTGCATGTTTGTTGAGGGGCTGTTGCTAAAAGTATTAGAGACACAGGATCAGCAGGAGAGTCAGGCAACTGGTATGGTTTTAAAAGGAAAAATCCATATCCTTCTCAGTTTAGGTTCCCTTTAAATAACACGTGGATATGACTGAAGGTATAAGGACTAGGACACCAAGACCCAAGTCACTTTTTTTACTGAGTATAAAAAAAACTGAAAATGCTGCAAAGAAAGCTTAGAAATAAAATTTATTTATTAAGCCAAAATATAACCATATTACAATTTTGTGTATAAACCACAGTTAACAGATTAAAGCAACAGCTAACGTGTGGAAGAAATTACTTAATAAATAATGATAAAACAATCATAAAAGATTAACTTTTTTTTCTTTTGCACATCACACATATCTTTTTAATAAAATATGTAAACAAGATAACTTTCCGTGCAAATTCATAAAGTTAGTTATTCTCAGACTGGTCGGATAGCTAGTTTTGCATAACTGCCACATTTACTGGCATTTACAATCACCTGTTTGATGATCTTAGTTTTTGTTTACTTGCTCAGTTTGAGAAGGACCTGAGCTATTGATTGTCCACCTCAATTTGTCATCTTGCGTTCATGGCCGATGCAAAGGCGTTTGAGGCTGATTAGTCCCTTTCATAATCCCCCATTTGCCTGCTTCTCATCACCATCTCCATAGCACTGGATATTTCCGCCTCATACTGTTGTTGCTGGCCCTCATACTCAGCCTGCTGCCTAGCTCTCCTGATCATCTCCAGAGCTGTCAGATTTGATGGTCCAGCATTGTATCTCGTCTCCTCTTCCTTGAAATCAGCTTGCTGCCTTTTCCTCATCATCATTTCCATGACATTTGGTGGTTCTGCGGTGTAACTTGGACGCTCCTCCTCGTATTCACTCTGTCGCCTTGCCCTCTCACTAGGTATTCTGTTAATTGGTGGGTAGTCTTCTTCAAGGTCTTCCTGTTGCTTTGCCCTCATTGCGAGGGCAAGGGCATTGGCGCTGCCACTCCTTTGAGGAAACTGGGACTTGGATTCTGTGGTGAGGAAAAAATTTGATTTATGATAAATTACAGACTTTACATAAATTACAGCCTGCAAATCCCCCATGAGGGGATGGACTTGTCCAGGGCTGTGCCTCAGGCTGTGGGCCGCAGGCCGCATTCCTAGCCTCTTGTCCTCAAGCTGTGTGCCACGCTGGCATGTACTAAAAGCTTGTCACATGACACTGCTGTGGCCATGAAAACCTGACACTGGTAGCTGCGAGTTAACCATTTTGTTAATGCCTGCTCTGCAGGGAGGGAGGCAGGAGAGGAATCTGGCCATCTAGCAGTGGCCCAGAATCACAGCACATACAGGTCAGATACAGCCTGCGGCCTGTAGTTTGCTCAGTGCTGGACTAGTCCAAAACGTTTGGTTATGTCAGATTTTAACTGCTTACTTTTTTGCTGTAGTGGTCCTTTACATTTCTTTTATTTTCAAAAGCACTTACTGAATGGCGGTATCAGAGTCCAACTGCCAGAATAGTGTATAAATTAATAGGCAGACTGGCCGGCATTTTTAAATACTTTCCAGGGATTGCTTTTGTAACAAATAAAGGAGACACTGAGAATCCTCCACAATGACATGGAGTAGTCCAAATCATATTTTTACTGCCTACTGTAAGCAACAGCAACATAGGAGAAAAGTAGTTTATAATACATTTAACCCTGGCAGAAATGTACTTCTTATAAATATGTGCACACATCTACATTACATTTTATAGTTCCATGATAGTGATTCTTAAAGTGGCTGGGAAAAACTTACAAGGCAGGGTTTGATTTCTTATTTTTTGTAGCTTACCCTAATTACAGAAAACCACTTTTTTTGCTCTCCAGTGTTAAAAATCAGATGGCCCTTTTAAGATCTCCTTAAAGGACACCAGAGCAGAGCCAAAAGGCTCTGGTAAAAAGTGAAGCTGTACGAGGTAGGGGGGCATAATCAAATACTCAGTGGACCTTCGGTTCCCCTCCATCCCTCACGGTTCTCCTCCAGTCAGTCCCGTTCTCCTGGGCGACTCCAAACCCGGGCATACTGCGCCGTGAATGCGCAGTATGTCCGTTCTGCTTCACTGTGGCCAAGTGATGTTACAGGACAGGAGCGCGTTCGCTCCCCCCATCTCCAATCAGCGATCACGCCGGGACGCCTGTGACATCTCTATGCGGCCACAGGGGAGCAGGACAGGCAGTATGTCCGAGTTCGGAATCGCCGAAGTCGCCCAGGAGAACGGGACAGACCGGAAGTGAACAGCGGGTTACAGAAGGAAATGGGCGGCACGGTAAGTATTTGATTATGCCCCCCCCCCCCCCACCCGGTACAGCTTCACTTTTTATCAGAGCCTTTCGGCACTGGTATCCTTTAAAGTGGTGACACACTCTGGATTAAACTCGTCTGAGGCAATCGATAAAGACCGCCTCTGCCAAGAACCTAGCATGTGTACAGTGGCCCCCTCCAGGGTATGAACAAGCGGTTCACCAGGCGCATCACTTCAGCTAAGCACCGGAGGGCATTGTTCTCCCCAATAACCCTGCCTGCTCTTTGACGATCCTTGTGTACCTTTCAGTTGGCCTTCTTACTGCATATCCCTTCCCATAGAAACAGCCTCCGTCCCACAGTATCACCGAGGGATAACGTCCAACTGAGAGAGCAACAGTCCGTGTATGTTTGCATGAGGCTTTACAACAGTGATCAGTGCTCTGAATGCTGGCTACTGCTTTGAATGCCGGGCTACTGCAGCAAATGATGTGATCACTCCCAAAATGCTGCAAGCAGCGATTTGCTGTGTGAAGAATCACCCCTATAAGGATCAACTGGTATAACACGGCAAAAGCGCTCCCAGTGTGTCCCAGGCCTAAGGGCTGATCCACACTACAAGCGGTTTTCTAAGCACCAGTAATTTAAAAGTGCTTGCTAATGTAATACCATGTGTGCTTTAGAAAATTGCTCGTAGTTTGAACCAGCCCTAAAAAAAGCACTCCACTATTTTCCATTAAAAAAAACAGCATTCTCCACTTTCAAACTGCCACATACTATTTGTCTATCTATGGGGTGGTGGTTATGCTTATCATCCCTTTATGTGCAGAAAACAGGTGATCTTTGGATTGCAAAGAGTCATTCCTGAAAACAGGAGCAGGTGATCCCTTATAAAAGGTGTGATCATTTCACTGCAGGTGTGCCACAACTAATGGCATCCAGACCTAGAGACCCAACCATCCAATAGCAAGAGGTAGTCAGCAACACCAATCAGGTAGTGATAGCAGCCATAGCAACTGCTATGGGGCCCTGGAGCAGAGGGGGCTCAGGTTGTACTTGATGTGTTCAATATTAACTTTCCTTTGTGTCTCCACCCTCTGACTTTGTCTATTAGGGACTAGATTGTGAGCCCCTCTGAGGGACAGTTAGTGACAAGACTATATAGTCTGTACATCGCTGCATAATATGTCGGCGCTATATAAAAAATTAAATAAATAAATATTAGCTCAAGGACTATACACTGTGAACATTGCACACAAATGTAAATTGCCCAATCAACTCTTAAGGTGCCCATACACTCGTCAGATTGGCAGCAGATAGATAAGAAATGCATCTGATGATCTATCTGATGCGTTTTTAGAACATTTTTACCAGGATAGAATTCCAATAGATTTCAGTTTGAAATCTATTGAAATTCGATCTGATGGCATTTTTTTGCCATCAGATTTCCATTAAGGCCAATGCAAACTGATAAGCAATCTCATCAGATCGACCTACATTTTCCACCCTGCAAGTTCGATGGAAATCCATCGAAATCAGCCATCGATCGGTCGATTGGCCAACCGATTTGCGATCGATCGATCGGGATCGATCGGTCGGCCAGAAAATCGGCTGAGTGTATGGGCTGCTTTACCCATAGGGTAGGGGAAGGTGCTTAGTCCTAAGGGACCCCTAAAGTTTGTAGGTTGTATTTGGAGCAATCAAAGTTGACAGGAAGCACTTTTGACAGGCTGAAGACAGTTTGAATTAAAGAAAATCTGTAACAAATGTAAATATTTACCTCCGTGGCTCCAGCGCAGGATCCGCTCTTCCCACGGAGATAAGTGGAAATAGCCGATCTCTGTTGAGCCGCTCTACTGCGCAGGCACAAGGCGCCTGCGCAGTAGAGCGGACCAGACGGAGATCGGCTATTTCCACCTATCTCTGTCAGAAGAGCTGGAACAGCTCCCCCGCTGGAGCCTAGAAAGGTAAATATTGAACAGGCTGTCGGATCTGTCGGGCCGGCTTTGAAGCCTGCAGCGAGACCCCCGTGGGGCAGAGGAGGACGGGGGAAGCCTCATTAGGATCCTGAGGCTTCCCCCTCCCGAGGTGAGTACCCCCCAGGGGACGTTTTTCTCGTTACAGTGTCTCTTTAAACAGGGCCGGTTTAAGCAACAATGGGGCCCCAGGGCAAAATAAACCTGGGGGGCCCCCCAACAGATACCCCGGAACAAAAATCGGCATTAAGGGACCTTTTTTGCAGCTGGTATAGTCAGGGTGTGAAGCCCCAATCGGTCGGAGCTCCACATTCTGGCTACCCCAGCCTGCATGGGGGAGAAGGGGTTAAAAAGTTTCAGGAGGGGGGACACCACATAATTAAAAAAAAAAAAATTCCCACACTCTAAACATAAAAAATTTTTTGGAAAAAATGCCAGGGATCTTCATACAGCCATATTGCGGCTGTATAGCGATCCCTGGCCAAAGCTCTGCGGCTGCAAATGGACCCCCTGGAAACCCCGTCAGGAAATTTATTGCTTTTTCTTTTGATACATGTAAAAATTACACTACCGTTGGGTTTGCTACTAAAAGTGACATTTACTGCATTTAAAAGTATACTTTTTTCCTTCGAAACTTTAAAATCGATTTTCTCAAAAACTATAAAGTCTTTTTGAAAAATTGTTTTTTCCTCTTATTCCCAATGATCTCCTTAAAGGGACACTTAAGTCAAACAAAAAAAATGAGTTTTACTCAGCTGGGGCTTCCAATATCCCCCTGCAGCTGTTCGGTGCCCTCGCCGTCTCCCTCCGATCCTCCTGGCCCCACCGGCAGCCACTTCCTGTTTCGGTGACAGGAGCTGACAGGCTGGGGACGCGAGTGATTCTTCGCGTTCCTGGCCACAATAGCGCCATCTATGTTGCTATAGCATATATCATATACCATATAGCAGCATAGAGGGTGCTAACGTGTCTGGGAACGTGAAGAATCACTCGCGTCCCCAGCCTGTCAGCTCCTGTCACTGAAACAGGAAGTGGCTGCCTGCGGGGCCAGATGAATTGGAGGGAGACGGCGAGGGCACCGGACACCTGCAGGGGCCTATTGGAAGCCCCAGGTGAGTAAAACTCATTTTTTTTGTTTGACTTAAAGAGAATCTGTATTGTTAAAATCGCACAAAAGTAAACATACCAGTGCGTTAGGGGACATCTCCTATTACCCTCTGTCACAATTTAGCCGCTCCTCGCCGCATTAAAAGTGGTTAAAAACAGTTTTAAAAAGTTTGTTTATAAACAAACAAAATGGCCACCAAAACAGGAAGTAGGTTGATGTAAAGTATGTCCACACATAGAAAATACATTCATACACAAGCAGGCTGTATACACCCTTCCTTTTGAATCTCAAGAGATCATTTGTGTGTTTATTTCCCCCTGCAGCTATCTTCCACTGAAGTGTCAGGCTGTTTCTTCCTGCAGAGTGCAGACAGCTCTGCCTGTATGTAATTCCTCAGTATGTGAAAGCCCAGCCAGCTCAGAGGAGGATTTATCCAGCTTGTAAAAGATAAGAGAGAAGCTGCCCTAATCTAAATTATACACAGGCAGTGTGCAGAGAGGGGCCTGGAGGGGGGAGATGCATCACAGAACCACAACACTGAAGAACTTGGCAGCCTTCCAGACACAGGCTGACAAGTCTGACAAGAGAGAGATAAGTTGATTTATTACAGAGATGGTGATAGTAGAACGAGCTGCAGTAAGCCAGAACACATTAGAATAGCTTTTGGAACTTGTAGGATGATAAAAAACAGGATGCAATTTTTGTTACGGAGTCTCTTTAAGTGTCCCTTTAATATATCCTGCAAATTTAGGGTCTCTAGCATTTAAGGTGGATTTGCTATTAACCGTTAAAGTCGGCAGGTTTTTTAATTTGTATTTTTTTCCCATTGAAACTTTTAAATCGATTTTCTCAAAAACTATAAGGTCTTTTTGAAAAAAAATGTTTTCCTCTTGTAGCCACTGGGGGCCCCTACAGGCTCTGGGGCCCTGGGGCAATTGCCTCCTTTGCCTCTATGGTAGCGCCAGCCCTGTCTTTAAAGGGAATCTGAAGTGAAAATAAACTTATGAGATAATGATTTGTATGTGTAGTACAGCTAAGAAATAGAACATTAGTAGCAAAGAAAAGTCTCCTATTGTTTCCAGTACAGTTAGAGTTAAGAAACTTAAGTTGTTTTCTATGCAAAAGAGCTTCTCTGAACTCTCCGACCAAGCTTGGTTAGCTACAGCATTGTTTTCTGAAGCACTTATCTCAACCTGTCTCTCACTGTTTCTTGTTTGTTTAAGGTTTTACTGCAGGAAAGTTCAAGGGGTCATTAGCTCGGCTCTGTTTTATAGTTTAAAATACAGAGTGTAGTTTGTAATGAGACTACATAGAATGATGCAATGTAAAAATAAGGCTATATAACTGAAAATAAAATTATGAGACTCTTTTCTAGGCTGCTAATCAGGGGCGTAACAATAGACCCTACAAGGGATGTAGCCGCATGGGGCCCCAGAAGCCGCAGGTGGCCCCATGGGGGGGAGAAGTTTCTTTTCCCTGTCCTGAGAACTGACAACTTAGGGCATGGAGAAAATAAACTGCATTGGCTCAGCCACTGATAAGGATTAATACAAAGATTTGTAGACAGTCCCTATTCAGTGTGTCACTTGACAGTCAGCCTACTGGACCAATGAAAGTGCAGAAATATTGTTCTTTGAAGCTACTGGACCCGCCGGGCTCCAGGCAGGTTCAGTGGAGCATTTGTTAAAGTGAACCTCCAGATTAAAAATCTACTCAGCAGTACTGAAAAGGCTTGGTGTTTCTTTAACAGTTTCACAGCATTAGAACTTTGTTTTTCTTACCAAAGCTTCATTTATAGCTGAACAAAAGCTAAACTCCGCCCCAACAAAGAAAACTGCCTGGGCATTTTCCCCCTTATGCTGTGCAAAGCACGATGGGATTTCTGATGTTGTTGTTCTCGTTGCTTAGCAACTAGGAGGGCTGATCAGGACACAGGACAGTTGGAACTGTGTCTCATGCTCCCTGTCACCTCCTTTCAACCAAAAAGATGCCCCATGAAATCACAAACATTTGCCTGTTCTTTTAAAAGAGGGTGGGTAAGAGATTATATTACCTATCTATTTTAATTAACATAACTAATGTAACTTAATGACAGTATATTTGTTTAGGCTAAAGTTCCTCTGCAAGTTTAACAAAGCGCTCGTTAAAGTATCAATAGAGAGCGTATGTGCGCTATGACTACATAGCATACACTGAGAATTATCAACAAGTGATATTGACATTAAGCTGCGCTGCTGTAGTAGCGCCCCTTAGTGAATCAACCACCACGTGTGTCTGTATGTGGGAAAACATGCACGTTTTATCACAGAAGCGAATATAAGTGATTGAGAAAATGCATACAGTGCTTCACTGCTGTCTGTTTTTATCTGCAAGGGGAAAATACATTCAAGTGTTCACTAGCTAATTGAATAACATTGGTTCTCAGCTTTCCTGTGCAGAAAGCAGGGGGGGGGGGGGGGGGGGCGGAATTGACCAAGTGATTTCTAGTTACTCCCCTGCTGCTATTGTTCTATTAATTAGCCATACTACACATACAGTTCATTATATTGTACTTTTTTAAGTGTCACTTTAAATTTGTATGTAAGCAGGAATTACAGTATTAGCACCTCATTGACCATCTCTATTAATCAGTTGTCAGGTTATCAGAGAGTTAACAAAATGAGTGTGGTGGATTTTCCAATACATATGGTTCCCAGGTTTGATATTGTGAATAGTTTGGGACAGCACATTGCCCCATTACGGGCACCTTCAGGGAGGTACAATAGCAAATAAAATGTACAATTTTCAGTTTTTATATAACTTACCATTCAATTCCATGTCTAAGGTTTCATATGAAGGCTGAGCCTAGAATATACCACAATGAATTATTCTTAAAATGGGTTCATAACTGGTTTACTTAACACCTACAGTATTTGTGCTCACAGCTAAAGTATTTTTACTGTAAAGGTGCCAACTAATTATACAATTGAGATTGTACAATCTTACCAAACGTAAGTAGTAGAAGGGTAAAATAAGTGAATATACAGTACATTGAATGGATATTTTTGGTAGTCTCTCATATTACATAAAAATGGTAAGATTGTACAAAGAGATTGTATCATTAGTGGTCACCTAGCAGAAGAGTCCTTACCAATACCTAACTCAAACCTGCATCTCCCGCTACAGATTATGAATAATGTACGCATAAGCCATAGCAGGAGACATATTGCTATGGCAACCTGGCACATGTGCAGCAATCAAGCGTCAAGTCTCTGGGGTCCTCTCTGGGAGCCTTTTACCGAGGATGAGCGTGACATGAATGTCACGCTTTACTTACTAACGGTCGGAGCATGCACATAATAAATGATGGGCCAGTCCACATCTAATGAATGACAGGAATTTTACAGCAGTAACAGCAGCAGTAATTGCACATCACCTCCCTGGTAACTTGGTAGAGTCTTAACAATCCATCATCCGTCGATAATCGCTATGGTGATCAAATTGAATTTAAAGTGTACCTGAGACGAGTGGGAATAAACGTTTTATACATACCTGTGGCTTCCTCCAGCCCCCTCCGCACAGATCACTCCCACGCCGGCATCTAAATTATCCCAGATGCTCCGCTAGCAGCACTGTTCTCCGCGGCCAACCCGGGGTCAGTTGGCGCAGGCACAGTGCAGCCAAGTGTGCTCCTCCCAAAGCTGGAAGCATTCTGAGCATGCACAGTAGTACTGCACAAGTGCAGAATGGTCCCAGCGATGGGAGCGTGGCAGGGCAAGAGCGCACGGCCAGGCTGCGCATGTGCAGAATGCCCGACTGGCCGCGGAGAACGTGGCTGCTACCAGAACATCTAGGAGGATTTAGACACCTGTGTGAGCAATCTGTGCGAAGGGGCTGGAGGAAGCCACAGGTATGTATAAAACTTATTCCCACTCATCTCAGGGTCTCTTTAAATGTAAAAGGCACTATTCATTGCAAATTTTATAGACACTTTACAGGATTAACTTTTATTATTGTGGGGTTGTTTTGTGACTATTATCATTTGAGCTTATCGGGAGAGAGCACCAAATGAACCTGCTTCACTGCTGACAGGGAGATGGAAGGAAGCACAGGGGGACAGAAGAAGGCACAAAAAGGGACAGGAGGAGGCACACAGAGGGGGACAAACGGAAGGAAAGAGACACAGAGGGGGCATGGGGGACAGTAGGGGGCACAGATGTACAGGAGGAGGCACAGAGGGGAACAGGAGAAGGCCCAGGGGATGGAAGGAGACACAGAAGAAGACAAGAGAGGGAAGGGGGCACAGGAGGGCAGAAGGAGGCAAAGAGGAGGAATGGAAGTGGCACAGAGGGGCTTTGGGGGGCATAAAGAGGCTCAGAGGGGGACAGGAGGAGGCACGGGGGACAAAAGGAGACACTGAGAGGCACATAGAGGGCAAAGAAGGATGGGAGGAGGCACATGCTGGCAAAGGGGTCGGAAGGGGGCACAGTGGGGCAGTAGGGGGACACTGGAGACACCTGGGGGGACACTGGAAGCCAGAGGGGAGAGGTGGCACAGAGGGGGACTCTGGAGGCACAGGGGGACAATGAAGGTACAGTGGATTCACAGGGGGACATAAGTGACATAGATGAGACACAGGCAGACAGATGTGGCAGAGAGGGGGCCACTGGAGGCACATTGAAGGCACAGGGGGGTAGAGGACTCTGGAGGCATAGGGGGACACTAAAGGCACAGGAAGACAGAAGTGGCAGAGATGAGTCACAAGGGGACAGAGATGGCTTAGAGGGGGACAGAGGTAACATAGTGTTTTGACTGACCTGCAAAATTCAGGTTAAGAGCAAACCTACAGTCCCTATCTCGTTCACTAACCGGGGCTGCCTGCATTTCACAAGATAAGTGAAAAAAAATCACTTATGCTTTTTCCTTGCCCTCATATACAAACACTTCAATGACCACTGCTATATGGAAGACGTTCAATATTTGGTGAATCCTCCAGTTTGGTTGTGGGTGCAGCAGCAAGAAGGAAATTTCCATCCAGCACACTGTAATTGACTGTAGGTAGAAGGCGGTAAGTCTTCAGGCATTTTCAATTGCCTGATGCCTACTATGACACATGTCAAGCCACACCTATTGTGGGCTTGATGGAGGATTGCTGCATATGCTGCAGCTCACCTGCAGAGTTTTGGAGGATGCGCGCAATAGCTGGTAGCTCCCAGATAGGGAAGGCTATTGTGTTTTTCAAATTATAGCAATAGTGTAGTTAACATCATAAGTTCTCCTTTGCAAGTGAACCTGTTTCATAAATGTGCCTTCCTATGGAAGTTTTTCTTTGTTTTTTGTCAAAAACGAACCTCTCTGTGTGACATCTTTTGTGATCCACCACGATTTATTCCATTTGGCTTCTGTGTTTTACGGAGTTCTTTAATTAAAAATGATTTATCTTTTCCTTCCTGCAAATATAAGCCATACCAAAATATCAGTAACAGGATGCATAGACAGGACTGCAGACTAATGCTGCTCTACACCATTGCAGCTGTAATCATTTATATTAACTTATTGATATGACCAGTTGACCACTTTCTTCTGCAAACCTGAACCAAACTTTCCTTCACTTGACCTTATCTGCCTCTGACACTCTTTTCCTGGCATTATATAGTTGATTTCTCTTATTTTGTCTCCTTTAGGCCTTTTTTCTTACTATGTGCATTTGTGTGCTTTTATGAGCGAAAGCATTTACATGCAATGTGCCACAGATCCCTGCTGTGTTCAGATTATGCATTAAATACTTGCAATGCATTTTTTAAATTTAATCTTTTTTTGATGCAGGGGATTGGGCTGGCGGGCATAAGTTTAAAGGGAACCTGAAGTGAGAGTATTTGGAAGTTGCCATATTTATTTCTGTTTAAACAATACCTGTTGCCTGGCAGCCCGGCTGGTCTATTTGGCTTTAGTAGTGTCTTAATCATGACAGAAACAAGTATGTGGCTAAGCTTGTCATATTTGACAAAAATATATGCCTGGCCTGGGGGCTAAAAGGGCATGATCAGCAGAGTATTATATTTACCAGCTCCAGCCTCCAGCACTGGATTTGGTCTGCTCTGCTTTCCCCTGTGCGTTATTCTGCACACCTGCTTCCAGCTCCCAATGCATGTCATGTGACATGCAACTGGAGCAGGAGGCAGGTATGCAACATAGCGCATGCAGCTGCAGGGAAGAACAAAGGATCCAATCCAGTGCTGGATCTGGCAAATATTACACAGCTGTATGACAGGTTCTGTCTCTATGAAGGGGGGAGGTAGGATGACAATTCCAGGCATGTCGGAGCAGCATCTTCCCGCAGGGTAAGGGCTGTCTACTGTTGCTCAAAGATCCGGCAAGCTAAATGATTAAGCAATCTCTGTAGACTTATGTTGGGAATACACAATGAGGTTTTTTTGTCAAATTTACTTTCTGATCGGTTTTCCAATTGTTTGTCCAACAATCGAAAATCATGTCGGACCTGTCGGAAATTATCTATTGAGCTATCTATCTGCCAAAAAAAACTGTGTGTATTCCCAACATTAAGGAAAGTATGTCCCACTGATTTGCTTGGATTTGGTCGCACCGCGGCTATAACGTGCAGTGCGACTTTCTGGCTGTGGTGCAATAATTCAAAATTGCACCACACCAAGTGTTAAATGACCCTCAAACTGACTCGGCAGTCTCTTGACAGAAATGTATAAGAGGCATTAGGCTTTAAAAGACATCTGAACTGAGAGGGATATGGAGGTTACCATATTTATATACATTTAAACAATGCAGATTGCCTGGTTGTCCTGCTGATCCTCTGCCTGTAACACGTGTATCTATAGGCCATGAACAAGCATGCAGATCTGATACTTCTGGCGGAAGTCTGAATGGATGAGCTGCATACTTGTTTCAGGTGTGTGATTCATACAGTACTGCAGCCAAATAGGTCAGTGGGACTGCTAGGGAACTGGTATTGTATAAAAGGAAATAAATATGGCAGCCTCCATAAGCCTCTCACTTCAGGTGTACTTTAAGCTTTTTCAGTAAAGGTATTGTATAAAAGGAAATAAATATGGCAGCCTCCATAAGCCTTTCACTTACGTGTACTTTAAGCTTCTTCAGTAAAAGGGATCTTTCAGTGTACACTGTAAAATGTACTACTAAAGCTATGTACAGACCTGGGACAATTATCACCCGAAGCAATATTTTCTGATTGCATCAGAAGACAGCTTATCTCTGATCAGTGTTCAGATAAGCAGTACAGCTCTCTGTTGTTCTATGTACTGACATCACGATTTTCCTGACGACCGACATTTTTTTTTGATCCTTGAGCAGTTGTTTCTGCAATATCACGCTGTGGGTACAGTCACATTACTATGCAAACGTCGCTTAGCGCCGCAATAATGACCGTCACAGCTGATCGGATCACTATGATCCCCGACAACTCCTGCACAAAGTACCGTGATCACTTGAACGTCTCGTTAGCTCCCGACGTGTAGCGCTGCGTGACGTTGTGCATACCGCCGGCAGGAAGTAGCGCCGATTGACGACTGTCGTCAAGGAGACGTCGCAGGACCTGTCAGGCGGTGAGTACAGGGCTTATAGCAGCCCATTCTGTTCTACAGAGAGGGGGAGGGGAGAACAAGCAAGAGGGGTACATCTGCAACTCACATGGGTGCTACAAAAAGGGTTGGCTGAGTAAGACCTAATAGGCTGGTTCAATGAAGGGAAAGCCGCAGATATCTGAGGACACGTGTGCTTATTGAGAATCTGGCCTGTGTACATAGCTTAAACCATTGTAGAATGTACAAACAATATAAGTAAATAAAAATGACGGCACATTCTCACATTGGCTATTTGTGCAAAGAGACGTTTCATCATTATCTTCCGGCCTCGTACAATTTGCCAGTAGAGATATGAGATAATACTGTAAACAAAGAGAAAGAGTTCAGCAGCAAGTCAGGAAACAATTACTTGATAAAATATTTATGTATGCATTGTATGATAAGCATATGATTTACCCTATATAACCTAAAGGTGACATCCTACAAATGGTATGTACAGGCATTTTACTAGGGCAAAGAACAGGGTGTCGCACAAAAGACCGGCCCAGCTTCCTGACACAAGCCCAAGTATACTGCCAGATACTATATTGAAATGAGTATATAGTTCACTTTTCTTTAGGCCTCTGAAGATGTGTGTTTGTGTGAAACGGACGTTAGGCAGAGTTGCCCCGCTGAGACACCACTCCACAGCCACAGCCTCACTGGTCCGGGTATGTAGTGCACAAATACCCTCACCTAAAGGATTATTAGGAACACCTGTTAAATTTCTCATTAATGCAATTATCTAATCAACCAATCACATGGCAGTTGCTTCAATGCATTTAGGACTGTGGTCCTGGTCAAGACAATGGCCTCAATTCACTAAGCTTTTCTCCTGTCTTTAATAACTCTTCTAGAGTTGTTACCATGGTGATAAGGCATGTAGTATTCAGGAAACATTTTACCTCAGGCAAACCTAAAGTTAACTCTTCTGTCTTTAAGTTAACGCTTTAATCCTTAAAATAACTCCAGAGTTAACGACAGGCTGTTCATTAACTGCGTGTGAAAATAACTACAGAGGAGGTAACTTAACTACAGAGGAGGTAAATTAACTACAGAGGTGGTAAATTAACTACAGATGAGGTAAATTAACTACAGATGAGGTAAATTAACTACAGAAGAGGTAACGTAAGGAATGAAGAGATAAGATAACTCTCTTACTTGCCTTATTATCTCCAGCATGATCTTAGTGAATTGAGGCCAATGGCCTCAATTCACTAAGCTTATCTCCTGTCTTTAATAACTCTTCTAGAGTTGTTACCATGGTGATAAGGCATGTAGTATTCAGGAAACATTTTACCTCAGGCAAGCCTAAAGTGAACTCTTCTGTCTTTAAATTAACTCTCCAATCCTTAAAATAACTCCAGAGTTAAAGACAGGCTCTTAATTAACTGCGTGTGAAAATAACTACAGAGGAGGTAAATTAACTACAGAGGAGGTAAATTAACTACAGAGGAGGTAAATTAACTACAGGAGAGGTAACTTAAGGAATGAAGAGGTAAGATAACTCTCTCACGTGTGGGGGTAAGTTTTCTCTTGCTTTATTATCTCTAGCATGATCTTAGTGAATTGAGGCCAATCTCCTGAACTCCAAACTGAATGTCAGAATGGGAAAGAAAGGTGATATAAAGAGACTCTGAAGTCTCTTTTTTCCCTTCTTTTGTTTAACATTCCTCTTCAGCTTTAATGCCAGAGTGCAATCGCCGCATCCCCGTGGCAGAGGAGTGATTTATTACTTAGAAAACGACCTAGTACTTTGCAGGTCGCAGATCATGGCTGCCCTGTCATGCAGGGCTTCTCTTCCTGGAGAGGCTGAGCTTTGAGCTGTATCTCAGCCTCTCCGCAATCCATCTCTGCAGATCTCTGCCTCCTCCCCGACCCTCTCAGTGAAAGAAGACTGAGAGGGGCGGGGAGAGGTGTCGATCCACAGAGATTGACTGTGGAGGAGGCAGAGCTACAGCTTAAAGCTCTGCCTCATTGAGGAAGTGAAGCCCTGTGAGTCCCTGGGGCTTTGCAGGGCTTATCTCTAGTAATAAATCCTAGTAATAAATCACTCCTCTGCTGCAGGGATGCAGCAATTTCACTCTGGCATTTAAGCTGAAGAGGAATGTTAAACAAAAGAAGGGGAAAAAAGAGAGTTCAGAGTCTCTTTAGGCAATTTTGAGCATGGCATGGTTGTTGGTGCCAGATGGGCCAATCTGAGTATTTCACAATCTGCTCAGTTACTGGGATTAAATTTTTCACGCACAACCATTTCTATGGTTTACAAAGAATGGTGTGAAAAGGGAAAAACATCCAGTATGCGGCAGTCCTCTGGGCGAAAATAACTTGTTGATGCTAGAGGTCAGAGGAGAATGGGCCGACTGATTCAAGCTGATAGAAGCAATGTTGACTGATATAACCACTCGTTACAACCGAGGTATGCAGCAAAGCATTTGTGAAGCCACAACACGCACAACCTTGAGGCGGATCGGCTACAACAGCAGAAGACCCCACCGGGTACCACTCATCTCCACTACAAATAGGAAAAAGAGGCTACAATTTGCACAAGCTCACCAAAATTGGACAGTTGAAGCCTGGAAAAATGTTGCTTGGTCTGATGAGTCTTGCTAGAGTCAGAATTTGGCTTAAACAGAATGAGAACATAGATCCATCATTCCTTGTTGTTGTTGGTGTAATGGTGGTGGTGGTGTAATGGAGTGGGGGATGTTTTCTTGGCACACTTTAGGCCCCTTAGTGCCAATTGGGCATCGTTTAAATGCCACGGGCTACCTGAGCATTGTTTCTGACCATGTCCATCCCTTCATAACCACCATGTTCCCATCCTCTGGTGGCTAATTCCAGCAGGATAATGCACCATGTCACAAAGCTCGAATCATTTCAAATTGGTTTCTTGAACATGACAATAAGTTCACTGTACTAAAATGGCCCCCACAGTCACCAAATCTCAACCCAATAGAGCATCTTTGGGATGTGATGGAACGGGAGCTTCGTTCCCTGGATGTGCATCACACAAATCTCCATCAACTGCAAGATGCTATTCTATCAATATGGGCCAACATTTCTAAAGAATGCTTTCAGCACCTTGTTGAAACAATGCCATGTAGAATTAAGGCAGTTCTGAAGGCGAAAGGGAGTCAAACACCGTATTAGTATGGTGTTCCTAATAATCCTTTAGGTGAGTGTATGTGATGATGTCCTTACAATTGATTGTGACATAAATAAAGGAAAGATAACTATTTAAGCATACGACACAGAGCTGAGATTTCATTTTCTTCACATATCAGTTGATATCAATGTAACTCTTTATCCCAGACCATGCAGTGTGCGGTTTGACATTGGTAAGTGCATTAGCCATTTAGCCAACAATATCCTTGTTGCCTTTTAAAGAACCCTCCAAAAGTCTTGCATTGAGTCCATTGTGCCTACCCTCTGCTCTACTTTTTCACATTTCAACTGAGAAAGCTTCCTGATAATATGTTTTGGCACTATTCTACTGATCTCCATTAGCCTTTAAAACTTAAAAATGTGTTATACAACATTTTACGTGGCGTGCTTATCATATGTATATGTTCAACTGATGGTTACCACCCTTGATAAGGCTGACACTAACCTTCAGGCTAGTGACGAGCTCACATTTCGCATAATCGTAATTTTGCATCAAAATTTGCAAATATGATGCAAATGCGTAATGTGAAATTTTTGCCAAATGTCATCATTAATTTCACTCAAAACAGGTGCAGGTGCAACGCGTACAAAGATACATGTTGCCATCCGCGAAAGCTTCCTGCACCAACAGGAACACGTGCAAAGGTACGCATGGCGGCCCGCAGACTCCGAGTTGGCAAAAACGAAACTAGCTGTTGGCGGGGGACCGGAGGAGCCGTGAGTGACTGTGAGGGCACAGGATGGCTGCAGGGGGCTGCCAGGTAAGTGAAGTTTAGGTTCCTTTTAATTACACATTATTACAAAAATGTCATAATTTACATTAAGGTTAATTCTGCCGATTTTAGCGGTCAATAGAAAATCCTAATACAAGCTATTATAACCAAATTTGCTAGGTAAGGGGAATAGTGGGACAAAGTCTAAAACATTTTTTTATTAAAATCCTTGTAGTTCTTGAGAAAATCGATTCTAATAATTCAAAGAAAAAAAGGTTCTTAATCTTGGTAAAATGACATTTTGCTGTGGTACACTTTAACCACTTGAGCCCTGAGGTTTATACCCCCCAGTGACCAGGCGATTTTTAAATAATTTGGCACTTCATAACTTTAACGGTTTATTGCTCGGTCATACACCTTAGCATTCAAATTAATTTTACCTCCTTTTCCTCTCACTAATAGAGTGGAATATGTCATTCTGGGAAAATAAATGCAAAGTCCTTGGTTTCAGAATCATAGGCCGTTAAGCATATTTTGTAATCCAAGCAGAGGTTACAGTTCCAAGATGGCTGCTGGGTGGTCCTCTGCCCAGCAGCAAGTCTAGTTGTAATCCAGATGATGTTAAGATGGAGGACTGAAGTCCGCCTGCTGGCAATGTGCTTTTGATGAAGCTGGTTTGAGGGTGTGGCAATGCCTGCCCCCTCTGAATTACCCACCAATGACAGCCCACCTCCTCCCAGGAGGATTTTGAGCTTAATTTGTAAAACACTGTAACTCATAAATGATACATGTCATATTTAGGTGGATAGCAGATTCATAATTGTCAGAAAATACCGATTAATATGACATCTTGCATGAGTGCGTTAGGCTGTACTGTTCCCGAGAAGGGTCGTACACCAATAACCGGACGGGTTATTGTTATGAATTTTATATCAGCACATTGGGCAGAGTTTAACGAATAAGACTATATGAATTTCATAGCTGTGCTATACACGGTTTTCATTTAACAGACAGAAATCATAAACCACATGCATTTAAATCTGCCCCCAAGCAGTGCCAGGGCAGCTAGCTCTTCCGTGGACCCCTGTGGAGCTAGCTTTCTTTGGCCTCCCTTGGAGGAAAGCGACCCTTTGGTGTGATAATTATCATCTAAGGGTGACCAGCTACAACAACCTTTGATGTATGTGTCACTGGCCAGCAAGGAATTCTTTTTGAACAAGTTAATTAACCACACAGGCCCTATCAGACAGCATACGTTGATTTCATGAAAAGAACTCGAACACCTATTATTGCAACAGAGACCCCCAGGCTTGACTGCCTAGTATCCATAGACATACAATCTAGATCTGGCAACGCAACGACAATCGGTGCAGCAAACCGATTGCGATTGCGTTCTCTTTTCTCATGGCTCTTACGTGACACCTCCCCCCAAGGATAGAGGCTTCAGCCAGGCATCCACAAGATGTGTGGCATTGCCGCTGATCTGGCTGACGGTACGGCGGGATAACCCATTGGAGCCTCAGGCTCGGTTCATCTGGACAGGTCGCTGTCCGCTACCCTCAGGTTTGACCCGACATGGACCTTTCTGGACAGGGCGTTTGCGCCACCGCGTTCGGATGTGGCGTCTGCCAGGACTGGTTACAACGGGCATTGGGTCAGGTAGGTCAACAGCCACCCCACACAAGGGGTCCTTGCTAAGTGGCTGTGGACCTAAGGGAACCCCGCGGGAATCCCTGGACCTTCCCAGCTCCTGACAGACGTGCGTGTGCTACGCCTTGCAGTATTTTGCTACATCCATGTTCATCCTGGGCCAGTAAAACTGTTTTCGAATACAGGCAAATATCTTGCGCACCCCCAAGTGCCTGGCCAGAGGGCCGTCATGTGCGGAGTGCAGCACATGCCCCCTGAATGCACTCAGTACCACAAGCCACTTGGTATTTGCATGTGGGTTACCTGTAGTTGGCTGCACAGCCTCGCTGTACAGTCTTCCACCTTTCCAATATACTTTGAAAGCGGCCCCGTCGGGTGAGGGGCTCAGAGGCTTGCTGCCTGAGTGCCTCCAGGCTTGGGTCACTTTGTAGCGCTGCTGTGAATGCAGCACTGTCAGTTTCAGCCAGCTAGTTTATGTCCCATGAAGTCAACGGCTGAAGGTTCTCACTTCTGGGGTCAGCACTGGACGAAGAGTCCGGCACTGAGCCCACAACCCTTGCAGCGCTTTCAGTTTCAGCCAGCTGGCTCATGTCACATGAGGCCAGCGGCTGAAAGTTCTCATTGCTGGGGTCAGTACTGAACGAGGAATTCGGCACGGAGCCCACAACCCTTGCAGCACTCTGGGTGACTGCTAGTACAGGCACAGCATTTGCATTACAATAATTGACATTCTTCACATCATTGACACAGGCATTAATGACAGTGACAGGTACAGTAACATTTTCATCACAGACAGTTTGTACATTAAACACAGGTACCTTTGACTCAGGTACTATTGAACCCGGTACCCTTGAACTGGGCACATTCAACCCACCTCCCTTCTGGTGCTCCCCCCAGTGTGTAAAGTACCTGGTGGTGGGCGGAGAGTCCGTCTCCTTTCGTGAGCGTCGAGGCGGTTGCGGCAGGTTCATAATAGGACACAAGCTTGCCCAAATCAGTCCTCAATAACACAGGGACCAGGAGATCATCTACAACCCCAACAACCCTTTCTTGAACCCCCAACCCCCAGTTGAGCTTCACTCTCGCTTGGGCTATGTGTAAAAGGGTGCCCTCTACTCCAGTAAGAGCAAGGGATCGGTTGGAGCTGATGCTCTCCATTGGAACAAGGTGTGAGTGAACTAACATGATACTATGGTGTTATACTGAGGAATGGAGATGGGCCTTTCATATGGTGTGCAGTGTCTTAGTTACATAGTTACATAGTTATTTTGGTTGAAAAAAGACATACGTCCATCGAGTTCAACCAGTACAAAGTACAACTCCAGCCCGTCTCTCACATACCCCTGTTGATCCAGAGGAAGGCGAAAAAACCCAAACAAGGCATGGTCCAATTAGCCCCAAAAGGGAAAAATTCCTTCCTGACTCCAGATGGCAATCAGATAAAATCCCTGGATCAACATCATTAGGCATAACCTAGTAATTGTAGCCATGGATGTCTTTCAACGCAAGGAAAGCATCTAAGCCCCCTTTAAATGCAGGTATAGAGTTTGCCATAACGACTTCCTGTGGCAATGCATTCCACATCTTAATCACTCTTACTGTAAAGAACCCTTTCCTAAATTAATGGCTAAAACGTTTTTCCTCCATGCGCAGATCATGTCCTCTAGTCCTTTAAGAAGGCCTAGGGACAAAAAGCTCATCCGCCAAGCTAATATATTGCCCTCTGATGTATTTATACATGTTAATTAGATCTCCTCTAAGGCGTCTTTTCTCTAGACTAAATAAACCCAGTTTATCTAACCTTTCTTGGTAAGCGAGACCTTCCATCCCACGTATCAATTTTGTAGCTCGTCTCTGCATCTGCTCTAAAATTGCAGTGTGATGTCTGCTCCGGTGTCTCGGAATGCGGTGACAATCTTGTAGTTCACTCTAACAGGCTGCTGCTGGTGGATTCGGTCACGGATTTCCTTTCCGTAGGCAAACAAAACAAAATCTGATGATTTAGGCTGTGGTTCGCTGGCTGGTTGCATCTGCTGTGGGTGAGGTACAGGTGGTACAGGTGCTGGTGGGGTCTGCCTCCGCGCAGGACAGTCGAATTTCATGTGTCTGGGCTTGCGGCAGTAGTGACAGGTGACCCCCTCAGGTGCTGCAGGCCTAGGCGCAGCAGCTGCGCTGGGTGGCCTCTGTGGTGGACGGCTCACAGGGGCAGGAGAGTCTGCCAGGGTATTGGGCTGACCTCCTCTCCAGCTGGATGGTGTCAGGTCTGCGTTTGTCAGGCACCCGGGTAGTCGCAAAGTTTTCAGCGAGGTCTGCAGCGACAGTTGCTGACGCAGGCTTGCGCTCCAGCACAAAATGTTGTACATCAGCAGGGTAAATGTTCAGAAACTGTTCTAGGACTATCAAGTCCTCTAGGACATCATAAGACCCTTTGGTGAGGCCTAGAGTCCACTGGCAGAGTGTGGTGAGTAAGCTGCTGACCACATCTCGATAAGAGTCCGTAGATTTTTTCTGCCAGGACCTGAACTTTTGCGATAGGCTTCTGGCGTCAGCTGATATTTAGCAATGATAGCGTCTTTTATAGCGGCATAATCATTATCTTTTTCCGCAGGTAACTCTGCGAAAGCATCAAGCACTTTGTAGCGCAGCAAAGGCGTCAGATGTCTGGCCCACTGGTCTTGGGACAGACGATACTGACAGCATGCTTTTTCAAAAGATCGCAAGAACAAGTCAATGTCAGTGTCTTTTTCAATAGTAGCAAATTTAAATTTTGCACTCACGGGTGATGCGGCTCCTTCAGCAGGGAGGCTGGGCGATGAACTCTGGCTGGCCTGTTGCACTTTTGCCATGTTCAGTTCATGCTGTCGTTGGCGCTCCCATTCTGTAGCTTAGCACTCCTCATGCGCTTGGCGTTCTGCACGCACTTCTGCAGCCTGCCGCTCCTCACGCACTTCTGCCGCCTGGCGCTCCTCGCGCGCTTCTGCCGCCTGTCGCTCCTCATGCGCTTCTGCAGCCTGGCGCTCTTCAAGCGCTTGCATGTACTGCAGGTTTTTTTCCAGGTCAGTGTCCATCAGCTTCTGTAATGCCAGCTGCATTACCGGGTCAGCACAAATGGACAGTACTTGGAGAAGCTCTGAGATCGGGGTCCATACTGACAGTCTCCTGCGTAGCCGTTGTAGCAGGCCCTCAGGATGCACAACCTCGGTACGCATAGGATCTTCCGTCTCTGGTTCCCCTCGACTTGAGTTAGATGGGCCGGTGTCCTCCTCAGGGGACACATTCCACTCCTGCAGTTGCTGGGTATCCCATTGAAACAAGTCTGTCACCATGTCCTGCTTTGTCTTGCGGAGGGTGTCAATGCCCCACAGCTGACAAAGATTTTCCACATCTGCTTGGCACATGATCTTGTAGTTCCCGGACATTTTCACGCCAAATAAAATAAAACTTTTGGGGAGGTGTACTGGCTACACAGTCTCTCTGTATATATAAAAAATATATTGCATTCAGCTACAACACCAACGAATTAGTTCGTTTCTCGACAGGGCTAATTTGATAGCGCTATCTGAGATACTTTAAGCACAACACAGATCCCAAATGCTGCCAAACACTGTCACAAGCCCCCTAGTACCCGCACCACACAATGCCTTCCACTCGGTTTCAGCATGCAGACCAGGCAATCTGTGGTGGCAATCGGTGCGCAGAAACCGCTGGGATTTTGGCAGCAGATCGACTAGAAGGGAGCCTGTGACTTACGGTAATACAAATTACACACTATTTCAGGGTATTAATGCCACCACCTCTGTTACCATGGGACAGAGGAACCCACTGACTGGCTGATTCTAGACCTGCAAATAAAAACAGTTCAACACACTCTATTTGATCTAGCTATCAACAATAGTAGCGACTGTAGAGAAGCCAGGGTTCAGTTTTGTGTGGCTGAATAATAGGTGTAGCTGAACAAATAAATGATGTTAGCGTTGTTTATGTAAAATGCAATACAAATAATTAATATATACAGAAAATCATTAAAATCAACAATTATAGAAACATTAGTAGCCGGTATGAAAATAAAAAGGGAGAAAATACTTAAAGAGAACCCGAGGTGTGTTTAAAGAATGTTATCTGCATACAGAGGCTGGATCTGCCTATACAGCCCAGCCTCTGTTGCTATCCCAAACCCCCCTAAGGTCCCCCTGCACTCTGCAATCCCCCATAAATCACAGCCGTGCTATGAGGCTGTGTTTACATCTGTAGTGTCAGTCTCGGCTGCTCCCCGCCTCCTGCATAGCTCCGGTCCCTGCCCCCATCCCTTCCCTCCAATCAGCAGGAAGGGAAGGGATGCAGGCGGGGACCGGAGTTCTGCAGGAGGCGGGGAGAGCAGCAGACTGACACTATAGAGATAAACACAGCCAGCTCTGACAAGCTGTTTGTCAGCAGCGTGGCTGTGATTTATGAGGGATTGCAGAGTGCAGGGGGACCTTAGGGGGGTTTGGGATAGCAACAGAGGCTGGGCTGTATAGGCAGATCCAGCCTCTGTATGCAGATAACATTCTTCAAACCCACCTCGGGTTCTCTTTAAGTTCGTGGAAATATGTCCTTCTGGGAAAAGAAATGCAAAGACCTTGGTTTCAGAATCATAGGCCTTTAAGCATATTTTGTAATCCAAGCAGAGGTTACAGTTCCAAGATGGCTGCTGGGTGGTCCTCTGCCCAGCAGCAAGTCTAGTTGTAATCCAGATGATGTTAAGATGGAGGACTGAAGTCCGCCTGCTGGCAATGTGCTTTTGATGAAGCTGGTTTGGGGGTGTGGCAATGCCTGCCCCCTTTGAATTACCCACCAATAACAGCCCACCTCCTCCTAGGAGGATTTTGAGCTTAAATTGTAAAACATTGTAACTCATAAACAATACATGTCATATTTAGGTGGATAGCAGATTCATAATTGTCAGAAAATACAGATTAATATGACATCTTGCATGAGTGCTTTAGGCTGTCCTGCCCTCGAGAAGGGTCGTACACCAATAACCGGACGAGTAACTGTTATGAATTTTATATCAGCACATTGGGCAGATTTTAACGAATGAGACTATATGATTTTCATAGCTGTGCTATACACGGTTTTAATTTAACAGACTGAAATCATAAACCACATGCATTTAAATCTGCCCCCAAGTGGTGCCAGGGTGGCTAGCTCTTCCGTGGACCCCTGTGGAGCTAGCTTCCTTTGGCTTCACTTGGAGGAAAGCGACCCTTTGGTGTGTTAATTATCATCTAAGGGTGACCAGCTACAAAAACTGTGAGGATCTATGTGATGATGATGATATGTACGGTAATATGCAGAACATAGAAGCCATATTTTTCATTTTGTATCATGTGTAGGGCTGAAAGAAGCTGCTACTTTGAGCTTCTGTATTCAGTTCCTCTGGAAGTTGGACGCTGCTAATTGGATCTCCTGTAGGCCAGAATAGTACATTTGCATCTGAAGGTGAACGCCTGTGAACAATAGAGCAAGGAAATGGCTCATTAGGCCACTAGCCAGTCACCTTTGATCTGCTGTCTCAGATGTGATTGTCTGTGAAACTACATTTGCATTCAGTTCCTCTGGATACAGGTAATGAGGTAACGACCCTCTATTCTGTCCTGGATCTTGCATCGCTTTGAACTTTGTGTATATGTAAACAAGCCAATATACCGGAGTCTGGGAACGTCAAGGGGCTAACAGGAAACTCTGGAATTTACATATGACAGCCTGCTGGAATGTTGAAAGCCTTGCTCAAAGTTGTCACCAATGTGTTTGTCACCTGTAACTTGGAGTAGGGAAGTCTTTTGATGTGTGTGCTAAAATACACTTTTCCATGTGGAAGTTAGATCTATGGGAGACTGGAATTAATTTTTTTTTTCACATTTAAGATTTTTATTAGGTTTTATCATAACATAAACAGGCGTTACCAAGACAAGTCAGGTACAGGTACAAGTAATAAGTAATAAACACGTAGTAATTCTTCATTACAAAACCCTTAACTTATTATTATAGCCCAGTGAAGCAGTAAGCATAAATTGAAGAATAGTTATTAAACATTAATTGAGTAAGGTAGCCATAACCATCAATGCAACTGTAGTAATAGTAAAGAAAAATTTACCAAAACTTTCAGAAAGGGAATTAAATTATGTCTGGAAATTTAATTCGGCTCGGCAGACGGTGATGTCACACTTTGGGGAAATTGCTTTTAGATTGGGGGACTGAGCATCCATTGCCCTGGGCAACAAATCGGGCTATAAGAGCCAGCAGAAGACCTTCACAAATCATCTTCTCCTGAGGGTAGCGCATCACTAGAGATGATCCCGATCGAATCGGAAAATTCGTGTCCCTCCACGGTTGGACATTTGCGCTGGTAAAAGTTCAATTTCCGTTTATTCCCGTTTTATTTTTAAGCAAATTGTCTTGTGTATCTTTGTAACTTTTATTTTGTAATTTTTACTTTGTTTTCTGTAAATCTTTTGTATATATTATTTTCTGCATTGTTCCACTTTTTTCTGGAATATTAAATCGTTATTTAATAAGTTTGACTTCTGCTGTACTAAGCTAACGCTCATAGCCTAGAGAGACGGCAGTGTACCTTGCGTTACAAGATTCAGTGCCTGATTGTGCCTTGCTACTGTACAATTGTACTCTGTGTGTGCGTGGCGTTCCCGTATTCGGCCTAAAGCGCAAAGCTGACCCGAATACAAAAACGCGGACTGCGTGTAGATCACTCGACAGCAGAGTGGAAGTGTCTAGCAACAGCTAGTGGTGGCAGTGAGAAGTGCTTTGAGGGGCGACAGCTTTGTTGTAGCTTAAATAAGGCTGCTCCCCTCTCGATCTGGTCAAACTCGCAGTCGGGAACCGTATCTGCAGGCTTGCCGCGGGGCCAGTTCCTGACAACAACCTTTGATGTATTATAGTAGGCTAGGGTTTCACACCTCTGTGTCACTGGCCAGTAAGGAATTCTTTTTGAACAAGTTAATTAACCACACAAGCCTTATCAGACAGCATACTTGGCTTTCATGAAAAGAACTCTAACACCAATGATTGCAACAGAGACCCCCCAGGCTTGACTGCCTGGTATCCATAGACATACAATCTAGATCTGGCAATGCAACGGCAATCGGTGCAGCAAACCGATTGCGATTGCATTCTCTTTTCTCACGGCTCTTCCGTGACACCCGTTTCCACAAAGAGTTAAAAAAATAAATAAAAATGCAACCTCAAATAAAGTATTTTATTATTCTTTAATAACCATAAATACCTTTAATTAATGATCTCACATCAATATCCTTCACAATGCTGCACTCCAATATAACTCTGGATATCTTGACAAACAACCATTTTTTTCTTTGAAATTTTAAAATTCATTTTCTCAAAAACTACGAGGTCTCTTTGAATCTTTTCCACTATTCCCCTCAACATAACTAGCAAATTTGGAGACAATAACATGTATGGGGGGGAAGGCTTTGCTTTTAATCACTAAAGTTGGTGGTAGTGAAATTTTGTTAATTGCGAGTAATTACAAATGGATTATGTGAAATCAATAACATTTGTAAATTGTAATTCCGAGTGATCCTAATTGCAAAATTTTACACAAAATGTAATGTATGCAAAATTAACACATTATGATCACCACTAATTCTGGCTATCCCTAACACTTGTCATCTCCTTTTATAAGCATAACACTCCAGTGGTGCTTTAAAGTTTATGAATCCTTTTGAACTTTAAATATTTCTGTATATTTGTGTATTTTGAGTTTAAAAGCTAAAAATCAGGTGATCAGTTTTCAATGTTTCACAGTTTTTGATCTTGAACTATTAACCTTTTTTTTGTTCCCTGCTCTAAAGATAGACACACACTTGTAGATTTTCCTATGCGATTCCCAGTAGACTCGAGCATTGGAATCAATTGTGCCAGAGATTTATGCCCCAACATATCCGACTGATCGTAATTTTGATTGATTTTGGATAAATACTGATCAAGATTGTTGATCAGACCATATGGATAAAATCAATCAGGCACAGGGCTATAGCAGTGGTATATCGACAGCCCATAGCATTAAGCCGTGGGATATCAACAGTCCATAGCATTGCACTGCATTGAGCAGTGCAATGCTGTGGTTCATTCGATTTTCAATATGTGCAGTGTGTGGAAGGAATCCATCCCTCTCTGATCAGATTCACATCAGAGAGGGATGTATATTTTGCCACATTAGGTGGCAATCTGTTAATGCACAGCTACCATTAGAAATGTTTCTCTGCCATGTTTTTATGTCCTATCAGTGAGAATTATGCTATAACCTGACTCAAGTCCAACTGCAGAGTACGTCATTTATGCCTGGGACCCACTGGATTTTGAAGTGCTCGCAGTTCACCGGTGATCTGCAGAATGCCACACCAGTGGAACCCTGTGGTGGTGGCCACACTTGCAGCCTTAAAAATCGATGCATGCAGCTTTTTGGGAGCAATCCTGGAGCAATTGCATCAGAGGCTGCAGAGCCAAATAGTGAGCTCTCTGGGAATCGTGGTCAAACTCACAAACTTCTGTGATTTTGGAAATCAAGGGTGCTTTGCAATCTGTCGCAAAGCACTGCTAGTGGGTGCCAGGCCTTACAGCCCTGGATTTACTAAGATTTTGTTGATGAATGAATGAAGGAATGATGTGCCCAGCAAGGTGCAGTACTCTGTGCTGATTAATGTGCAGGGTGCAATGCTTATAGGGATATTACTGAAGAAACCGCAAAAGTTACTGAGCAGGGGAGATACTTACAGAACAATCATGGTGAGGATGTAGAAGAAGAGAACACTTTCAACCAGGTTGTTGTAGATCCATACCACCCACTCTGCATTTTTAAAAACTTTAATGCTATTTATCCAGTCCTGAATGGAATCATATGGAGTGAGCAGTGTCCGGAAAGGGCCACATGTCTTGGAAGGGATCCGCCTAAAAATAATAATTATTATGAATAATACTAATAATACTACTACTACTACTACTACTACTACTACTAATAATAATAATAATAATAGTATTTAATAATATAAACATAGAGACACAATCACTAATGTAAAACTGCTACTTAAAGAGAAACCGTAACCAAGAATTGAACTTCATCCCAATCAGTAGCTTATACCCCCTTTCCCATGAGAAATCTTTTCTTTTTCACAAACGGATCATCAGCGGGCTCTGTATGGCTGATATTGTGGTGAAACCCCTGTCACAGGAAACTGTGAGGACCATCCAGTGGAGTTCCCCATTGATCCACTGATGTGACAAATCAAAATCTGTCATGCTGAGGTTGAGAACCCAGTAGGATGATTTGAGGATGCTTTTCCCAGAGCCCACTTATCAGTATAGCAGAGTTTTGGACGGGCTGTTGGGGGCCTACAGTCAAGATAGACAGACGATCCAAAGAGGATTGCATTTATAAGGATAGCTCATTATGGTTAAATATTGTTTTTAAAAAAATTAGGAAATTAAACTATTTTTTCTACTGTGTCAAGTATTTTTTTTTTTTTACTGTTTAACTACTAGAGGGAATGGGCAATGTAACTGGGTGCTCCCTTATCAAGAGGGGTTCCCAATTCAAATATGTCAACTCCTGCCCCTATGCTTCAACATAGGGGTAATTACCCCTCTTTCTCCTGGGCACCAGAGGTGGGGTTGAGGCCCTTTTCCTTGATATCAGGAAAGGGTGACTTGCAAGGTGCATTGAGGATTTCCAGCCTCCTTTTTGCAGAGTATCCCCACTGCTAAGGATTATGTGGGATGCTATTGTTCAGGCAGCAGAGGCCCACACTTTTCAGTTCAGCTGTCCTGGGCAATACCTGAATGCATTGGTAATATTTAAAAAGTAAAGAAAAAAATAAAATTTAAACATCTAAAAATTGTCTTTCTGTTAAAAGGATCTTATTGCCTAATTAAAAAAAAGTCACAAACAGGTTCTTTAAGTATAAAGTGTATGTATCATGTTGTGCTTGTTGCCACATGGGGTTTAGCAGCATTGAATATTAGCAGTAACATACTTTATGAGACTGTTTTTAATTTACAAGAGCGGCTTTCAAATAATTTCACTCTATTGGACTTTGAACTTGAAGTTTTTCTATACCTCCATACAGTAACACCAATTACGCAGAGCACTCCAACAAAAGATGGGAAAAACAGGAGAAAAATGAAGACTGTGGTCATCTGGGATGCTCTCCAGGCTCTCCTTGGAGGGGTGCAGTTCATCATCAGGCTCACCTACATGCAGAGAGAAGGGTCACTAATTTACATTTCAGTTTTAGAAGAAAACCAATAGGCTGAAGCATTGACAAGAATCTTTTATTTCTCAGTTTTGCCTGTGGGGAAAACCCTGTGCATCAATTCAGCCACATCCTTAAAATTAGGTCTCTCTCTGCCAGTTCAAACTTTCCAATATATATCAAATGATGTACAATGCAATCAGCACCAGCTCAAAATATTACCTTGGTTGTTTGTGCGTTTAAAGCAGCAGGGACAGCCATAGTATCCCAGGGGTAAAAATACTTGTTCTATAACATATGTATTGTACAGTCCACATTTTGATTTCAGTGAATTTTACATAGTAAATAAAGAGAAATCTGTTTCCAGGCATTTCCCATCTTTACTGCCTTTGACTGAAGCCAATCCTGATGTCATTTCCTCCCTAAGGACCCATTTACACTTAATCAGTTGCTCTCAGTTGAATGGACAAATGATTTTCAAAGTAAAGCCCATGTATCCCAATGGCTCAGTTCATACTATACGCGTTTTAACTGAAAGATTTTTCATAATGTACTGCTATGGAGAGGAAAAAAAATGCGTACCAACTGATGTGTATATGGGGCCCTACTTTTTTTTTTTCCTCCTAGAAACGGCACTGTCATATCTAGCTTGCTTTGTAAACACATGTGAGCACAGCATAGATGTATTTCAGCAGCTTCTGCAGAGGGGTGAGGTGTATCCCTTCTCAACCTCTAGCCACACTGAACTGCCCTCAGCCAATCATTGAGGAGCAGAAATGTGGGAGCCCCCCCCCCCCCTGGCAATGTACCAGAAAGAGCCAGGCGGACTAAGATAAGATTCATAAAAGCAGAAACATTTATGATACCATTGGAATGCTTGCAGTGCAGGGCCAGGATGTATGGCCTGCATAATAAAACATCATAGCAGTGGGTAAATGGAATTTGATTTTGTGGCTGACAATCCTGCTTTAAAGTTAATTACGGACATAAGATAGCTGCCTCCCAATCCACTCACCGCAGTCTGCCTAGGAGACAATCTAATGTGTGTCAGTGCTCCAAGCCTGTGCTAGACCTCCCAAGGCCATATCTGAAGGTTTGTTGCTTCTTAATCATTATAGTGTTTCTGGAGGTCTTGCATTCCTGTCTACCCTTCCACAAGAAATGTTAACAGTCAAGCTAAAGACAAGTAATTATGTTTGTAAAGAATGCCTGTAAAATTCTTATTTAAAAGAGGGAGAGAGCCTTCTCTGATTGGCTGACTATTATGTCTTGTCTGTAGGTAACATAAAGTGAAACTTCTTCAAAAATGTAGATCATATGCTCACTCCAACCTGAATTATCACAAATACCTTTTAAGAAGGCAAACTTTTGTTTCTCCTAACATTTTGGTAAAAGGGCTTTTTTTGGTCCTTTGTAGCCCCTTACACACTCCTAGTGGAGGGGTAGAGTTCTGGTTCACCATGAGCTTGCTGGGTAGTCTCTAACTGTTGGTGGCACCAGAAACCTCAAAAAGACTATAATTTACACTACTATAAAGTGGGTATGGGGTCTGCTAAAAGACTCATGTACTAATTAGCTAGTTCAGAGGTACCACCATGATCACCCCAATGATATAGCGCTGTATACACTCCCAGAGCTGCCTATTCAAGACACTAATGGGTTATCAATCCTGTTACACCACCTTTGTCAGATATTTGTTTATAATGGAGACGCAGATCAGGTCAAACATTCAGGTAGTGCTGGATTTGTTCAGAGAGAGAGAATTGCCAGTAAAAAAAGAGGAATATGTCCTAAAAAGAACTTCAGCACAAAGAAACCACATGTATAAAATCATATTTATGAGGGAACCCTGACCATAGCTTTTATTTGAAAAAAATAGGGCTTATAGGTGATCAGTACTATGTGACCAGATAAGATGCAGCATTATGTCAAGTAACACTTCTATTCACCACATGAATTCTTTCAGCAATAAGTCACTGTGGTATTAGGGTCAGCACATTAACAATACACAAACATGTCTGTTACTGTAATCACAGGCAAATAAATGCAACACTTACCTTCTTCACATAAAATATTATAAAAAGTTTGATCATCTGTATAATTGGTAGCAACGGAGAAAAGAAAATACCAATCCTGAAAATACATAAAAAAATATTTTGTAATTCAGAAGGCCATCCCTCTAGCTTGCAGTTATTCTAAAACTAGTATTCACTGTCAGAATGACTTAAGGGACACCTGTAGTGAGAGGAATATGAAGGCAGCCATATTTATTTCCTTTTAAATAATACCAATTGCCTTGTGTTATAATTTAAGTATTGTATGATTTAATTTGTAGGCCTCAGTTACTTGGACTAAGTTTAGTTGAAAGGCTTGATTCGCAGAGTCGCCTTTAAGGAGAGTTTCTCACAGAAGAGATGATGCAGTCAGTTACCAGGAACATGTTCCTTGTGGAAGGCCACAGGTCTAAACTGCCCCGACTGTTACGACGACAGAAAGGTAAACAAAGCCGATATTTACAAAACATTGCATTCTTTGTAACTAGGGTATAAAGTAAAGGAATATGAATTAATAAGGTAGGTCACATGCCCATGCCCGCCAATTGTAGGCTTGGAGGTATGGCTCAGATAATGTCACATTTAACTCTTTCCTGGTCGGTATTAAAACAGCCACCGGCCTACGGAGAGGCACTCTTTGCTTCCTGTGACGGCTGGCTTCAACCTTTTACTTTTATTTATTTATGTCTTGTCATCTTATCTAACTGTATGCTGTATATACTGTACGTAGTATAGATGTAACTTAGTATAGATACACAGAAGACCAAGACTGGTTATCCTTCACCAGGAAGGTGGCCAAGAGCTGCAATGCAAAGGACTTACTACAGAACAATCTGCTTTGCTAAGATGTAATGAAATGTACTGTCTTATCTGTTGACTGAATAAACTCCTAAACATTGAGGACGCCTAAGAAGTTCTATCTCCTATGCCAGTGATGGCTAACCTTGGCACTCCAGCTGTGACAAAACTACAAATCCCATCATGCCTCTGCCTCCCCGAGTTATGCTTAGAGCTGTCAGAGTATTGCAATGCATCATGGGACTTGTAGTTCCACCACAGCTGGAGTGCCAGGGTTAGCCATTGCTGTCCTATGCTGTTGCTGTGATGAGAGTCGTGTTTGCAGCGCTTATTAATGAGTTGCTGGTGCCGTGAAAAAGGTGTAGTGTTGTTGCCAATGGCAACCAACGTATAGTTTCTTACACCTTGCAGCCCTGCTGATCTATTTGGCTGCAGTAGTGTTTGAATAATGCTGGGAATACACCATACAATTTTCTGTGAGATTCTCTGTAAGATTTACCTGCCAGATAGATAAATTCCAACATGTTGGAAATTATCTATCTAACCATCTATCTGCCTAGCAATTAGGCATTGTTCTACTCAGCAGGAGATAACCAGAAGACAATGCACCAGAGATAATGACCATTCTCTACAGAAAATAATCTAATTATGCATTCTAACAGAAAATGTAATGCGGGAACTACACGATGAGATCCGGAGGCTCAATTAGCCGCCGGATCGACTCCTGCCGCGTCCCCGTGCATCCCCGCTCGTCCCCGCGGCTGTCCGGATCGATTCCCACTCGTCCCCGCGGGCACTTCCTTATCTTCCGCTTGATTCCCCACTATTGTCCGCCCGCAGGTATCGAGTGGAGAATCGATCCGGCAATCGGACCTGTCGGATATTATCAATCGAGCCATCAGCAGCTCGATTGATAATAAAAAAACGAGCCATGTATGCCCGGCATAACAGAAAAAACTAACAGAAGAATCTAACAGAAAATTGTATGGTGTATTCCCAGCATAACACCAAAAACAAGCATGCAGCTAATCTTGGCAGATCTGACAATAATGTCAGAAACACCTGATATGCTGTATGCTTGTTCAGGGTCTATGGCTACAAGTATTAGAGGCAGAAGATCAGCAGGATAGGCAGGCTAATGGTATTGCTTAAGGAAATAGATATGGCAGCCTTCATACCCCTTTCGCTTTAGTTGTCCTTTAAAAAGACACTGAAGCGAAAAAAAAAAATGATATAATGAATTGGTTGTGTAGTATGGTTAATTACTAGAACATTAGTAGCAAAGAAAATATTCTCATATTTTTATTTTCAGTTATATAGTGTTTTTTGATAACATTGTATCATTTTCTAATATTTGCAGTTTACACACTACTCAGCATTCTAAATGATTTTACAGAGCATGATAGTGAACTATTGACCTGTCCTCTGCAGAGAAAAAGAAAATACAGTGAATGACAGTTGAGGTAACAGGCTTTAGAAGACTCAATTACTCTTTTGCATACATAACAACTGGAGTTTCTTAACTCTTCCTGTACTGGAAACGATATTAGACTTATGTCTCTGCTCCTAATGTTTTATTTCTTAGCTGTACTACACATACAAATCATTATATCATATTTTTTCTTCGCATCAGTGTCTCTTTAATGAATCACCGGATGTAATACTCCCTGCTTTGCAATTATCCTATACATTTCTATTCTATTTATCATGTTTATTGAAGATCAAACAAAAGATACACAACTTGGGGCGTGGCCAAGATGGCGGAGTGAGAGGACGCGGGTTCATGAGCTCCGCTGCCTGACGTCCCGTATTTCCACATTGCTCTTGCTCCATCGACCTGAACAGGCATCTCCAACACCTGCACAGCCTCTATGACCGAGCCAGCCTACTGCGAACAAGAACCGACCGCGGCAGGGGTCATTAATACCGCTGAAGACGACCTCTGGAACCTTCCTCCGGGACCCTCCCGCCATACCCACATGGCGAACCGACCATCTCCCTACCCCACCACTATGGCGCAGCGAAACTCCAAGAAGGACAAAGCTGACAAAGGTGGGACACAAACCGATGCCCCAGCCACCCCGGCCCGGCCTAAGCAAACTGCTCGCGCTAAGTCTAACAAGCACGAGGAGACGGCGGACAAGAATGAGGAGGTGGCGGACATGGAAGCGGAGGAACCCGATACAGCCCCGAGCACGGTGGACTTGCTTGCTGCCATCCAGACCTGCCAAGCTGCCCTCACTCAGAAATTTGACCACCTTGATTCCAAGTTCGGCCTTCTTCGGGAGGACCTCGCTGTAAACCGGTCCTGGAAAGGCACGCTTCCGACACAGAGAACTTAGTCCGGGCTCATGACGCCGCCATTCCGCGCATGGATAAGCGTCTCACTGCTCTGGAACAATGAGCGGTGGACGCAGAAAACCGGAACAGGCGAAACAACCTGAGGCTGCTGGGCCTCCCGGAGGGGGCTGAAGGTAAGGACGTCTCCTCATATATAGAAATGTTGCTTAAAGAGAATCTGTATTGTTAAAATTGCACAAAAGTAAACATACCAGTGCGTTAGGGGACATCTCCTATTACCCTCTGTCACAATTTCGCCGCTCCTCGCCGCATTAAAAGTGGTTAAAAACAGTTTTAAAAAGTTTGTTTATAAACAAACAAAATGGCCACCAAAACAGGAAGTAGGTTGATGTACAGTATGTCCACACATAGAAAATACATCCATACACAAGCAGGCTGTATACAGCCTTCCTTTTGAATCTCAAGAGATCATTTGTGTGTTTCTTTCCCCCCTGAGGGGGGAGTTCATAGCAGAACCACAATGGGACCTATAGGCCAATGTTGGTTAAGGCCTATCACTGTTAATGTTTTAATCGTTTTTCTCTGTATTGACCATTTCTCCACTCTTTCTGATACAGCTCTAGCCGGGGCCTGGCTTGACTCGGGTGCACGCTCCGTGCTTTACACCACGCAAACACCAGGTGGTAAATATGTAATATCTATTATACTGTGTGAAATATTTATAATATACCTCCAAGATGATTAAACTATTACTGTGGAACGTCAGGGGCTTAAACTCCAAAGTAAAAAGGTCTCTAGTATTCAACTACCTTAAGAGTCACAGCCCTCAGATCTGTGTCTTAACGGAAACCCATCTGCACGGCAGTAGAACACTTGCACTAAAAAAAACGTGGGTAGGGCATTACTCCATTGCTACATACTCATCCTATTCTAGGGGGGTTGCGATCCTTATACACAAAAAAGTTCCCTTTCAATTGATTCATCTCCACATTGATGAATTGGGTAGATATATAATAATCCATGCCTGTATATACACAGAGGAGATAGTATTGGTGGGACTATACAATCCACCTCCGGCAAATTTATCCTTGCTTAACCTTCCTGGCGGTTCGGGGTAAGCCGCGCAGGAGGTTTTCTCAGGCCCTGCTGGGCCGATTTGAGTAATTTTTTTTTTTGCTGAACGCAGCTAGCACTTTGCTAGCTGCGTCAGCACTTCGATCGCCGCCCCGCGCTCGATCCCGCTATCCGCGTCGCAACACAGCCCCCCCTAGACCCCTGCGCTGCCTGGCCTATCAGCGCCAGGCAGCGGCAAGGGGTGGATCGGGACTCCATCGGAGGCGATCGGCGGGGCTGGGGGGATGCCGCTGAGCAGCGGCTATCATGTAGCGAGCCCTAGGCTCGCTACATGATTTAAAAAAATAAATAAATCAAAAAAACGGCTGCGCTGCCCCCTGGCGATTTTTAATATACCGCCAGGAGGGTTAATGAAATCATGAGCAAAGTAGCTAAATTCCCAACGACTAAAATACTGCTCTGCGGTGATTTTATTATGGTTCTCTCCCCCTCTATGGATAGGATGACACCTAACCCTAGGGACAATTTGCTACTATACAACTGGGCACAATCCTACAAATCATTAGATATGTGGAGGATGCACAACCCTCACCAACCAGGATATACATGTCATTCAACATCCTATCATGCATTGTCAAGAATTGATCTGTTGTTGGCCTCTCCCTCTATGGCTGTGCTGATGGGCCACACTAAACTACTGCCCAGAGGCATATCGGACCATGCCCCGCTTGGAACCACTTTACTATTATCAGCAACCACGCCCAGACCCCTTTGGAAACTCTCCCCAGGCTGGATTGACCACGATTTCGTAACACTTAGCATGCAACAGCCTTTGGCGGAATACTGGCAATTTAATAGCCTTTCCGCTGCCCCCTCAGTGGTATGGGATGCATATAAGGCAGTTGCCAGAGGAAACTATATTAAAGTAATATCGGAAGCCCGGTTCCAGGACAGAGTTATTCTATTTAATGCAGAACAGGCTGAAGAAGCAGCAGAAAAAGATTTCCTCAATCATAAATCTAAAAGCGCATATGACAACTGGCAGGTAGCGCTGGCACATTTGTCTAACAAACAATTAATAGCTTCCTCGAGGGTTGAGACAGCGCGCCTTCTTAGGATATATGAGCAGGGAGACAGAACGGGCAAGCTTCTGGCCTATCTAATAGGGGAAGAAAAACAAATATATCATATTGGGGCCATCAAAACCCCTACTGGTGACTCACTGACTACATCAGAGGGCATCAATGAGGAATTTTTACACTATTACCAAACCCTATACACATCAGACGCAGACTATACAGCAGCCCAGCTGGAGGGATACTTGGGGAAAATATCCTTTCCGGTGTTGTCCGCCGATGACAGAGTTTTCCTGGAGGCGGACATCACTAGAGAGGAGATACGGGATGTCATCAAAGGCCTACCTATTCTAAAACACCAGGGGTTGACGGGCTACCAGCTGAATTTTATAAAAAATACAGCAAAGATATAGTCCCATACCTGCAAAAGACATTTAAACATATCCTTGAGAATGATAGTCTCCCTGGGTCCATGTGCGAGGCTCTAATCACGGTTCTCCCAAAAAAGGGCAAAGACCCTACCCTATGTAAGTCATATAGACCTATCTCATTGCTAAATCAAGACTATAAAATACTGGCAAAAATACTATCTGTTCGATTGAATATGATAATTACAAAGCTCATACACCCTGACCAATCAGGATTTATTCCTGGAAAGGGGACGGACATTAATTTGAGAAGGCTTATGACTAACCTGGCTATAACTCATGATCAGACCGGGGATCGCATTATAGTATCGCTTGATGCGGAAAAGGCCTTCGACGTGGTGGACTGGAATTTCCTATGGGGAACACTCCTTCATTTTGGGCTGGGTGACAAATTTGTCGGCTGGCTTAAGACCCTTTACACCACGCCGAGGGCCAGAGTACGTACAGGACATACAGTCTCGGTTCCTTTTTTCCTTTCCAGGGGTACCCGTCAGGGCTGCCCGATTTCGCCCACCTTATTCGCTATGGTTGTAGAACCACTTGCTATACTCCTGCGAGCTAGCGCATTGGTTGGGGGCCTTGCATATGGTACCAGGGTAGAAAAACTTTCGCTATATGCTGATGATCTCTTACTGTATCTCTCAGATTCTGGCCCCTCTTTGGTTAATGCTCTAGGGATCATTAAAGAATACGGTACATTCTCAGGGTTCAAGGTAAACTGGGACAAATCTACCATACTACCGTTAGATGGGCAGATACCAGTACAACCAGCTCCCACTCCCCTTCAGTGGGTCGCAGAATTTACCTATTTGGGTATTAAGGTCACCAGAAACACTAACGATTCTTATAATCTTAATCTAGACCCGATCTTATCTAAACTCCAGCAGAAATGCAAAACGTGGCAGACGCTCCCTTTATCCCTACTAGGCCGTGCTAATGCTATTAAGATGAACATGCTCCCGAAATTTTTGTACTACTTTAGAAATAGCACTGTATATATCCCAGCCAAATACTTCCATTCTTTTTATAAAGCGGTCACGTCACTGTTATGCCACCCTAAGACTCCGCGTATAGCACTATCTACTTTGCAACGAGACCAGAATAGTGGAGGCATTGGGTTACCAGACTTTGAACACTATTATTGGGCTTCAGCTGCAGTCACTATTAGATGGTGGTTTGAGCAGTCCCCAACCAATCCAGCAACTGCCTTGGAAGCAGAAATAATGGGATCTTTCTTAGCACTTTCCAGCCTACCATTTAGAGGGAGCAGACAAATTCCTAGAGCCACGCCAAATATGTTAGTAACTGTCAAGATATGGGGAAAAAATAAATAAAATCTCTCAACGGCCCGGACAGATATCCCCCCATACCCCACTGTGGATGAACCCATCATTACATGAATTCTTAACAGTGCCAGACCCCAAAGCCTGGGCAGATTATGGGATTTATAAATTAAAAGATATAACAGATAATCACCAAATAAAATCCTTTGCCACTCTCAGACAGGATAACAGTATCCCCTACAGTATGTACTTTAGGTATCTGCAGCTGCAACATGCCTTTAAGGCACAATTCCTCAGGGGGGGGGGGCAGTAGAACACTATTGGTGCAGACCCATACCACTGAGGGGGAAATCATAAAAAAGGATCTGGAGCATGTTGTCTCTGTGGTATACAAAACATTCCCTTCTAAGGGACAGGCTAAAATAGACAAGTTATTCCGGTCGTGGCAAGCAGATATTCCTAGTTTAACTTTAGAAACGTGGACACCGGCGTACCTACCGGGGATGCGACCCCCTCAGCCGCAGGGGGGCCCGGGGCTGCTCTGGGGCCCGCTCACTGTGCGTGGGGGGAGCGCTGCTCTGGACCCCCCAGCAAGGTGCTCAACTGGCCGCAGCATCTAATAGACACTGCGCCAGTTCATTCCCCGTAGCCCCGCTCCAGCAGCCTGCATAGTCTCCGGCAGGCAGAGCAGGGCTACGGCAAGATGGCCGCCGAAGAAGCCCTACACTGGAGACTATTTGTGTCTCTAGTACAGGGCTTCGGCAGCCATCTTGCCGTAGCCCTGCACTCTGCCTGTCAGCGCGGGAGATGAGCTGCAGGAGGACTCGGGGAGCTGCGAGCCAGATGCCGGGAGAGGAGAAGACTTCTGTCAGGTAAGTGAATTGGTTTTTTTTCACAGGTGCATTTTTTTTTCTAGTGTCTGCTGCCTACATTGTGATTTTCAGGTGTCTGCTGCACACATTATGATTTTCTGGTGTCTGCTGCCTACATTGTGATTTTCAGGTGTCTGCTGCCCACATTACGATTTTCTGGTCACTGCTGCCCACATTGCGATTTTCTGGTGTCTGCTGTCCACATTACGATTTTCTGGTCACTGCTGCCCACATTGCGATTTTCTGGTGTCTGCTGCCCACATTGCGATTTTCTGGTGTCTGCTGCCCATATTACGATTTTCAGGTGTCTGCTGCCCACATTACGATTTTCTGGTCACTGCTGCCCACATTGCGATTTTCTGGTGTCTGCTGCCCACATTACGATTTTCAGGTGTCTGCTGCCCATATTATGATTTTCTGGTGTCTGCTGCCCACATTACGATTTTCAGGTGCCTGCTGCCCACATTACGATTTTCAGGTGTCTGCTGCCCACATTATGATTTTCTGGTGTCTGCTGCCCACATTGCGATTTTCAGGTGTCTGCTGCCCACATTACGATTTTCAGGTGTCTGCTGCCCACATTACGATTTTCAGGTGTCTGCTGCCCACATTACGATTTTCAGGTGTCTGCTGCCCACATTACGATTTTCAGGTGTCTGATGCTCACATTGCGATTTTCAGGTGTCTGCTGCCCACATTACGATTTTCAGGTGTCTGCTGCCCACATTGCGATTTTCAGGTGTCTGCTGCCCACATTGCGATTTTCTGGTGTCTGCTGCCCACATTACGATTTTCTGGTGACTGCTGCCCACATTGCGATTTTCTGGTGACTGCTGCCCACATTGCGATTTTCTGGTGTATGCTGCCCACATTAGGATTTTCTGGTGACTGCTGCCCACATTGCGATTTTCTGGTGACTGCTGCCCACATTGCGATTTTCTGGTGACTGCTGCCCACATTGCGATTTTCTGGTGACTGCTGCCCACATAAGGATTTTCTGGTGACTGCTGCCCACATTAGGATTTTCTGGTGTGTGCTGCCCACATTATGATATTCTGGTGACTGACTGCTGCCCACATTAGGATTTTCTGGTGACTGCTGCCCACATTACGATATTCTGGTGACTGCTGCCCACATTAGGATTTTCTGGTGACTGATGCCCACATTGCGATTTTCTGGTGACTGCTGCCCACATGGCGATTTTCTGGTGACTGCTGCCCACATTGCGATTTTCTGGTGAACTCTGCCCACATTACGATTTTCTGGCCCACATTACGATTTTCTGGTGAACACTGCCCACGTTACGATTGTCTGGTGAATGCTGTCCACGTTACGATTTTCTGGTGAACGCTGCCCACATTACGATTTTCTGGCCCACATTACGATTTTCTGGTGAACACTGCCCACGTTACGATTGTCTGGTGAATGCTGTCCATGTTACAATTTTCTGGTGAACGCTGCCCACATTACGATTTTCTGGTGAACTCTGCCCACATTACGATTTTCTGTCCCACATTACGATATTCTGGTGAATGCTGTCCACGTTACAATTTTCTGGTGACTGCTGCTCACGTTACGATTTTCTGGTGACTGGTGCCCACATTACGATTTTCTGGTGAACTCTGCCCACATTACGATTTTCTGGTGAACTCTGCCCACATTATGATTTTCTAAAGGCCCACATTACGATTTTCTGGTGAACTCTGCCCACATTACGATTTTCTGGCCCACATTACAATTGTCTGGTAAAATGCTGCCCACTTTACAATTAATTTACAGTGAAACGCTGCCCCATTACGATTATTTGGCACCTATGGGGGGGGGGGGGGGCATCCAAATATTCGCAGGGGGGCCCAGTGATTTCTAGTTACGCCCCTGAACGTGGAATAATATTCTGGGATACTTTGTCACGACGGGCGTAGCAGCAAGGGACCGTCTTATTGCCCTTAAATTCCTACACAGGAGCTATCTCTCACCAATCAAATTATGCAAAATTGATCCCGCTGCCTCGGGTAGATGTGGTAGATGCCAGCAACCAGCCGCAGATTTTTTTCATATGGTGTGGCTCTGCCCACGTATATGCTCCTACTGGTCACAGATACACGCAGAACTTCAGCGAGTATTTGGAACTGCTTTCGACATGAACCCTGAACATCTTCTATTGGGATGTCTAGCCGAAAACACGCTTTCTACACATAAACTGCAGGCATACAGGTCCCTTGTTGCATACGCCAGAAAGATGATTGCACTCAGATGGAAACAAGCCCTAGCTCCCAGCAAAAAGGACTGGTCCTCCTATGTGCATAAAGAGTTAGCAATTATCAAGCCAATATATCTTAAGAGAAAATGCCCTAAAAAGTTCAAGAAAATGTGGTCTGGTTGGATTTCGCATTACAAACTAAAGTTTGAGGATTAAATACTGTTACATGGTAAAGAAAAGGAAAAGTCCCCTGGGTGTTTGTGGGGAGATGCACCTAAGTCATGCCACCCCTTTCTTTTGTTCTCTCTTTCTCCTACATCTCAGTCTAGAGCGATAATGTACTCTATGGGCTCGATTCACAAAGCGGTGATAACCCAGTTAAAGACTTTAGGCGTGATAACCATTTTTATCATGCCTAAACTCAGTTTAGGCATGATAAGTTTAGGCATGATAAGTTTAGGCATGCTAAGTTTAGATAAGTTTAGATCGCTTGCAAAGTCCCGCACGCAAAGCAGCGCCATTAAATTCTATGCAAAGTGCACCAGACTTTGCTACCGCAAAACTTTTGATCAGCTGTGCACTGCGGTTCTAACCCAGTTGGTGCTTAAACTTATCATGCCTAAAAACTTATCACACCTAAACTTATCACACCTAAACTTATCATGCCTAAACAGAGTTTAGGCATGATAAAGGGCTTTTCACCACGGTGCTAACTGTTAGCACCGCTTTGTGAATCAGGCCCTATGAATCCGCCCTGGAATGGATAATGGTCATGTTAATGTTATTGTTGTTGAGTGCTGCCATGGTTGGCTGGCACAGTTGTATTGTTTATATAAAAATATGAATAAAAATTATACTTTAAAAAAAAGATACACAACTTGAAAATATGTTACATTAACTACCTGCGGGCTGAGCGAGTACGAATCTACGTCGGGCAGGGGGCGCTGCGGTTCTGACCGGACGTAAACTCTACGTCCCATTGACCGCGCGCCCCAGCCCGTCCGCGTCGCTCGGTCCGCTCTGCCCCCGCCGCAATGTGATGCCCTGCCGCCTCTATGACGGCAGAGCACTGTGAGCCGGGCAGGAGCCGTTTCATAGGCTTCTGGCCCTGTCATTTATGTAAGCCGTTCCCATTGGCTTACATGGAATGACGGGGTCAGGAGCCAATGAAAGCGGCTCCTGACCGGCGCACAGCACTCTGCCGTCATAGCGACGGCAGAGAGAGCAGCCTGCGGCGGGGACAGAGCGGCGTGTCCGGCGGGAGCGACGGTAACTTGCGGCGATTCGTCGGGAAGCGGCGGTTTGCTGGACCAGCACCCTCTGGTCCTTAAGGGGGCAGAGGGTGCTGGTCCTGAAAGGGTTAACAAGTCAGCAATATACCTTTGTTACTTTCTTTTTTGTTTTTAGCAGAATCATTTCCTTGACAGTTTCAAAACAACATTGTGTAGTATTGTAGACATTGCAGCCAACTTATACCTAAATCTACATGGAACATGTAATATATTGTAGGCCCACGTCTAAGGCCTTGTTCACATCATTTAGCGCAGATGGCTGTGCGATCGGAACACAACGTGTCCAATCGCACGCCATCTGCGCTACTATGCGCTGCGCTGCAGATCCCATTCATTACAATGAATGGAATCTGTGCTGCAATTCCCAAAAATGCATGCAGCACGCAATAGCGCTGATGGGAATGCTAGAAGGGCTGTCTATGCCCTTCTACCGTTCTTGCGTGTCGCACACTATACGCGCTGCCAAAATGCGCACGGCAGCGCGTATAGTCTGAACGAGCCTTAAGGCAACATCACCCTGCTCATTCTAGAACATAGATCAAAAGCATTCTCCTGCAGGTCTATCTAGTAAGAACCAGCAACAACATCAGATGGAATTCCAACACAGAAATCCCCAAAACAGTAACAGAAAATCAAAGACAGAAAGTTACATAGTTATTTGGGTTGATAAAAGACATATCTCCATCAAGTTCAACCAGAAAGTCAGAGGTAAAAAAATAAAAATGAAATAACGGAGTGAAAGTGTCCAATGATAATAATAATAATAAAAAAAGTACAGTCCCCGAAAATAAAGCAGCTTTAGCTGCTCTCTTTCTTAACCAGATGCCCCCACCATTCAGGCATCAGTGGTACATCAGCAGAATGAACCAGTACCATGTCATCCCAGTACAGGCAAGCTCTCATGGCATTATGTTACAGTATTCTTCAGAGCAATGAAATTCATCCCAACATGTCCATGTCTTCACCATCTTTTCTACTTGATCATGAGCAATAAGGACCATCTCTTCAAGATCTCTACTGTTGTTGTCATGCTTTTCTACAAGGCTGGGATGAGGGCTCTTGCTGCATTGATCATATGTGGCAGAATAGTTTTTTTTATAGGATGATGTAGATAGTTTAGAGTTGTGCAGTAGGTACGGTATGTGTCTGGAGAATAGACCACTGATCTTACAGTGGTTTGCAAAAGTATTCGGCCCCCTTGAAGTTTTCCACATTTTGTCATATTACTGCCACAAACATGAATCAATTTTATTGGAATTCCACGTGAAAGACCAATGCAAATTGGTGTGCACATGAGAAGTGGAACGAAAATCATACATGATTCCAAACATTTAAAAAAACAAAATAACTGCAAAGCGGGGTGTGTGTAATTATTCAGCCCCCTGAGTCAATACTTTGTAGAACCACCTTTTGCTGCAATTACAGCTGCCAGAGCATGATGCTGCCACCACCATATTTGACAGTGGGGATGGTGTGTTCAGAGTGATGTTCAGTATTAGTTTTCCACCACACATAGCGTTTTGCATTTTGGCCAAAAAGTTCCATTTTGGTCTCATCTGACCAGAGCACCTTCTTCCACATGTTTGCTGTGTCCCCCACATGGCTTGTGGCAAACGGGACTTCTTATGCTTTTCTGTTAACAATGGCTTTCTTCTTGCCACTCTTCTATAAAGGCCAACTTTGTGAAGTGCATGATAGTTGTCCAATGGACAGATTCCCCCACCTGAGCTGTAGATCTCTGCAGTTCGTCCAGAGTCACAATGGGCCTCTTGACTGCATTTCTGATCAGCTCTCTCCTTGTTCAGCCTGTGAGTTTAGGTGGACGGCCTTGTCTTGGTATGTTTACAGCTGTGCCATACTCCTTCCATTTCTGAATGATCGCTTGAACAGTGCTCCGTGGGATGTTCAAGGCTTTGGAAATCTTTTTGTCCAGCCAACCCCTGAGTCTGTTTATATGTATGAAACACATTTGCATGCCTAACAGGGAAATGTTTTAATAAACTGTATTGTACACAAAGGTCAAGCCTGTATGGCAAAGTGTGAATAATGAAATCTTTTTGTAGCCTAAGCCTGCTTTAAATTTCTCAATAACTTTATCCCTGACCAGTCTGGTGTGTTCTTTGGACTTCATGGTGTTGTTGCTCCCAATATTCTCTTAGACAACCTCTGAGGCCGTCACAGACCTGCTGTATTTGTACTGACATTAGATTACACACAGGTGCAATCTGTTCAGTCATTAGCACTCATCAGGAAATGTCTATGGGCAACTGACTGCACTCAGACCAAAGGGGGCTGAATAATTACGCACACCCCACTTTGTAGTTATTTATTTGTAAAAAAATGTTTGGAATCATATATGATTTTCGTTCCACTTCTCTCGTGTACACCACTTTGTGTTGGTCTTTCACAGGGAATTCCAATAAAATTGATTCATGTTTGTGGCAGTAATATGACAAAATGTGGAAAATTCCAAGGGGGCGAATATTTTTGCAAATCACTGTATATATTTCACCATGAATTCAAACTTGTCAGGGATGACTACATGCACATTTTTGTTTCAGATCTATAATAGCAGACCTTTTACGTTCATGTGTGACATACTCAGTGTTCATTAGGGAGAAGTAAAACATTCAGATACATACCATGCCAGTGTCTGTGCATATATCAAATCCAGTACATTTCTTGCTATATCAAACTCCGGCATTCCTAACTTTTTACAGCAATGCATCCCGATTATCCTGCAGGAAAACATAATATTAATCCAGTAAGTTGCATTGTCTCACCTGTGTTCAGAGCATAGCAAGATCATCTACAAGGAAACCTAAGCAAATGCCTGGGACCTAAAGGGTATCAAGGAGCCAGGCGACCACTTTCTCTGACCCTACTACTACCTTATATTATCAAATGACTATGGGGGGACCTACTATCTTGCCTTAAGCCCAGTTTCATCTTAAATGGAACTGAGGAAAAAACTATATGCAGGCCGGCATATTTATTTACTGTTAAACCAGTTGTTCAGTCTTGCTGATCATTCTTGCATTATTAGTGTCTGAATAACACACCGGTATCACGCATGCAGCTAATCTTGTCAGATTTATGTCAGAAACATCTGATCTGCATGCTTGTTCACGGTCTATAGCTAAAAAGTATCAGACGCAGAGAATTAGCAGGGCGGCCAGGCAACATGCATTGTTTAAAAGGAAATAAATATGTCAGCTGTGGCGTAGCTAGAGATCATGGGGCCCCATAGCAAAACTTTCATGAGGTCCTCAGATTTAGGCACTCTAAATCAATGGCACCTGTTTCGCCTACCCTATGAATATGAGATAAATAGTCAATTTACATTCTCTTGCAATTAACACTGCGCATAGTTCATGGGAACTGATAGTCAGAAGGTGGAGAAACACAAAAAAGTTCTTGCTAAATACATTAAGTGCCCACTGGGCCCCCTATGTTCCATTGTCCCATAACAGCTGCTATGGCTATTGCTATGCCCCTGTATGTCAGCCTCCGTAGTTCTCTTATTTCAGGTTCCCTTTAATCCTTCTTTTGTTCAGAGCTCTGGACAGCTGTTGACAACATGGTACAACACAAAGGCCAGACTTTTTTGAATTGGCCACCAAGGACTTGCATTGGTCCACATCATTAGGTCAATGAGAAGCACTGGTTATTTAGTTCTGGGGAAGCAACAGGATAAGGCAGCAGGGTTAATTCTTTCCCAATCCTTTATGTTAAATGGGTAAGGTGTCATAAATGATTCTTTTTCCTATTTACCTGGATCTCCCCAGAAGTCACTAGAGCTCAGCAGTCTTGTTAGCAGCAGCAGCCTTTCTTGCAGAGGATGCAGTGTTGTATAGTATACATGTAATGAATAGCGGAGATGCCGCCGCATGGGCAAGCGGCAGGGCGGCCATCTCCGCGTTCCAGCCGGCAGTTTCTGTCGCGCGGCTACATGCTGCTGGTTCGCCTGGTCCTTCTAGTTCACACAGATGGAGAGCTACGCGCACGCGCCAGGCGACAGGACCTTTATGCTGCCAGAAGGGGAGTCAGCTGATCAGGCCGATCAGCTGACTCCAGCTATGCTCTGGATTGGCTGGGTGACTGGGGCGGCGCTGTGGAGCACTGTTAGTATATATAGGGCTTGCCTGTCACTTGCAAGCGGTCTGCTGTTGCGAACAGTTACGTGTTAGCGCTCAGACCAGAGTCAGATCCCACAGTGTGTTAGAACCAGCCGGAGCTGGGAATTCACACTGAGTCAGATTCTTTTGATAGTTTAAAGTACTATTGCTTACTACTGTTCAGGACTGAGGAAGCACTCTATAGTTGAGTGAGAAACAGCTGTTGACACCTTCACTTGTTTGTCCCTCTTTCTCCTGGTAGACTGATGCCGTTACTTCGAAACTGATTTTAATGCTGTTCTAATAAAGGCGTGTTTTTTACTGGATGTGCCCAGCTGCTCTCATCTCTTCAAGTAACTGGTCTGGTGGAACTGCTTTTGGGCTTGGAGCACTCCAGGGAAGCCTGCTGTGGTTGGTCCTGTGCACCTTTTCTTCATATAACTGCCAGGGCCATTATATATGATGATCCGGATATTTCTTCCACTGCTGAAAGGAAACTCAAGATGCTCAGACAGGGTCGTAAATCGGTTGAGGTTTACGCTGCTGAGTTCAGGAAGTGGGCTGTGTACAGCTAGATGGGGAGCATATGCATTATTAGATTGTTTTCTGGCAGGATTGTCTGATGCAGTTTATGATCTGATGTTAGGACATCCTGAGCCCAAATCGATTTTGTTGGCCGAGCGGATAGATCACCGCTTGCGCTACCAGAAACAGATTCGTGGTAAAAATGCTATAAGATCTGTCTCATACGACTCTTCTCCACCCTCGCCACCTCCAGACGAGCCGATGCAAATCGGGTACTCTAGATTGATGCAAGTGGAAAAGAGTCGCAGAAGGTCAGAAAGACTCGGTCTAAATTGTGCTGAGGAGGGTCACGTTGTCCACAATTGTTCTAAAAAAATCGGGAGAATACTGCCGCCTAGGGGTAGTTAGAGGTCATACCATAGGGGAGCAGTCCTTATCTCTAAACAATAATCGTCTGTTCCTTCCCTGTTCCATTACATGGGAGGGTCAGAACAGATCTACAGAAGCCTTCGTGGACTCTGGCTCTGCAGCCAATTTTATAGATTATGATTTTGTAAAGAAATTGGGGATTCCCTTACTCCCTCTAGACCGGCAGATTCTGGTCACGGCGGTGGATGATTCGCCATTACAGTGTAGACAGCCTCTTTTCCAGACCCCCTTGTTATTGTGTAATATAGGGGTGTTACATAAAGAGAAATTACAGTTCCTTGTTCTGCCAATGGCAACCTCTACCATTATTCTTGGTATGCCCTGGTTGCAACTCCACTCCCCTCAGATTGACTGGGCTTCAGGTCAGCTACAGAGTTGGTCAACCCATTGTCATCATCATTGCTTAGAGAGAGTTGCCGTTTGCGCTACCAAGATACAGCTCAAAGGGGTGTCAAGGCAGTGTACAGAATTTGCTGACGAGTTCTGTCCAGATTCTGCAGATAACCTCTCACCTCTCCGGAGTTCCGAGTTGGGACCCGGTTGTATGCCTCCTAGTGGCAATCCTCATAATCTGTCGGGATCTGGGGGACTGGTAATGCAGGAATACATTAAAGAAAACTTGGGCAAAGGCTTCATCTGTCCTTTCCGGTTACCTGTAACATATACACCAGGTAATAAGAACGTCAAAGCGGACGCTCTTCCTGGGTGTTTTGAGCCAGGGACAGTTCAGCCTTCAACCCTTGAGACCATCCTGCCTCAAAAGGTGGTGTTGGCAGCCACCGAAACCTGGGAGGACTGGATGGCTACTCTGGAGTCTTATCAACAGGACATTCCAGAGGGGAAACCTGAGGGGGTTATGTTTGTACCACTTCCTTTTCGCCCACAACTTTTACAATTGTTCCATTCTCATGATAATGCTGGTCACCCCGGGGCAGCTAGGACTCAGGATTTAATGGCCAGATGTGTATGGTGGCCTACTATGGCAATTGATTGTAAAGAGTTTGTGACAGAGTGCTCGGTTTGTGCTAGGAGTAAGCCCTCTCGTCAGACATCAGTGGGTACATTACAACCCATGCCTGTGCCAAATAAACCCTGGACTCATTTGTCAATGGGCTTTGTCAGAGAATTCCCCAAGTTTGAGGGCAAAACGGTCTTGGTTAAAAGGAATTTGGGGAAAACTTTCCAGACTCGGAAGAAACAGGCAGATAAGAGACGGTCTGTAGAGTGGAAGTTTTCTCCAGGGCACATGGTGTGGGTATCTAAGCGGCATTTGGCGTTAAAACAACTGTCACCGAAGTTAGAACCCAGATTTGTAGGCCCATACCCGGTGTCCAGGAAGATTAATGCGGTCACTTATACGATTGATCTCCCAGCCAGCATGAGAGGTGTGAGATCATTCCATGTTTCTCTGTTGAAGCCTGCAGTGCACGTGTGTTCCTCTTCCTCCCCCCCTGTGATGGTTGACGATCAACCTGAGTATGAGATCGAGAAGATACCGGATTCTCGGTTAGTGCAGGGCTCTGTACAGTGTCTGGTCCACAGGAGGGGGTATGGTATAAAGGAGAGAATTTGGGTGCCGGATTGTCGCATGCATGCTCAGGAATTGAAGAAAGAGTTTCATGACTTATATCCTGAGAAGCCGGGTAAGAGGTGTCCGGTGTCCACTCCTCAGGGGGGGGGGGGGGTACTGTAATGAATAGCGGAGATGCCACCGCATGGGCAAGCGGCAGGGCGGCCATCTCCGCATTCCAGCCGGCAGCTTCTGCCACGCGGCTACATGCTGCTGGTTCGCCTGGTCCTTCTAGTTCACACAGATGGAGAGCTACGCGCGCGCGCACCAGGCGACAGGACCTTTATGCTGCTAGAAGGGGAGTCAGCTAATCAGGCCGATCAGCTGACTCCAGCTATGCTCTGGATTGGCTGGGTGACTGGACTGAGGCGGCGCTGTGGAGCGCTGTTAGTATATATATATTGTCACTTGCAAGCTGTCTGCTGTTGCGAACAGTTACGTGTTAGCGCTCAGACCAGAGTCAGATCCCACAGTGTGTTAGAACCAGCCGGAGCTGGGAATCAGATTCTTTTGATAGTTTAAAGTACTATTGCTTACTACTGTTTATGTGTTAGACTAGTTCCGGGGGTGTTGAGACCAAGGACCTCACACCTAAGACTAGGTCATTATTGTCTTGTTTAAAAACGAAAAAGAAAAATGAGGTATCTTACCTCAATGACGAAATCTCTGTAAACTTACAAAAGATTTTTAAGTTTGGCACTGTATTGGCCTGAGGAAGCGGGCTCAGACCCGCGAAACGCGTTGCCTGTGCTCAAATAAAAATCTTTTGTAAGTTTACAGAGATTTCTTCATTGAGGTAAGATACCTCATTTTTCTTTTTCGTTTTTAAACTGGTTTTAAAAGCTTTTATTCAAATCAGGGCGCCTCTTTCCCTTATTGTGCATAGTTATACCCCCGTACATGTTTGTCCTAGGGGTGGTGACAGAACACCCGTTGTTTTACCACGGTTAATGTTTTGTGCATCCTTTTTCATCTAAGAGAGCGACCGCAACCAGGTCCGTCCAGGACCACCCCGAGTGGAGTCGGGTTTATGGTCTCCACCTGCTTCCTGTGGTCGGTTGCCCCTTGCAACCCTCCTTTGTGAGTAGCCCTTTCAATCAATTGATTTCTCCACACACCTACTATTGACATACTGCACTATCGGGCTCCCTTTTTTGTCTCCTGTATCTTTTTTTTCCCATAGGGTGCCAAGACACCCCAACCACGATTTCATTATTGTCTTGTTACTGTTTATTTGTTAGACTAGTTCCGGGGAGTTGAGACCAAGGACCTCACACCTAAGACTAGGTCATTACTGTCTTGCTACTGTTATGTGCTAGTCTAGTTCCGGGGTGTTGTGACCAAGGACCTCACACCCAAGACTAGGAGAGATCTATATTGTCACTGCCTATCCGTTAGACTAGTTCCGGGGTGTTGAGACCAAGGACCTCACACCTTAGTCTAGGACAGTGACATATCATTTGTTACCTGTTATGACCTCTGGCTTTCTTGACTACTCTCCTGTACTCTGATTCGGTGCTTCTGCCCATCTGATTATCTGTTGCCAACCCTGCCTGTACCTGGATACCGAATCAGTCTTCCGCTTCTGTACCTTGTCTGTCCGTGTGTTGCCGACCTGGCTTGTCTGACCTCTCTGGCTGTCACCTAGCTCTTGGGTGAGCAGCCTTACTGTACTTCTGTGACACCTGCTCTTCAGGTGGTTACTTGCTGCTATTACTATCCTATGGTCACCAGCTCCTCTGGAGTCCATCAGGCAGCATAGCCAGTGGATCTCTACCTCTTAGGTCCACTGGCTGCAGTACAGTCTAATTCCCAGCCTTCAGGGAAACCTTGGCTGCAGTATAGTTTGATTCCTCGCTCATCCAGGAATCTCTAGCTGCAGTCCAATCTTCACCACATAACTCCAATCAGTGGTCCCTGCCCCTCAGGTGTCCACTGGCTGCAGTACAGTCTGATTCCCTGCTTCTCAGGGAATCCTTTGCTGCAGTAGTGTCTGTATCTCCCGCTCCTCGGGAGATAACTTCTCCATTTACTGTTGTACCAAACACTATACCACATCGGGTGTCCTGTGTCTAGCTATACTAGTATTATTGGTGATTCTGCAGATCACCATATAATCAGGTATAGCGTCTGTATTATTGGTGATACTGCAGATCACCACTAATCAGAAAATCTGTGTTGCTGACACCAATCGTTACAATACAGCCTTGACACCAGTTTACTGTCCTGCAAGCTTGTACAACTTACTTTATGGCATTCCAGGTCATTTTTCTCAAAATATAACACTCGTGTAGGAGGCTGAATGTGCTTTGGACAACATTTCTGTGCCTGCACTTCAGTTTTAATTAGTATTGGAATGTTTTGGTCTAGACATGTGAAAATTACATATATGAATACTTTGCAATTTTAAAAGCACTGTGTTTGTCTATTGCTTATTTTTATTCATTAATTTTCCACAAAGGAGGAAATCTGGTTGCTTTGGGTAACAGCTCAGCTTATATTCAGAAATCAGGACCACAGCAGAGCTTCATTAAAAAACAGAAAAAATAGACACTCCCCATTAATTGAAGAAAACTGTCACTGTCTCTCTCATTACTCGGACCTATGTCCCAGTCACAGATCTGTTTAGGTTTGTCACATTTTCTCTGTTTTCTTTTAAGTATAATAATATAATTTGGACTAGATTGTGAGCCACTCTGAGGGACAGTTAGTGACAAGACAATATACTCTGTACAGCGCTGCGTAATATGTTGGCGCTATATAAATAGCTAAATAAATAAATACATTTGCATATTCAGTAGTGATGCTTTGTGGGAGACCACAGTATGGGAGATCACAGCTGAATTATCGCAAATACCTTCTGTTTTAAAGAAAATCTGTATTACAGAAAAATTAAGAAAAAACGCCCCTGGGGTACTCACATCGTGAGGGGTCCTCCTCCGTCCCACAGCGGCAGCGATAGAGCTCCCTGAACAGCGGGGATGTAAATATTTACCTTCCTGGCTACAGCACAGGCGCAAGTCTCCTGCGCCTGCGCAGCACAGTGGACCCGACTGGTAAATATTGCACAGCCTGAAAAATTGTCGGCTTGCCTTCCGAGGGGCTTAGCGAGACCACCGTGGGACGGAGGAGGATGAGGAAGCTTCGATAGGATCCAGAGGCTTCCCCCTCCCGAGGTGAGTACCCCCAGGGGTGTTTTTTTTAATTTTTTATACAGAGTCTCTTTAAGAAGGTAAACTACACTGAACGTTGGCTTTTTAGTAGGAGGGCATTTTGGTCTATTTTAGTCTCCTATGCTTTCCTATGGTAGTGGTTTTGGGACACCCTGAGCTGCTGGGGTATTCTCTTTTAAAGGGATACTGTAGGGGGATCGGGGGAAAATGAGCTGAACTTACCCGGGGCTTCTAATGGTCCCCCACAGACATTCTGTGTTGGCGCAGCCACTCACCGATGCTCCGGCCCGCCTCCAGTTCACTTCTGGAATTTCTGACTTTAAAGTCAGAAAACCACTGCGCCTGCACGCCCGTGTCCTCGCTCCCGCTGATGTCACCAGGAGTGTACTGCGCAGACACAGACCATACTGGGCCTGCGCTGTGCGCTCTTGATGACATCAGCGGGATCGAGGACACGGCAACGCAGGCGCAGTGGTTTTCAGAAAGTCTGAAATTCCAGAAGTGAACCGGAGGCGGGGCCGGAGCATCGGTGAGTGGCTGCGCCAACACAGGATGTCTGCGGGGGACCGTTAGAAGCCCCGGGTAAGTTCAACTCATTTTACCCTGACCCCCTACAGTATCCCTTTAAGTAGCTTGTTTGTATTATATGGTTCTATTGAATCTTAAAATCCAGAGATTCCTTGTATAGATTGCTTTGCGCATTCTTATTGTCTTCCCCTTTCCCTAACTGTCATGTAAAGAATTCTCTTAATAAACCTTTTGAAACTAAGGAACAGAAAAAAATGAAGAAGTTGGTTTTCCTCTATTCAGCATATGTTAGAAAACATGCAGGTGGAATACTATTTAACCAAAATTGTGCAATAATCCAACTCTTTTAAATTTCAGTTTGCTCATTATCATTTTGTATTTTCTCTGGATTGGTTATCATATATAAAAAAGGGGGGGAAAACTAACTAGAAATAAATAATTTATTTGTCTTAATGGAACTGTGATTTTATTTTTTCGATTAGGATTTAAGATGTAATAACAGACTGAATAGAAACAACAATTTTCATGTTTGGTCTGTTTATGTACAAAAAAAACCCCAAACATCCTACACACAATGGAAAATTCAGTTTGCATCTACAAGAAAATCACTGCTGGTTATACTTCGTAGAATCTTGATTGTACAATTGTAATACCTCTATACAGTATAAGAGCCAACATACAGTGGGATGCGAAAGCTTGGGCAACCTTGTTAATCGTCATGATTTTCCTGTATAAGTCGTTGGTTGTTACGATAAAAAATGTCAGTTAAATATATCATATAGGAGACACACACAGTGATATTTGAGAAGTGAAATTAAGTTTATTGGATTTACAGAAAGTGTGCAATAATTATTTAACCAAAATTAGGCAGGTGTATAATTTGGGCACTGTTGTCATTTTATTGGTTCCAAAACCTTTAGAACTAATTATTGGAACTCAAATTGGCTTGGTAAGCTCAGTGACCCCTGAGGTGAATCCTATTATGAGAGAGTATTTAAGGGCGTCAATTGCAAGTTTCTCTCCTCTTTTAATTTTCTCTGAAGAGTAGCAACATGGGATCTCAAAACAACTCTCAAATAACCTGAAGACAAAGATTGTTCACCATCATAGTTTAGGGGAAGGATACAGAAAGCTGTCTCATAGATTTCAGCTGTCTGTTTCCACAGTTAGGAACATATTGAGGAAATGGAAGACCACAGGCTCAGTTCAAGTTAAGGTTTGAAGTGGCAGACCAAGAAAAATATCAGATAAACAGAAGCAACGCATGGAGAGAACAGTTAGAGTCAACCTACAGACCAGCACTAAAGACCTACAACATCATTTTGCTGCAGATGGAGTCACTGTGCATCGTTCAACCATTTGGCGCACTTTACACAAGGAGATGCTGTATGCGAGAGTGATGCAGAGGAAGCCTTTTCTCTGTCCAGGGCACAAACACAGCCGCTTGAGGTATGCTAAAGCACATTTGGACAAGCCAGCTTCATTTTGGAATAAGGTGCTGTGGAGTGATGAAACTAAAATTTAGTTATTTGGGCATAACAAAGGGCGTTATGCATGGAGGAAAAAGAACAAAGCATTCCAAGAAAAACACCTGCTACCTACAGTAAAATATGGTGGTGGTTCCATCATGCTGTGGGGTTGTGTGGCCAGTGCAGGAACTGGGAAGCTTGTCAAAGTCGAGGGATGCATGGATTCCACTCAGTATCAGCAGATTCTGGAGACCAATGTCCAGGAATCAGTGACAAAGCTGAAGCTGTGCCCGGGCTGAATCTTTCAACAAGACAACAACCCTAAACACTGCTCAAAATCCACTAAGGTATTCATGCACAGGAACAAGTACAACGTTCTGGAATGGCCATCTCAGTCCCCAGACCTGAATATAATTGAAAATCTGTGGTGTGAGTTAAAGAGAGCTGTCCATGCTCGGAAACCATCAATCCTGAATGAACTAGAGATGTTTTGTAAAAAAAGAATGGTCCAAAATACCTTCAAGCAGAATCCAGACTCTCATTGGAACCTATAGGAAGCATTTAGAAACTGTAATTTCTGCAAAAGGAGGTTCTACTAAATGTTGATTTCATTTCTTTTTTGTGGTGCCCAAATCTATGCACCTGCCTAATTTTGTTTAAAAAATTATTGCACACTTTCTGTAAATCCAATAAACTTTATTTCACTTCTCAAATACCACTGTGTGTGTCTCATATATGATATATTTAACTGACATTTTTTATCATAACAACCAATAATTTATACAGGAAAATCATGACGATTAACAAGGTTGCCCAAACTTTTGCATCCCACTGTATTACAAATACATTGAACAGATTGTGTAAGCAAGCTCTCATTCTGCATACATGTAATAATAACGCCTGATAATTTGGGTGCCTGGTGCTAGAGATATTCTAAATATCAATAATATAAAAGTACCAATATTCTGCTATTGGCTTCAGTGATTTAGTGCTCATGTTAACCTACGCCACCTACGCCTAACACTAACCCCCTCCCACCTAACTAACATTAACTGAACCTACCTACAAAAGACAAGACAAATTACATTTATATCGCACTTTTCTCCTGGTGGACTCCAGGGAAGCAGCCTCTTCGCTCCATGGGCAACCAGGATCATTAGGGAGCCTTGCCCAAAGACTCCTTACAGTTTTATGCACTGGCTTGAGCCATGATTTGAACCCTGGTGAAAGGCTCAAATCCTGCATCAAAGGCCACAGCTGTAACCAGTATGCTATCCAGCTGACCAAACATAACCTCCCCCCATCTAACATGATCCCCCCTATGCATGCCTAACAGGAAACATCCGGATCCACAGTTTGGCTAAATAGTAACTGTAGTAGTAGCAAATGGGCTGTCGACTAAGGCCAGTTGCATGCCTAAAAGGAACGATAATCGCGTCGCAGGGGAGCCTGCCACCACATCACAGCACCTCATAAATCCAGTTCATATGACCCTGCACCACGGTGCAGCAACAGGGACATGTGTATATGCCCCGCCCCCAGTGATGTACACCCTGCTGGACAGGAAGTATGTCACTGTGATTCCCGTTGGTCAGCGCATGTGTGCCGTGCCGCATCGGGCTTCCATCATTCCCATTCACACTGCGTCGCCCATTGACTTGCATTACTGCTTGATCCGTGCGGTAGGCATGATTCATGCGGTAACACACCTCAGACTTTGCAATGGCATTGCGGCAATTTGGATACTTCCATCGCGCCGCGCCACATCACCTCCACTGTGCAAGTCTCCATAGACTTGCATGTGCCTTTGGGGCGAGCTGCAGTGGGGTAGAGTACCGCAGTGTAACATACATCATCCAGTGTGCAAGGGACCTCATACTACACAGAAGTGGTAAGATTGGACAAGATAGTAAAAACAAGATTATAGATTGTATGGCCAGCTTTTTATGGATACATTTGTGGTTATGATTAATTCAAATATTTCAAATAGCTCTTACCTCCTTAGAAATTCTCCAAAGAAAGAGCCGGCTAATGTAAAGAGGAAGTCGATCACCACCAGCCGATAGATGTCTTGCCCAACATATGACTCCCAGCACTGCAAAATAGAGCAGTTATCAGAATACAGCATGACCAGAATCATGCAATGCTTAGAAAGCTGGAGCATTTACTGACATAATCTCTAACAACGATAACACTTTCTACTTTCTGCAGAAAATACAGATTCTTACAATTATTTTCTTAAAGCAATCATTACATTCATACAGCTTAAAACATATTCAATTCAACCTAAATGACTATCAAGGCATTATTTATAAAATAAATAGAATCTATTTTAAATTGAACTCCATACAAATATGGGAAAAAGGGGAAAGAGGCGCCCAGAGAAGATAAAATGCGTTAAAACAATTAAAAGGAAAAAAGTGAGGTGGCTTACCTCAATGAAGACAAATTCACATATTAAATGAATTTTATTGCACTAGCCAGTGGCGTAGCAATAGGGGGTGCAGAGGTAGCAACCGCATCGGGGCCCTTGGGCCAGAGGGGCCCCGAGGGGCCCACCCTCAACCACAGTATTAGCTCTCTATTGGTCCTATGCTGGTGATAATCACTTCTATAGGTGCTTTTATGAGTAGTAATCACTAACAAACTGTTCCCCATCCCCTCCTTGCACTTCTGACACTGTGGTTGTCCTTGGCAGGTTTTGGTGTGCCGTATCAATTGTTATGTATAGAGCGCTTGAGGGGGCCCAATGTAAACCTTGCACCGGGGCCCATAGCTTCTTAGCTATGCCACTGGCACTAGCAATGCCTTTCGTGGGTGCATACCCACTTCCTCAGGCCAAATAGCAGGGCCTAATAGTGCTTGTAGCCACAAATAATGCACCTTTTGCATGGTGCAATTTGTATTATCCCTACTTTTTGTCCATACAAATATAATAAATCACTTCTAGTACATGTTGATCATGTAAGAGTTAAAGAGTATACAGCTGTTGTCTGATGAGTTTGGTTACCCTGCAGAACTGCCTAACCCTAAAGAAGCCCCCCATTGATCTTACAATTTTTATTGAATGACCATATTTTCTATAGAATCATTCCGCTCAAAAGAGAAAATGGTATTTAATTAATTATTTCATTAATCCGCACCACTAAAGAATCCAATTTGCGGTCATACCAGCCGTGATATTGAAACAAGTTTTAGCATATCTATGAAATTATCAGAAACCCAAAACAACCAAAGGAAACGATCGATAATACAATTGGATCCAGCAGTTCCCTCTTTTCATGCAATTCAATCTAAAAAAAATCTGATCAAAAATATGATCGTTCATTAAACATTGTACCATTAATGAGCACCTTAACAGATATGCAGTTGACAAACACATGCAAGAAATACAATATGTGCATAATCCACTTTGAGGCATATTCATTAAAGCCAGTGCAACTAAAACTGGAGCAAGTGTAGATTAGCTGGCCAAAACAAACAGCCAGAATTCTTGTTTTATTAAATAGCTGTACCCTGACTGGTTACTCTGGGCGACCACAAAGGCAGTGAGATGGGAGTGATTACTGTATGTACACATCCTAGCATGAGAGCTCCCCCCATACTGTCACCTCTGTCCATCTCCCTAATTGGCTGGCTTAATCTTTATATCTAGTAGTGTAACAACAGACCCCACAATCTCCTGACCTCTGGGGGGCCCAGGGGCTATTGAGGCCCATTCTTCCTCCCCCTCGTGTGCAGAGTGACCGCAGGGAGCGCTGTTGTATTTATCTACTCCACGATCCATCTGGTCTTCTCTTCCCCTGGGAATCTGCGTGTCATATGCTAAGATCCTCTGGATCCCAATACATGTCATGTCATCAGGAGCTTCAGGGAGGAAGTCTACTGTATAAATTTAACAGTGTTCCCTGTGCTTAGGCCTCCTTTCCATCTATGCGCTTCTGTACGCTTCTGTCCGCTTTTCAGCAACATGTATCAATCTGTAACATTGATGTGCTGATAAAAAGCGGACAGAAGCGGATAGAAGTGCATTAAGTGGAAAACTCTGCACAAGTGGGGGGAGGGGAGTGGAGCAGCTGACCACTATGGTGGTCGCTGTCCCACCATGATGCAGGGACTGGGGGTCCGACAAGATACTTTAGCTGGGGGACCCAGGCCACAGAGTTTATACCCCTATTTATATCATTGTTTCCAAATGGTATCATGTATTACTTTGGACAAATCCTAAATTATTGACAATCCTTGGAAGACCTGAAAGGATCTGCCAAAATGATGGTATTTTTTACAACCAACACATCTACTGCACACTCTGTATCTGCAAGGAAGTTCATGAAATAGTTGCCAAGCTTATTATTTGTGACTAACAACTGGCAGAAGAAGCTCTGTTAACTGCCCTACCTTAGGTGAAAAGCATAAATCTTCAGACAAAAGCAATCATTGGGTGTCTTCTAGAAAGCAGTGCTATGAAGTTAGACACACTTGTCAAATAAACTGAATATTTTTTTTTGTGTGATAATGAAGTGAGGGAAGAACCCTTCAACTATAATAGTTATTAGAAGGGTGAATTGTAATAAGAAAAATTGTAAAATTCATGTCCATAGACCTCCCTGATATGAAACCCATGTTATCTGGAAAGTGAATGATTTTTATACCTTTGTTCAGAGACAAAGCTGGCATTTGTACTAGAAGTTTGGCATCAGTGATCCTAAAAGAGATGGATTTCTAGGAAGTTAATGACAAAAGGGCTTCCACAACAGATACACAGAGGCCAAAATTACCCATCCACTAACTGGAAACCTGGCAAAAGGTAATGCAATCTCCACAATACATAAGAGGTTGATTTAATAACACTAGAGAATGTATTTGGTCCAGCAAGCCTTAAATGTATTTTTTATGTTTCTGTGTGTTCTATTTAAGGTGGCAAAATCTTACAAACCTGGGTCATATCCAAATATACTGAGAATTTCTGAATGTTTAGTGAATTAGACTCCATGCTAGTACGTTTACATGCAGTATCCACAGCAAAAATGTATCTTCAACGCACCTCTGAAGCGTTTTAAAAAATAAAATTTGCAGTAGATAAAGTAGTTACCCCGGTAGTGAGATGTCTCTGGTTAGTCCAGAGGCTTTCCGTATCTTCTTACACTGACTGTTCCAGCAAAGGGTCCCTCTAAACTTATTTGACTAGACCCAGTTGAAAAAGCTTCTTCCAGCCACACTTCTGGACATGGACAATAACATCCTGACTGAGCATGTGCAAGTAAGGTGTGTACATGCCCAGTAGAACAAAGAGGTCATGCACAGAGGAAAAAATCCATGCACCAGCAGCTTCATTCTACTGGGCATGCACAAACCTAACTTGCATATGCCCGGGATGCATGTTGTTCTTGACTGGCAGCACAGCCAGAATGAGCTTTCTCCAGTCGAATAAGTGTATAGGGACCCTTCACTGGAGCATTGGGGTGTAAGAAGAACTATCCAGAGGCTTCCTTCTACTGAGGTGAGTATCTCATTTTATTTTCTAAAAAATGCTTCAGATGTCCTTTATTCATTTTAGACCACCTGGCTTTATTCATGTTGCTAATAAGGTTGATATTTGGATAGCGGTGCAGCCACTATGGCGGATCTCAGCCATCCTGGAGCATTAGGAAATTTTGGCTAAGGAATCCTTATAGGTAACTGACTCCAGCCAGCCTTTGAACCTGGTCTCCTACATCAAGGTAGTGTCTTTAGCCAGTACACTATCCAGGAATGTTCTCAATGAGGATGAGAGCAATGCAAAAGCAAATGATAATTTACATAACTAACCTTTTACAAACACTACTATGCTTGGGTTGGGTTTTACAAACATTTACCACCTGCTAATTACAGTGGTAATAATATGTATATTTTTTAAAAAACCTTGCTAAATCACTTGTTTATATTTATTTGGGTAACTAGTTAAGGAAAGCCATAATTATGTAGAAGTGAGGAGAGGTGACTGTGCAGTTCTAATTCAAGAACATTCTGACCTGCCTGTAGTTACTTTAGGTCACCCAAACCTTATTAAAACAATGGGAAGAACACAAAGACACTTAACAACTAAAGTAAAAGAACATGGTATAACGCAAAGCATATCCACAAATATTAACATATTAACATATTGGCAGCAGAGCGTGATTTCACTCATCCATGTTTATTTATCTGGTTTATCCTTTTCTACCAGTCACAGAAGTACCCATAGTTACAGGATGCCCTTAAAGAGAACCTGTACTGAGTAAAAATATTTAAAATAAACACATGAGGTAACTTCAAATGAACATTGCATAGTTACCTTGCCATCAGTTCCTCTCAGAAGCGCTCCATTTTCTTCTGACAATAATCCCATCCAGTTCTGACAATATTTTGTCAGATCTGAAATATATCAGTTGCTGTCAGTAAAATAGCAGCTGCTGTCAGTTATAGCTGAGAGGAAATCTGATGTACCAGGCAATGTCCATGTTTCCCTATGGCTCAAGTGGGCGATGTTACAGTTTAACTGTATGCTGACCAGAAAGCTGTTATGGGTAATGGCTATTTTCAAAATGGAGGACGGAAAATTCCCTTGATCATAGTGAACAAATAGGACGCAGGACAGGAGAAAGACACTGAGGAGTAGACTACATGGATGGTAAGTATGACTTGTGTATGCCTATTTTGACTTTTATTTTCAGTACAGGTTTTCTTTAATGCGATTTGATATAAACTGTCAGGTTGACAGTCATAATATTTCTTAACCACTTGCTGACCGTGCACTCATAACGCGCGTCGGCAAAGTGGTGGCTGCAGGACCAGCGACGCACATCTGCGTCGCCGGCTGCAGGCTAATTAATCAGGAAACAGCCGCTCGCGCGAGCGGCTGCTTCCTGTCAATTCACGGCGGGGGGCTCCGTGAATAGCCTGTGGGCCGACGATCGCGGCTCGCAGGCTAAATGTAAACACAAGCGGAAATAATCCGCTTTGTTTACATTTGTACAACACTGCTAACAGTAGCAGCGTTGTACTAGATCAGCGATCCCCAGCCAATCAGCGGCCGGGGATCGCTGTCACATGACAGGCAGGAGCCTGTTAGAGGCTGCACAGGACAAATCCGTTCCTGTGCAGCCTCCGATCTCCGGGACAGGGAGGGAGGAGAGGGAGAGGGGGAATCCTGCGGTGGAGGGGGCTTTGAGGTGCCCCCCCCGCCAGCCACACGCAGGCAGGAGCGATCAGACCCCCCAGCACATCATCCCCCAAGTGGGGAAAAAAGGGGGGCGATCAGGTCGCTCTGCCTGTTGTTTGATCTGTGCTGGGGGCTGTAGAGCCCACCCAGCACAGATCTTGTAAATGAGCGCTGGTCCTTAATGGGGGGGGGGGGGGGGGTAAAGGCTGGGTCCTCAAGTGGTTAATATCCAAACACCACATTAATTGTTATGGACAGGTTTAGGTGATCTTATTATCTGTACTGGTACCACAATGGTAGCACGGTGACACTATCTGCGCAGAGTTTATATGTTCTCCCTCTGTCTGTGTGGGTTTACTCCAGGCACTCTGGTTTCCTCCCACAACTCAAAAACATAGATAAGTTAATTGGATTCCCCCTAAAAATTGGCCCTAGACTATGATACATACACTTCACAATACATACATAGACATATGACTATAGTAGGGACAGTGGCGGCTCCAGGAATTTTTTTTAGGGGGTGCTATGCAGGTGCTGGACCAATTTCCGGGGGAGCTGACGACCTGCGCGCCGTGGCAAAAAATGGGTGTGGCTACAACCTGCGGCGCGGCGAAGAAATGGGCGTGGTCATGACCGGATGAGGGCGGGGCTAACTGTAATTTAAAGTGAACCCAGGGTGAGAGTGATATGGTGGCTGCCATATTTATTTCTTTTTAAACAATTCTAGTTGCCTGGCAGCCCTGCTGATCTATTGGCTGCAGTAGTGAACTGAATTACACCAGAAACAAGCATGTAGCTAATCTTGTCAGTTCTGACAATATTGTCAGAAACCCCTGACCTGCTGAATGCTTGTTCAGGGTCTATGTTTGAAAGAATTAAAGGCAGAGGACCAACACGGCAGCCAGGCAGCTGGTATTACTTAAAAGGAGATAAATATGTCAGCCTCAATATTATTCTCACCTCGGGTTCCCTTTAAAAGTGCAACGCAAAGACAGAGGGCCCAAGTTTTGGTGACCCTTTCCCCAGAAAATTCACATAATTGTGCAGGTTTTCTCAAGAAAATACACGTAATGTGAGCAGATTTTGAACAAAAAACATGTTCAATGACCCCAATATGCACAACCGTTATCAGATATGACCCCAATATGCACAATCGTCATCAGATATGACCCCAATATGCACAACCGTTATCAGATGTGACCCCAATATGCACAACCGTTATCAGATATGACCCCAATATGCACAATCGTTATCAGATATGACCCCAATATGCACAATCGTTATCAGATATGACCCCAATATGCACAATCGTTATCAGATATGACCCCAATATGCACAATCCTTATCAGATATGACCCCAATATGCACAATCCTTATCAGATATGACCACAATATGTACAATCCTCAGCAGATCTGACTGCAATATGCACAATGCTCAGCAGATCTGACCCCAATATGCACAATGCTCCGCAGATCTGACCACAATATGCACAATGCTCCGCAGTTCTGACCCCAATATGCACAATGCTCCGCAGATCTGACCCCAATATGCACAATGCTCAGCAGTTCTGACCACAATATGCACAATGCTCCGCAGATCTGACCACAATATGCACAATGCTCCACAGTTCTGATCCCAATATGCACAATGCTCCGCAGTTCTGACCCCAATATGCACAATGCTCCGCAGATCTGACCCCAATATGTACAATGCTCAGCAGTTCTGACCCCAATCAGCAGCACCACCTGAAAAAGAAAAGAAAAACCCATTTACTCACCTAGTCAGAAGACCTCCTGTTCCGACCTCCTCCTCTCCCGACCTCCTTGTGGCGCGCAGCTCAGTTCCCACGATCCTCTTCCTTCCTGCAGCAGCCTGCATTACCCGGCAAGCAGGGCTACGGGAAAATGGCCGCCCGAAGCCCTGCACTGCAGACTCCAAGTCTGCAGAGCAGGGCTTTGGGCAGCCACCTTACCGTAGCCCTGCCTGCTGCTCCGGGCTGCCGCTGTGAACTGACTCAGCGTCTCTTAGACGCCTGAAGTGAGTTCACGCCAGGGGGTGCTTTGGGGGTGCTTGGACAAATTTAGGGGGTGCTTGAGCACCCCCAAGCACCCCCCTGGCACCGCCACTGAGTAGGGATTAGATTGCGAGCCCCTCTGAGGGACACTTAAAGAGACTCTGTAACAAATTTTTCAGCCTTAGTTCTTCTATCCTATAAGTTCCTATGCCTGTTCTAATCTGCTCTGGCTTACTGCAGTCTTTCCTAACTGCACTGTCTCTGTAATAAATCAATGTATCTTTCCTCTGTCCTGTTTGTCGGGCTAAAGCTTGATTGTGTGGAATGTGCAGGGCTGCTTGTGATTGGTAGAAGCGATACACACCCTCTGCAGGCCCCCTGCATACTTTGAATGACTCACACACTATGCTTAGCTGAGCCTATTAGAAGCTGGTTAGTTTGTTTGTAAACACTGCCTAAAACTGTTAATTACAAGCCAGGATTGCAGCAGAGAGTGGCAGAAACAGCACAGAGGGGCACAGGAGAAAATAATGAATAGAATGGTATGCTTTTTATTGCAAGAATATTAGAGTACAGATTCTCTTTAAGTGACAAGACAATATATAGTCAGTACAGCACTATGGAAGATGTCGGCACTATATAAATACTAAATAATAATAATGAAAAAGCATGCAGAAGCTCTTGATATACTGTAGAGTCCTGGTTAACTGGGACTCAACCAACTGGCAATGTCAACCAACCAGCAGTAAACGGGGGAACCATGGGGCGTGCCTCTCCTTCTTTCTCTCATTATTGCAGATGTTACGGTCATTAGGACAAACTTGTTGACCCCAGCACCGGTTGTTTAGGACAGGCTCTCCCAGGGTATGGTAACCACTGGTCTTCACTAAAGTGCCACGCAAAGGACGATGGTCCACTACCCCTAGCGGGCAACAGACTACTTTGCTACCAAGCCATGACCCTAGGATCCCTAGGATCACCCCACCAGAAATGAAGAGAACAAGCAAGCCCACAGTAAAGACATTTGTAGACAAGCAGGAATTGTAGACAAGCCAAAGATTAAGGCAGGCGGCAATCTGGAGTATTCATGTAACAAGTCAAAGTGTCAGGGCAGACGGCAATCAACAGTAGTCGAGAAAGAGGCCAAAAGGTCATGACAGGTGGGAATCAGGGAATGCCAGTAAACTAGCAGAGGTTGGCAACAGGATCAGCAGAATAAACCAGGTCAGGAACAAACTGGGTCTTAACAGGTAAAAAATGATATGCAGAGCTTCCAGAACTACCACCTGAAAACCCTCCTACAGTGGATCAGCAACCTGTACGGTGCCTACGCGCACTTCCGCCCATATGCCTACCCAGAACTGCAATTTCCTGGCAAAATGTATAAATCTGCAGCCCAGCACGCATGCGCACACGCACTGGAACTGACGTTGCTGGACCGAGAGCTTCTAATGTAACAGCAGAGCAACAGTGGAAACCACTAGCCAGAGCTCTTGTCTGGCCTCTGGTACTCTTCACTTCTTACAACTTCTTGGTGCTCTGCTGCATCCTCCATAGGCTCCCAATGTGTCACCTGTGTACAGAGTGGATGCAGCAAAGCAACTGGCAGCTGCGAAAAGTGAAGAGGACTGGCCCCCGGAACTCTGGTAAGTGGTTTACGTCTGCATTTGCACTGTGGAGGGGTTAGTGTTACATTTAGGCCCTGGCTGCTTTAACTCTCAAGCAACCAGAAATTACACATATCCAGCATCAGGCAATCCCCATCTGTGCTGAATTATACGGTATTGTATTACTCTAAGGGCCAGTTTACATTATGCCTGTTGGATTAAGGGTTGGTTCACACTATGAGCGCTTTTTAAGCGCCAGTGATTTTAAAAGTTCTTGCTAGTGCAATTCTATGGGGGATTAAAAAAACAAATAAACACACACACATAGCATTACACTAGCAAGAGCTTTTAAAATCACAAGCGCTTAGAAAAGCTCTTGCAGTGCAAACCAGCCCTCATTTGTAATGCAATGCACAAACATGTCTGTTGCAGACAAGATGCCATTCATTTGATTCAGTGGCAATGCATCCCGTTTTGGCTAAAAATTACAGTGACTAGATTTTACTTGGCTCAACCTGGGACGGCAGGGGGGGAGGGTCTAGCGTGTCGCACCAAAAAATGTTCATGACCACGGTGGGAAAATATCTATCCATCTTAAACTTTGCTCTATAAGAAACCAAAGAAATTTCAGAGACTTTACATATAAATGTTACGGCCAGAACCCGAAGTTGGCTGCTTCGGGATCTGGCCGGCCAAAACGCGACGAAATGATTCCTGTAACCAGGGCCTGTTCTAGTGACAATGGAGCCCCAGGGCAAAAATAGTTTGGGGGGCCCCTAACAAACACCCCCTGGAACAAAAAGCCCTTTGTTGCAGCAAAAATTCCCTCCTGGGCCCATGAGAAGGCTCCTGACCCTCCCTCCCAATCCCCTGCCAGCTTAACTGTGCTTACTGGGGTCCCTGCAGAGTCTTTGGTATTATAGTGTCTGACCTGCTCGCCAGCACAGGTGATACACTACTGTGCCAAAAACTCTGCAGAGGCCCCGGGGAGCAAGAGTTAAGATGGGGAGACACCTTGGTGGCCCCTACAGGCCTTGGGGCAATTGCCCCCTTTGCCTCTATGGTAGCGCCGGCCCTTCCTGTAACATTCATGTATTTTCTGGCCGTCTCGCTGCGGCCAAATGTATAAAAATGAGTTCATTTTATTAAATTTTATTAAATTTATTAAATTAAGCCGGCGGCAATGTAACTCTCTCCTCCCCCTGCCTCTCTCCTATACAATACTGGCAGCCGGGGACATGCGTGTCCCCCCAGAGTCGTTTGTCGTGGCAGGGAATCCTGCCCTTCCTGCAGAGCGGGTGCTGGCAGAAGCAATGTCTGCAGTCACCCCGCTCTGCTTCCCTGGCGCGACGAACGACTCTGGGGGACACACATGTCCCCAGCTGCCAGTATTGAATAGGGGGCAGGGAGAGGAGGCACAGCCAAAGCCGGCAGCGTATTCTGTTACATTGCCGCCGGCTTAATTTAATTCACTCACTTTTATACATTTGGGCGCAGCGAGACTGCCAGAAAATACATGAATGTTACAGGAAGGGCCGGTGATACCATAGAGGCAAAGGGGGCAATTGCCCCAAGGCCCCAGAGAGTTACAGGAATCATTTCATTTCTAACATTGGACGCAGCAGCCGGCCACGTCGCGTTTTGGCCGGCCAGATCCCAAAGTGGCCAGACTTCGGGTTCTGGCCGTAACATATACAAAAAACTGAGCATTAATAAGCCTATGCATCTATGTGCACCTAAATGTGGTTCTGTGGCTATTGTTAGCAGAACTATGGACCACAAAAGAATGGTGGGAAAATAGGCATGCCCATGGCATGGTGTGGGCGGAGCCAACTGTAATGTAAATCTGAGGCAGTGTCCCAGAGTTTCCTACCAAAACACAGATAGGCAAAGTGACCCTAAAGGTAATTAGGCAATGTTACCCAAACACATAAGAAAAAGCAGTGTTCCCACAATGATGTGGCGAAATGGGAGATTTGCATCATGGATGTCAGTCCATGACATGACTATGTACTCTGTAAAGTGCTGCAGAAGATGCAAGTGCTACATAAATACATAATAATGATATGGCGAGACATTAGACTTTGACTATGACTAGATTGTGAGCTCCGCCAAGGGCACGACTACAGTACATTCTCTGTAAAGTGCTGCCTTAGGATGCCAGTGCTATATAAATAGCTAATAATATCGTAGGACATTAGACTATTACTATGGTAGGATTAGATTGTGTGCGAAATCTGCAAAAGCTCCTGATGCTACAGTATTAGCATACCATTTAATAATCATGAGCCCCCAAAATGCCAAATGCTGCAACAATAACCCCAATGTAGCAAATGCAGTCTCTATGGCCATCAAATAATAACTGCAGCAACAGTTACCTCTGACACATGAATTGCAATAACCGTTAACTCCAACAAATGAAATGCAACTACCGTTACCTCTGACACATAAAATGCAACAGAAAACGATTACTCCGCCTCCGCAAACAGTAAATGAGGCAAACATTATGTCATGCGGCCACAGAGTCCCACAGCTGGGACACCCAGCGGCCAAAGGTGGGACATAACCTGGGACACATTGCAGCCTTGGACAGGGTACCCTGAACCTGGGACGTGTTCGAGGTAAAACGGGACGTCTGGTCCAGGTATACAAAAGCATGCAGCATTGCTTTAATGGTCTGTTCAGACTTGTCCTTGCAGAAAAAACATGTGAAGCCCTGCATGTGATTCTGTGTTTGTGATTTTAGTATTCTTTTTCTAACAAACTTTTGTACATGTTTTTGTGATATTTAAATGCTTTGCTAATTTCCTGTGAATATCAATTGATCTAAAATATATGAAAATATATCTGAATAAGGCCTGGTGCACACCAGAGGAGTTTTTCTGAGCGTTTTGAGTTTTTAAATCTGCTGCTAATGTTATCCTATGTGTCTGTGCACACTGGAGCGATGAGGTTTTGTAAAAAAAAACCCTGTCACAGGAGCCCTAGTGGTCAGACCGCAAACTGCCTTCCAATCGGTTTCAGCACACCAATCATGCAAGCTGTGGTCGTGATCAGTGGGCAGAAACCGACAGAATTTGGGCAGCAGCCCGACTAGAAGGGAGCCTGTGAGGTACGGTAATTACAACTTACATACTTTTTCAGGGTATCTGCCACCACCACTGGTATGGGCCAGTGGACCCGACTGACTGGTCCTGCAAATAAAAACAGTTAAACACACTCTATTCTGCCTGGCTAGTAACAACAGTAGCGTCTCTTCAGAAGTCTGAGTTCAGTTTCTGTGTATGCTGAATAATAGGGTAGCGGAACAGTGAATGACTTTGATAAAGTCTTTATTCATGGGCAATATAAATAATGAATATATACAGACAATTATTAAAATCAACAATTATTGAAACATTAATAGCCAGTATGAAAAATAAAAGAAAGGAAAAAAAATACTTAGGGTTTGTGGAAATATGTCCGTTCTGGAAAAATCATAAAGTTCCTGGTTTCCTTGCGGGGTAAATAAGAGCACATGAAAAATGTCCTTTGTTTCAGTCCAGGAAAATGGCCGCCAGCCGCATGGTCCTCTGGCTGGCTCAATAAGGTGGTGGTACACAGGGGAGGACTGACTTGCCCGGGCAGCTCATTTACTTTTAATTGAGATGTGTTTAGAGGCGGGCTTCCAGAGTCGGCCCCTGGGCCGGATTATGGTAATCACATTTGGGCAGGGGCTTTCACCAGCCCCATAACCCTGACATTTTCTCTAGGCCGACCTACGCGGCCAGCACACAAATAATTACATATTATCGATCCCCAGAACCTACCGATTAATATGATACCTTGGATGCGGGTGTTAGGGCGTATGGTTACCGAGGGGCCCATATCTCCCTAACCGAACGAGGTATGATTATGATTTGTATACCGAGACGTTGGTCCAATTTCAATGGATCCGAATACACTCCTCCCACCTCTGGGTGATACTTGGTTTTCCTTTAATAAGCAGAAATCATAATTCACATGCTTCATCATTTTAACCCCTGGAGACAGTTTGGCTGGCTCCTGGGGCAGCTTCCTCTAGCTGAACAAACTTTTGGTGCCTTTGGCTAATTAACATCTACGTGAGATCAGCTAGGTGTCACCTGGTTCCCAGAACAGAAAAGGGAATGAATGCCTCTGTTATTCTGCCTGTGAATATGTCTAAGCTAATTAACAAATCAAAAGACATCCTGCACCTAAATTAGGGGCAGAGGAGAAAAACTTGTATTTTAAAAAAAACAGGAATGTCAGTTATGCTCGCTGCAATGACTGGCAGATCTGACCAAGAAATCGGAGAAATCGAGGGCTCCCGGCTGTTCCGTGACAGCTGGGAGAAAGAGAAACTCCAGGTTGCTACAGGTAGCCCCTACACAACCAATCCAGATTCTATTGATCTGAATCGCAATCGATGCAGAGAATCAATTGCGATCGCATTTTCTTCACGGGTGGTTCTAGGACACGCCTGCGGCCCCGCAACCGTCCGTGACAACCCCCATAGCATTACATTAGGAAGAGCTTTTGAAACCTCTAGCGCCCAAACGCTAGAGGTTTCAAAAGCTCTTCCCAATGTAATGCTATGGTTTTTTTTTACAAAACCTCATTGCTCCAGTGTGCACAGACACATAGGATAACATAAGCAGCAGATTTAAAAACTCAAAACGCTCAGAAAAACTCCTCTGGTGTGCACCAGGTCTAAGGCCCAGTGCACACTGGGCGGATCCGCCGGCTGCATCCGCTTGAAAATTTGCGTGGCTAATGTATCTCTATGGGCTGGTGCACACTGGCGGTTTGAGGTTTTTAGCAAGCCGCAAACGTGCCTCTTGCTGCACGTTTGCGGTTTTCTTAAAACCTCAAACCGCCGGTGTGCACCAGCCCATAGAGATACATTAGCCACGTGGATGCTGATGCGGATGCGGCCGGCGGATCACATAGAAAATCTGCTCGGTGTGCACCCGGCAAATATCGGCTCTCTGCTCCCAAAACCACTAGCGTTTTGACGATCTGCTAGCGGTTTTGGTGTGCACTGGGCCTAACTGCATATTCACCCAGAATCAGAAATGCTATGCAATGCCATAAATCAATCCAAACATATACGATCTTATCAGAATAGTTTTCTAATACAAGTTATTAAGCGGTAACCTACCTCCCATTTACTTTCCTCCCATTCATCTCCTGCAACTTTCTTCAGCCAATAGTAACACAGAATTCCAATGACTGAGATTTTCAAGAGAACATTTCTACAAAGAAGTAAAGATTTCTATGAGATCATTAATTGTATTTCTCTACCATAATTGTAACTAGTTGCTGCAAACTGGCGTATATACGCATCCTGTCAATCAGCGGCAGCAGGGGGAGTGCTTCCATCACTGGTTCATGGCGGTACTTACTTGGCAGTGATTGATGAATGGAAACATCTCTTCCCAAAGCCAATCAAACTGCCTGTGAATTAATGATCACTGGCTTTAGCCAGAAGCCATATTCATTCATTAAAATAAAAGTAAAAAGTAAAGAAAAAAACAAAATTACATTACAAAATACATCCCATATAGCTATTAACCCCTTATGTCCCCTCCCATATAGATACCTAAATAAAACACTTGCAGAAAAAAAAAGCCAAAATGACAGCATTTTAAAAAAATCATAAATAGTTACCTTTGGAACTCAGTTTTTTAATATGAAGGCATATTACTGTTATTTTTGCAAATAAGGGCTTGTAATTATTGATAGGGTGCAGTAAAAAAAACATAAAACACAGAACATAATTGAAATGTTGTAATGGCCAGGACAAATGGGCAAATAAAATGTGTGGGTTTTATCTACAGTTGCATTGTTTATTTTAAAAATATGGGGATGGAATTGGGGAAATGGTGAAAACAAGTATCACCTACATAAAGCCTAATTTGTAGCAAAAAAAGAAGATATAGATCATTTAGGTGTGAAAAGCAGTGATAAAGTTATGGACAAATGAATAGGAGGCGTGCTTAAAGGTGAATATGGCTCTTGGCGGAAAGCGTAAAACAGCCTGTGGCATGAAGTGGTTAACCATTTCAGCCGCCCGAACGTGATGCTCACGTCCAGGCGGCTGCTCTGCTGTGATGCCGTACTTCGGCGCGCTCCCACATGCGCGCCCCCGTGCTGTCCCCCCGGTAGATCTGGGATCAGTGAACGGAAACATGGTTCCTGATCACCGATCCCTGTCCCCAGCAGAAAAACCGAAGTGCTCTTACTAAAGCAGGCATGGGCATACTCGGCCCTCCAGCTGTTACGGAACTACAAGTCCCACAATGCATTGCAGGATTCTGACAGCCATAGTCATGACTCAAAAAGGCAAATGCATTGTGGGATTTGTAGTTCCGTAACAGCTGGAGGGCCGAGTTTGCCCATTGCCTGTACTAGAGGCTTCAGTCTTTCTGCAAATACATTTTCCGCGTCCTTGTGCTTCCGGTTAGCGAGAAGCACAAGGAGAAAAAAAAACTCAGGGTAGCCATCTTGTCGCCAATTAGTAAAAGTACATCTACATTTTTTTACATTACAATTTACACATATAATAACATTAAAAATTGACTGTTTATTTCCCACACCAAAATATTACCCAAATAAAATTTTTAATGGAAAAAAAAATTACAATAAAAAACAAAAAAACATAAATAGTTACCTAAGGGTCTGAACTTTTTTTAAATATGCATTTGAAGGGGGTATACTACAAACATTTTTTAATTATAAGCATGTAAATAGTGATGGACGCAAAACGGAAAAAATGCACCTTTATTTCCAAATAAAATATTGGCGCCATACATAGTGATAGGGACAAAATGTAAATGGTGTCATAACCGAGACAAACGGGCAAATAAAATACATAGGTTTTAATTATGGTAGCATGGATTATTTTAAAGCTATAATGTACGAAAACTGAGAAATAATGATTTTTTTTCCATTTTTTTCTTATTAATCCTGTTAAAATGCATTTATAAAGAAATAATTCTTAGCAAAATGTACCACCCAAAGAAAGCCTAATTAGTGGCAGGAAAAACAAGATATAGATCAATAAATTGTGTTAAGAAGTGATAAAGTTATTAGTGAATGAATGGGAGGTGATAATTGCTCTGATGCATAAGGTGAAAAATCCCCGCAGGCTGAAATGGTTAATAGAAGTGCAGATGTCTAACCTCATAATCTCCACATAAATTTCATGACGGGGATATTTGTATTTCTCCACAAGACCAAACATGGCATACACCAGAGGCATGATGAGGTTAATGATGGAGACTACCACTGGAACCAACAGGGTTTTTGCTTGCTTTGTCAAATCATTCAAATTTGAATCCTATTAGAAAATAGAAATCATACTCATGAAAAAACAGAAACATTATTCACAATATCAGTTTAGTTTTTCAGAATTTTATGAAGTTGGATATTTCTAAAGAACGGCGATTGAGAACTGCATGTGATACTATTTTTATTTGCAAAATATTTAACTTGGGTCTTCTACAAACACCTGAAGGCTGTTGATGGCTAATTCACACCTGAAGTGCTGAAAACACAAATGTTTACTGATGTTTTTACAGGAGTTTGGCCTAATTCACACTGGCTCGTTCTAAAATGCCTGCAGCAGGATTTTACAGCTGAAAAGAAAAATGGCACATTTACCATGCCAATTACCAGCAATGAGCACCTTCCAGCTGCAATATAATGCTGCTGAATGAAAATGTTTGTGATCACACATGTGTCAGCATTTGACATGCAGTGCAGTTAGGTGACGTTCACAGTGGGATGTTGTGTCGGACAATACAATCACATTGCTAACATGATGCAATTATATTGTATTGGTTTGAGCACATCGGTGCGTCAGCAAGCTGATACGGTGGAATCTGTCTGCATAATTCAGAGCATTCAGTGTGGTACTGCCTAACGCACATTAAAAGGTCCAGTAATGCATACTTAGTATGTACTTACTGCATGCTTCACCGTAGGTGTCATACTGCATGTATGATGTGCAAGGCAACGTTTCCCCTCCATTCCATTACTATCCTGCAACACAACTCCCCACTGAAAAGGCAGCCTAACTGTCTAGTAATGAAATGCCGCAATCACTGCCGTCCGCCCAGATATGCATGTATCAATCGACTGCTTGTCCCGGACACTTGCAGCTGGGAGGACCACTGAGGGGGAGAACTATAAGACTGAATCACTATAGTGGCGGTGACTATAATAGAAGACACTTTAACTGGGGAATGGATACTATAACAGGGTAACTATAATGGAGAAGACTAAATATTTGGTCATTATGATGGAGGTCAATATAATACACTAGCGTTATTGGGGGCACTATAATGGAGAGAAGACTATGGGAGGGGCATAAAGGTTGCACGTGTTACTCTATATGTTAATGTTTTGTGTTTCATTCTGTTCAAAAATGTTATTGTAAACAAAGAACTCTATATGTTGGTCAACGCATACTATTTCCTTATAGGAAGGACTACGTATATTATATGTTTTTCCCTTTCAATTTTTTCACATCATACATTATTATCCTTAGGAACATAAATGATACTGTAGCACAAGAGGCTGTAATGCGTGGTTGTGGTCCAGTAATATATTTGTCATCTTGTATGGGTAAAGGAAGAACTGTCATCTTGTATCTTGTATGGGTAAAGGAAGTCTGTCACAGTAATACAGCATCTCCTGTTAAAGAGAAACTCCGACCAAGAATTGAACTTTATCCCAATCAGTAGCTGATACCCCCTTTTACATGAGAAATCTATTCCTTTTCACAAACAGACCATCAGGGGCGCTGTATGACTGATATTGTGGTGAAACCCCTTCCACAAGAAACCCCTCCCACAAGAAAAGTACGTACTCCTGGCAGTTTCCTGTCTGTGAACCTTGCTGTATTGTGGGAAATAGCTGTTTCCAACTGTTAAAAACCATGCAGCAGTTACATCACCTGTCAACAGTAAATTGTTCACTGGAGTTCCTCTTTAACAATGTTACCTAGGTTCTCACATTTTTATGTTGTGCTCATTTTGTCCCACCCACAATCTGGTGTGGCCACGCCCACTTTTTAGGGCGAAGCTTACCACATTATTCTCCTTCTCAACATGGTGCACTTATGCCAAATGGGGTAGGGACGGGGCATATCTTGTTTACACCAGGTAAACTGTTCAGCCCTGCATACTTATGATCATATGTCATAATATGTGTTAATCTTAAACAACTTTACAAAATGAGTATTTAAAGGAACACTATCGATTTACATATTTTTTTCAATTGAGATAGGAATTGTTTGGGAAATGCTGCTAAGTACTGGTGTATACATTTCACTGGCAACCTCTTTGTTTACTGTTATTAAAATACTTTCACACTTTACTGATGCCAAAACTGACAGCAGAATGAACCATGAGGGGAGGGGAAATTCCCTTCACACTTCATCAGTTAACCCTGTGTGTAGCTCTGTGTGTGAAACAGAGAGAAAGCTCCCAACAGCTGCAGCTGCTGTGTCCTGTGTTTCTGACTGAAGTGTGTGAAGAGAGCAGAGGAAACTTGTTATGAACATTTGTAATTGTCACAGCTTTTCATACTGTTTTTGCTTTCAGAGAAAAATACTCTGTAGTTTGACATGCAACACTGTGCATTGAAACAGACACCCCTTCTGCAATTTTTTATTTGTCTCAATAGAGCTAAATCCTACACACAATGAATTACAGATTTGGTCTCTGATATTAACATGAAAATTAGGAAAATGCTTACACAGCTACTTAGACATTATTTGTACATTGTCATTTTAGAACACTTGGGTATTGATAGTGTTCCTTTAAGCGTACAAAAGAGATTACCTGTGTAGATTCGGCAACATATATACAGAGGAAGTATACCCCTGCACAGCAGCCTACTGCCAGTCCTGTTGATGCTACCCATGCAGCCAGGTGAATGCTGAGCTGAGCCAGCCTCTGACCAAAAGAAAGTTGTAATTTCTCCATCAATTTTTCTGACAGTATTTCCTGCAAAAAAGAAAAACACAGCATGAATATTTCCTCCCTCAACCTGATACAAGAGAGGCAAGGATTTATAAAGAAGAGGAGTGAGGAGGGCCTGTCCCTCTGCCGGAAGCAGGTAATGTATTACGCTGCGCTGCGCTGCGCTGACGCCAATCACTTAACTCTGCATTCTCCGAAAGTAGTGGGCCCCTAAAGGTGGCCACACACCATACAATTTTTTTAAATATCTGTTCAATTTAAGAATTGCAATACATTTTTCTGACTGATTGTAACATTTCAAAAATCTGACCAATGTACCACACACACATGTTCAATTTTTCCCCAATTATGATAAAAATGATTGGAAACTCTGACAAAATTGCTAGGGTATGTGTATTAATAAATTGACAATCCAACACACACCATACAATCTTTGGAAAGATTGAAGAAAAATATCTGGCATTCCGGATCGATTAAAATAGAAGAAAACGGGAAATCCGATCGGATTTTTCAGTCGAATGCAAAAAAACTTTCAATTTTTTCGGACGATCCGATCATTTTTATCGAATTAACGTAAAATCGGATCATTTTATTGTATCGTGTGTAGCCACGGAAAATGTTGGCACTTTATAAAATCAATAATAATAATATGTGGCATTAATACTATATGTCATGTCAGGTAAATATGCAGCAGGCACTGTTTGCATCCTATTGTGTAAAATCAATTCCTATGGATTTCTCATCCTATAGTAAAATAATAAAGTTAGCCCTGAAGAGTATAGAAACCAGTAGCCAAGAGAGCTGCAAATCCAGCATGATGGACTGTACAAGCAGACAATCCAAAACGACTGAAGCTAATATTACTAATGTATTTCATGCAGGAAGGCATGCTTACTAACTGAGTAATAATAATCACAACTATCTCTGTGTCACAAAGCAGCTGTGCTGGTGCCATGGTGATGCTATACTGCCAAGCAAGCAGAAAACTTAAATTGGATCTGGCCCAATGTGATTTATGTGAATATTCATCATATCTACTACTTTAACTGGACCTTCTATGAAACAAGTTCTTTCAGATCTCATAGTGTATCTGGACTTATATAAGTAACAATAAGTTAGTGGAGTTGGTATTTACTGTCTATCCTAATTCCTTGGTCCTCTGAGGAAGTGTTTTTTAACCATGAAACATGTCATATTTCTGCCTTGGAATTATTGTTGACTACAGTATATACAGCATTAACAATGATTTTTATAATTGCTAGTGTATCTATAACATGAAACTTATACAGTGTTACATAAGTAGGCTTCACTTCTCTATTTGGAAATCCTTTTTAGAGTTTGGTTCACTATTTGTGTCTTTTGTAACAGAAGGGGGAACAGAAAACATAAATTGAATACGTACCTCAGTAGAAGGAAGCCTCTGGATAGTAGAGAGACTTTCCCCATTCTCCTTGACACCACCGATCCAGCATTGAGACCCTCTGGAAATATTCGAGAAGGACTTGTCGAATGTATTCTCACAGCCTCACTCCCATCTGTGTTTGAGCATGGCCGCACTGGGCAGGCAAAGAACAGCCTGCACTGGCGAGTAGCACTGAGTCGCTTGTTTATGTTTTTTCCCCTCTGTGTATGAGTTGCAGTAGACAATGGGATGTGGGGGATGGGTGGAAAAACAAGGGGTCGGGGGAGAGCGCACTCAGGTTGTCATTCAATAAAGATGGGCAGCCGGCCATGGGATATTCTCACCTGGATCTGTGGCTGACTGTCCCATACGGGGTGACCAGCAGAAAGGCTTTGTCCCACTTGGACCGGGCAGAAGTCCTCCTCCAGAAGGCGTGCAGACGATAGCCTCCTGCAGAGCTGTAGTAGCAGGTCGCTGCTCTGGTATATTTTCCACCTAGCCTGAGTGCTGTGATGCCGCTATAGGCGGCTGCACTCTCAGGCAGTCGTGGGGGGTTAACAAATTTGGGTTTAAACAATTTGCCAGTGCAAGTGTATGCCAGTAGGAAATACAGGGAGTGCAGAATTATTAGGCAAGTTGTATTTTTGAGGAATAATTTTATTATTGAACAACAACCATGTTCTCAATGAACCCAAAAAACTCATTAATATCAAAGCTGAATATTTTTGAAAGTAGTTTTTAGTTTGTTTTTAGTTTTAGCTATTTTAGTGGGATATCTGTGTGTGCAGGTGACTATTACTGTGCATAATTATTAGGCAACTTAACAAAAAACAAATATATACCCATTTCAATTATTAATTTTTACCAGTGAAACCAATATAACATCTCAGCATTCACAAATATACATTTCTGACATTCAAAAACAAAACAAAAACAAATCAGTGACCAATATAACCACCTTTCTTTGCAAGGACACTCAAAAGCCTGCCATCCATGGATTCTTTCAGTGTTTTGATCTGTTCACCATCAACATTGCGTGCAGCAGCAACCACAGCCTCCCAGGCACTGTTCAGAGAGGTGTACTGTTTTCCCTCCTTGTAAATCTCACATTTTATGATGGACCACAGGTTCTCAATGGGGTTCAGATCAGGTGAACAAGAAGGCCATGTCATTAGTTTTTCTTCTTTTATACCATTTCTTGCCAGCCACGCTGTGGAGTACTTGGACGCGTGTGATGGAGCATTGTCCTGCATGAAAATCATGTTTTTCTTGAAGGATGCAGACTTCTTCCTGTACCACTGCTTGAAGAAGGTGTCTTCCAGAAACTGGCAGTAGGACTGGGAGTTGAGCTTGACTCCATCCTCAACCCAAAAAGGCCCCACACACTCATCTTTGATGATACCAGCCTAAACCAGTACTCCACCTCCACCTTGCTGGCGTCTGAGTCGGACTGGAGCTCTCTGCCCTTTACCAATCCAGCCACGGGCCCATCCATCTGGCCCATCAAGACTCACTCTCATTTCATCAGTCCATAAAACATTAGAAAAATCAGTCTTGAGATATTTCTTGGCCCAGTCTTGACGTTTCAGCTTGTGTGTCTTGTTCAGTGGTGGTCGTCTTTCAGCCTTTCTTACCTTGGCCATGTCTCTGAGTATTGCACACCTTGTGCTTTTGGGCACTCCAGTGATGTTGCAGCTCTGAAATATGGCCAAACTGGTGGCAAGTGGCATCTTGGCAGCTGCCCGCTTGACTTTTCTCAGTTCATGGGCAGTTATTTTGCGCCTTGGTTTTTCCACACGCTTCTTGCGACCATGTTGACTATTTTGAAATAAACGCTTGATTGTTCGATGATCACGCTTCAGAAGCTTTACAATTTTAAGAGTGCTGCATCCCTCTGCAAGATATCTCACTATTTTTGACTTTTCTGAGCCTGTCAAGTCCTTCTTTTGACCCATTTTGCCAAAGGAAAGGAAGTTGCCTAATAATTATGCACACCTGATATAGGGTGTTGATGTCATTAGACCACACCCCTTCTCATTACAGAGATGCACATCACCTAATATGCTTAATTGGTAGTAGGCTTTCGAGCCTATACAGCTTGGAGTAAGACAACATGCATAAGGAGGATGATGTGGTCAAAATACTCATTTGCCTAATAATTCTGCACTCCCTGTAGACGGCGGCTGCCGTATGAATCAAAAGTAAAAACTTTTATTGTAGCTAAGCTACTGTCTACTGCAGATTATATACCACCTAGAGTGGCACCCAAGACAGCAGCACCATCTGATGACAACTACATAGACTTACACAGTATTGTCAAGATCGCTCCCTCTGTCCAACACAGGCGTTTAGGCTCCTTTCCTCTTTTCTGTGTATGAGTGGCTCTGTGCTACTTCACAGGTGTGGGCCATACTTGTGACTGTGCAGTGAGGCCATGCTTGCATACAGACAGGAGCGCAGACCCTAAGAGGAAGAGGGTATTGGCGTGCATTGGTGGGTAGGATAAGGATCAGAGAAACCTCAAGGTCATCCAGAGGCTTCCTTCTAGTGAGATAGTATTTAATGTTAGTTGTTTTTTTTTTAAATTAAACTCACAGGTTTGTTTTAACTGTTTAACCCATTCGCGTTCCGTCGTTTTCACGTGAGAAATGTTCACCTCCCATTCATTAGCCTATAACTTTATCACTACTTATCACAATGCACTGATCTATATCTTGTTTTTTCCGCCACCAATTAGGCTTTCTTTGGGGGGTACATTTTGCTAAGAGCCACTTTACTGTAAATGCATTTTAACAGGAAGAATAAGAAAAAAATGGAAAAATTCATTATTTCTTAGTTTTCAGCCATTGTAGTTCTAAAATAATACATGCCTCCATAATTAAAACTCACGTATTGTATTTGCCCATATGTCCTGGTTGTTACACCGTTAAAATTATGTCCCTATCACAATGTATGGCGACAATATTTTATTTTGAAATAAAGGTGCATTTTTTACATTTTGCATCTATCACTATTTACAACTTTAAAATAAAAAAAATATAGAAATATTTCATCTTTACATTGATATTTAAAAAGTGTAGACCCTTAGGTAAATATTTACATTTTTTTTTGTTTTTTTATTGTAATGGTTTTTTTTTTATAGTAAACATTTTATTTGGGTAGTTTTGGGAGGGTGGGAGGTAAACAATAGATTTATAATGTAAATGTGTGTTAATTTTTTTTTTTTCAGGTGTAGTATTACTTTTTGGCCACAAGATGGCGGCCATGAGTTTGTTTACATGACGTCACTCTAAGCGTAGCATGCGCTTAGAGTGACGCATCGGGAAGGAGACAGCCAGAAAAAGCACAGCTTCCGAGAGAAGCTGTCGCTTTTTCAACGGGGGAGAGGAATCAGTGATCGGGCACCATAGCCCGATACATTGATTCCTTGGCTACCGAATCCACGGCCGGGAGTGCGCGTGCACGCGCACGATCGGCCGCGGGAGCACGCGGTAGCGCGCATGGTTCCTGGACGTAGAAACTACGTCCAGGAACCAAAATAGGTTAAAGTAGCATAAAGCTCAAATGTAAGTAGTATAAAACTAAAATATCAATTTTAGCTCTAAAACATTAAACACAGCAATAAAACAACAGAAAACATGAACATACTGATATTATGTGTATTAACTTATGAGTAAAGTAAAAGTTTCAGTATCAACCCTTTCAGTAACTTGGAAACCATTTATATATTTTTTGCTATTAGTGTTATGCTGTGTTTAATACTTTAGACCACAGATGAGATTTGCACTTTATACAACTTTAAATAAATCTGACGTTTTGATAAATATCTTATTTTCCTCGTTACATCTCACTTTATAACAAAAGGCTTAAAAAATATTAAAACTGTTGTTTTCATTGGCCATCATAATACAGTGTTGAATCGGCACTTGAAATATAGTTCTCTTTACCATTAGCTGCATGTATTGGGGTGTTCTTATGCCTTCCCTTCCATAATCCATAATATCTTCCCCTAAACTTTCATCACAACAGGTTCACTTTAAAGTACATGTGTCTTGTGGTTGTAAATCACTGGCCTTATTGTTTGGCAAAAACCAGTATTTCTAGATGGAAACATGAGGCTCAGTACGGAACATGGGGATTACTGAGAAATTCTACCCTTTACACCCTGTAAGACAATACCTAAGGTGAACCCGAGGTTAAATAAAACTGATGAGATAAACAATTGTATTTATCCTCCTACTCCTAAAAAGTGACCTTTTTTAGATCCCCCAATGGTTTTATTTTATATTTAAAAAAATACAAAGTAGAGTGAATATTTTATTGTCTCTGCTCAGTGGCAGCCAACTAAGTGTCAGAGAATTAACCCCCCTGGCGGTACAATTCCCGCGGCTGCGCAGCCGCGGGAGGTTTTTTTCACTTTTTTTTTTTTAGCATGTAGCTAGCCTAGCACTAGCTACATGCTTCCCCCCTCCCCGCGGCGTCCGCCCGTCCCCTCCGATCGCCGCCGGCGCCGCTTGCCCATAAGGAAATCCCGTTCTGAACGGGATTTCCTTGAGGGCTTCCCCCGTCGCCATGGCGACGAACGGAGTGACCTCATGGACGTCATGACATCACAGGGAGTCCCGATCCACCCTACAGCGCAGCCTGGCGGCGATTGGCCAGGCTGCGCAAGGGGTATGCGGGGGGCCTGTATCCGCGGCGGGTAGCGGCGCATCGGCGGCAGACAGCGGCGATCAGACCAAACACGCAGCTAGCAAAGTGCTAACTGCGTGTTTTCAAAAAAAAATTATGTAAATCGGCCCAGCAGGGCCTGAGCGGCACCCTCCGGCGGCTTACCCCGTGTCACACTCGGGGATACCGCCAAGGAGGTTAAATACTGTTGACCTTTTATCTATCTCTCCCCTGCCCTCAGAAGTTGTATTATGCCAGGAAAACTTCTATGGCTGTAATTTGCTTATAAGTGAGGTCGACTATATTCCCGACAAGGTACCGTCAAGACAGAAGTTGTCACTTGTATGCTTAAAAATTAACTATTTCATTCAGCAAAATAAAGAAAAACAGTCTGATTTTTAACATGTTTTGCACTGTACATACACATGTTTATCTCATCATGTCACATGTTGCATCAGATACACTTTAATACTGTACCTTTATTTGAGTGCTGAGATGTTTTTTCTTTAATTTCACTACTTTCTCGTTATTAATGCTGAAGTCCCAGCTGCACAACAACTTTGTGGCATTTCCCGCAAAGGAAGCTGGGTTAATGAAATTCTTCCGAAAAGACTTGGCCATGCTGAAAAAACAGCAGATAAGACAGAATTTAGAATAGCAGCCTATTCCAACAGGAAATCCATGCATAAGATTATTTTGCTATCAGGAATCATGTGTGAGGCTTTAATCACTGTTCTCCCCAAAAAGGGAAGGGACCCTACCCTATGCAAGTCTTACAGGCCTATCTCACTGCTAAATCAAGACTATAAAATACTGGCAAAAATATTATCTGTCCGGTTGAATATGCTAATTACAAAACTCATACACCCTGACCAATCAGGATTTATTCCTGGGAAGGGGACAGATATTAATTTGAGAAGGTTTATGACTAACCTGGCTATAACTCATGACCAGTCGGGCGATCAAATCATAGTATCGCTTGATGCCGAAAAGGCCTTCGACGTGGTGGATTGGAATTTCCTTTGGGAGACACTTCTTCATTTTGGGCTGGGTGACAAATTTGTCGGCTGATTCAGGACCCTTTACACCACGCCGAGGGCCAGAGTACGCACAGGCCACTCTGTATCAGATCCTTTTCTCCTCTCCAGGGGTACGCGGCAGGGATGCCCACTTTCGCCTACCCTATTCGCTATGGTCGTGGAACCACTTGCCATACTTTTACGAGCTAGTGCATTGGTTGGGGGCCTCACATATGGGACTAGGGTGGAAAAACTTTCACTATATGCTGATGACCTTCTGTTATATCTCTCAGACTCCGGCCCCTCACTGGTCAATGCTCTGGGGATTATCAAAGAATATGGCACATTCTCAGGATTCAAGGTAAACTGGGATAAATCCACTATCCTACCGCTAGATGGGCAAATACCAACACACCCAGCCCCCGCTCCACTCCAGTGGATCACAGAATTTACATACTTAGGTATCAAGGTCACCAGAAACATTAATGACTATTATAAACTTAACCTAGATCCAATCCAGTCTAAACTCAAGCAAAAATGCAAAGCATGGCAGACGCTCCCATTATCTCTGCTTGGTCGCGCAAATGCTATCAAAATGAATATGCTTCCCAAATTTCTGTACTATTTCAGGAACAGCCCTGTATATATTCCAGCCAAATACTTCCACAATATCAACAAGGCGGTCACATCCTTGTTGTGGTACCCCAAGAACCCACGCATAGCACTATCTACTTTGCAGCGAGATCAGAATAGTGGAGGTATTGGGCTACCAAATTTTGAGCAATATTATTGGGCGTCAGCCGCAGTCACCATCCGGTGGTGGTTCGAACAGTCCCCAATTAATCCAGCGACTGCTTTGGAAGCAGAGATAATGGGATCTTTCTTAGCCTTATCCAGCTTGCCTTTTAGAGGAAGTAGGCAAATTCCTAAAGCCACTCCAAACATGTTGGTAACGGTTAGAATATGGGAAAAAATAAATAAAATCTCCCAGCAGCCTGGACAGATCTCCCCCCATACCCCATTGTGGATAAACCCATCATTGCGTGAATTTCTAACGGTGCCAGATCCAAAGGCCTGGGCAGATCACGGGATTTATAAGTTAAAGGACATAACGGATGGCCATCAGATTAAATCCTTCATTTCCCTCAGACGGGATAACGGTATCCCTCATAGTATGTACTTCAGATACTTACAGCTGCAACATGCCTTTAAGGCACAATTCCTCAGGGGAAACAGAACGCTGCTGGTGCAAGCCCATACCACTGAGGGGGAAATTATAAAAAAGGATCTAGAGCAGGGGTCTCAAACTCAATTTACCCGGGGGCCGCAGGAGGCAAAGTCAGGATGAGGCTGGGCCGCATAAGGGAGTTCACGTGTCCCCGCCGCAAAACGAGGGCTGCAGAGCCCCCAAACTGCCCCGGGGGCAATCCGCCGGCATTTCCTGGAAGGGGCAGAGCTTTCAGCTTCAGCTCTGCCCCTCCTGACGTCAATCGCGGCGGATCGCCGCCTCTGCCCGCCCACTCTAAACATAAAAAAAAAATTTGGGAAAATAGGAAAAAATGCCAGGAATCTTCATACAGCCATATTACGGCTGTATAGCGATACCTGGCCAAAGCGCTGCGGCTGCGTATGGACCCCCTGGAAACTCTGTCAGGAAATGTATTGCTCTTTCTTTTGATACATGTAAAATTACACTACCGTTAGGCTTGCTACTAAAAGTGACATTTACCGCATTTAAAAGTATACTATTTTCCTTCGAAACTTTAAAATCGATTTTCTCAAAAACTATAAGGTCTTTTTGAAAAATTGTTTTTTTCTCTTATTCCTAATGATCTCCTTAACATATCCTGCAAATTTAGGGTTTCTAGCATTTAAGGTGGATTTGCTATTAACCATTAAAGTCGGCGGGTTTTTAAATGTGTATTTTTTTCCTTTGCAACTTTAAAATCGATTTTCTCAAAAACTATAAGGCCGATTTGAAAAATTTTTTTTTCCTCTTGTAGCCACTGGGGGCCCCTACAAGCTCTGGGGCCTTGGGGCCACAAAATATTGTATCGCGGGCCGCAAATGGCCCGCGGGCCGCGAGTTTGAGACCCCTGATCTAGAGCATGTTGTTTCTGCTATATACAAAACGTTTCCTTCCAGGGGACAGGCTAAAATAGATAAACTGTTATTGGCATGGCAATCTGATATCCCTGACCTGACACTGGAAATGTGGAATGGTATTCTAGGATATTTTGTCACAACAGGCGTAGCAGCAAGGGACCGCCTCATTGCCCTTAAATTTTTACATAGGAGCTACATTTCACCAGCCAAATTATGCAAAATAGACCCCGCTGCCTCGGGAAGATGTGGTAGATGCCAGCAACCAGCTGCAGATTTTTTTCACATAGTGTGGCTCTGCCCACGAGTCTGTTCTTATTGGTCACAGATACATGCAGAACTTCAAAAAGTGTTTGGAATTGCTTTTGACCCAAACCCCGAGAAGTTATTGCTGGGATATCTGGCTGAAAGCATGCTCTCTACTCATAAGATGCAGGCATATAGGTCCCTTGTTGCATATGCCAGGAAGATGATTATTCTTCGTTGGAAACAAACTTTTGCACCTAGTAAAAAGGACTGGTCCTCGTACGTACATAAAGAGCTAGCTATCATCAAACCCATATACCTTAAGAGAAAGTGCCCCAAAAAGTTTAAGAAAATGTGGTCTTGTTGGATTTCATACTACAAGCTAAAGTTCGATGATTAAATACTGTTGCATAGCAAAAAAAAAAACCCTGGGAGGTCGCGGGGAGATGCACTCGAGCCACGCCACCCTCTACTCTCATAAAACAGATATCCTCTTCTACTCTCCAGCTATCGGATGGAGTGATAATGCATTCTATATACTCTTAAATGGAAAATGGTCATGTTGATGTTATTGTTATGTTTAGGTGCCGCCACGGTTGGCAGGCACAACTGTCTCCTTGTTTATATGCAAAAATGTGAATAAAAATTATACTTTCAAAAAAATATGGTGCCATTTCAGGTCAAAAAGGTTGCATGGCCTATCAGCAAAAAAAGTCTTGCAGAAAACTACAGACGCTTGCCTCTATTAGTGAGTATTATCAGTTTAGCGAGCAAAACTTTTTCATCACCTCACTTCCGCCAACCTGTCTTGCTTCACCCCTGCACTTCCATACTGCTTAGATGGCACATGCATTCGGAACGATCTAAATATTTTACTGCTTATTGTTTGAGACCATTTAGTCCAGTTTCCACTGCTAGTATTCTACAACAAACCATAACAACGTTACCTACAATCTCCTGACTGCAAAATCTGCAAAAACTGCAATATTTCCTAATATTAATCCTCTTTGATTAATCTTAAACATGGTTGATTATTTTCTGCTTCTCCAGACTCTCTCATCTTTAGAAATATAGGGCTTAAGCTCCGTATACAAGCTAGACTACGGCCATCAGAAAACTAGCAATCCCTCACAGTTAGTGAAGAGTGAAGGACGTTGGCACACATTTGAATCCATCAACAACACAAACGACTAACAGCGATTATTGTCCAAACCGATCTGCCAAGACATGTCAGTCTACATGGACAATTATCGCAGCCTTTACTGTTGTTGGGACACTTTTCTGATGACCCGTGATTTATCATTCATTTCTGATAACTGTGGTCTAGAGTACGTACGGAGCTTTAGATTATTTGTATATTTCCTGCTACCTCTCAGGCACCTTTTCGCTGTCTTTTTCTCACAATTGCCACCTGTTGGTGTACTACAAGATTCTGCTCATGGGCTTTATCTCTTCTACAACACTTCTACAAGTCTGTAAAAATATTTAAACTTATATGGAATTAAGTATCACATTTAACCTCCTTGGCGGTATGGACGAACTCAGCTCATCCATGACCGTCGGAGGGCGCCGCTCAGGCCCCGCTGGGACGATTTTCATATTTTTTTTAAAAACACGCAGCAAGCACTTTGCTTGCTGTGTGTTGTGGACGATCGTCGCCGCTCGCCGGTAACTGCCGTCCCCCCCCCCCCCCCCCCCCCGAGACCCCTGCACAGCCTGGCCAATCAGTGCCAGGCAGCGCTGAGGGGTGAATCGGGACTCCGTCTGACGTCACGACGTCGATGATGTTATCGCGATCGTCGTCATGGCGACGGGGGAAGCCCTAAAGGAAATCCCCGTTCAGAACGGGATTTTCTTACTTGGGTGCGCGGCGATCAGGCGGTGCGTGCAGACGCCGCAGGAAGGGGGGCATCATGTAGCTAGCGCTAGGCTAGCTACATGATTAAAAAAAATATATATTAAAAAAAAACTGCTGCGCCACCACCCTGGCACAATTAATAGAACACCAGGGTGGTTAAGCAGCTGAAACTGCATAAATAAATAAAAAAAAGCACCTGGAAAAAGGTGCGAAGGGGATTGCTGCTAGTAGAATATCGCTAAAATTAGTTATATTCTACCATTGTTTTCCAATAGCAAAATACTGGTACTGTTTATTGATATTTACTATGGTTAAACCTAACCCTACTCTCACACAGAACCCTCTACTACCAATGCCTAGCCCTAACCCCCCACAGTGGTGCCTAACCCTAAACCCCCTCGGCACCTAAACTTAACCCTCCTGGTGGCGCCTAACCCTAACATCCCTCCCCCCTGGTGGTGCTTATTCCCCCCCTCCCCCACAATGGTTCCTAACTCTAACCCCTTCCCAGTTGTGACTTACCCTAACCCCCCTTGCCTAGACCTAAAACCTCCCACCCTAAAGAAGGTAAATTATGGGACCCGGAGGCGCCTGATAGAATCAAGGACACCAAGTCATGCGGATATGCAAATTGCGGCATTACATAGCGGGCGGCATTGCATAGTGGGTGCCCAAATTTCCCTTCTTTGTCGCAAACCATGGCTTTTATAATAGGCGCCTATGGTAGTGCCATTTTTTCAGTAAGGCTTCCTGCGTCCAGGGCCGGTTTAAGCAACAATGGGGCCCCAGGGCAAAATAAACCTGGGGGGCCCCCCAACAGATACCTCGGAACAAAAATGGGCATTAACCACTTGCCGACCACGCACTCATAACGCGCGTCGGCAAAGTGGTAGCTGCAGGACCAGCGACGCACATCTGCGTCGCCGGCTGCAGGCTAATTAATCACATCTCGCGCGAGCGGCTGCTTCCTGTCAATTCATGGCGGGGGCCTCCGTGAATAGCCTGCGGGCTGCCAATCGCGGCTCGCAGGCTAAATGTAAACACAAGCGGAAATAATCAGCTTTGTTTACATTTTTACAACGCTGCTAACAGTAGCAGCGTTGTACTAGATCAGCGATCCCCGGCCAATCAGCGGCTGGGGATTGCTGTCACATGACAGACAGGAGCCTGTTAGAGGCTGCACAGGACAGATCCATTCCTGTGCAGCCTCCAATCTCCGGGGCAGGGAGGGAGAAGAGGGAGAGGGGGAATCCTGCCGTGGAGGGGGCTTTGAGGTGCCCCCCCGCCACCCACACGCATGCCGGAGCGATCAGACCCCCCCAGCACATCATCCCCCTAGTGGGGAAAAAAGGGGGCGATCTGGTCGCTCTGCTTGTTTGATCTGTGCTGGGGGCTGTAGAGCCCAGCCAGCACAGATCTTCTAAATCAGTGCTGGTCCTTAAGGGGGGGGGGGGGGGGGTAAAGGCTGAGTCCTGAAGTGGTTAAGGGACTTTTTTGCAGTTGGCATAGTCAGAGTGTGAAGCCCCAATTGGTCGGAGCTCCACATTCTGGCTATCCCAGCCTGCATGGGGGACAAGGGGTTAAAAAGTTTCAGGAGGGGGGACCCCACATAATTTTTTTTTAATTTTCCCACACTCTAAACATAAACTTTTTGGGGGGAAAATAGGAAAAAATGCCAGCGATACAGCCATATTGCGGCTGTATAGCGATCCCTGGCCAAAGCACTGCGGCTGCACATGGACCCCCTGGAAACCCCGTCAGGAAATGTATTTCTCTTTCTTTTGATACATGTAAAATTACACTACCGTTAGGTTTGCTACTATAAGTGACATTTTCCGCATTTAAAAGTATACTTTTTTCCTTTGAAACTTTAAAATCGATTTTCTCAAAAACTATAAGGTATTTTTGAAAAATTGTCGTTTCCTCTTATTTCCAATGATCTCCTTCACATATCCTGCAAATTTAGGTTTTCTAGCATTTAAGGTGGATTTGCTATTAACCGTTAAAATCGGCGGGTTTTTAAATGTGTATTTTTTTCCTTTGAAACTTTAAAATCGATTTTCTCAAAAACTATAAAGTCTTTTTGAAAAAATGTTTTTCCTCTTGTAGCCACTGGGGGCCCCTACAGACTCTGGGGCCCTGGGGCAATTGCCTCCTTTGCCTCTATGGTAGCACGGGCCCTGTCTGCGTCCCTTTTTTTCTGATTTGGATCTTCTTCTGTATCTTCATTTGTGTCCTCCAGTTTTCTAAGATTTAACATAAAACAGATCACATCCCGATAACCTCAATCCAGGGGTAATATTTGACTCTGAATGACCAGAATACTAAAATGGGTAGTGTCATGCCAAAAATATTGCTCCTTTCTTTTCAGAAAAAAAACGACATATCTCTGTGCCTGAACTAAATACGTAAAAGCAATGTCACAGGAGGCAATGGTTAAGCAACACCTGCCAGCATACCAGTTAAACACACAGATAAATAATCTTCACTGCTTTACTTTCACGTCTTGGCATATCTGACGTATAATGTGAACTTTGATCTAGAGTTATCACTATCTAATATTTACTTTATAACTCCAGTCTCTGTTATTAGAGGTGGGGCTCCTTTGAAGAAATAACCATATATCACTATCTACAACATATATCTATCATGATGAAAGCACTAAATACTAATTTCCTCATATTTTATCCAGTGTATTTCAAATTCTCTACATAAGGCTTGTTTGTATATTGGGCCTAATTGCCACAACCGATTGAGCTGTGTACCATAGTTATAAAGTACTGAATGTTATACTGTATTATACAGGCTACATGTATTCCATTTGTAGCTGTCATGCTGCAAGTATACTGTATAGTATGTAGCTGTAACAATGTATGTACAGTGTGGCTGTAAGTAAGCAGCATTATTATTAGATGTAGTACACTGCATGTAGTTCAAACATTGCCTTATGGTACCCTAATGTGAACCATATATGGAGTTTGGTTTACTGATTACATGGCTGGCCCTGAAGCTTTCATGCTCCTTCCTAATTCTATGCACATGCTAGGGTCTCAGTATAGTGTCAGCAGTAAATGGGGAAGGGATCTGAGGATGGAGAGAAAATGTGGAAGAAAAAGGAGAGTTCTAAAGGGGCCCATACACTGGTTGATTTCAGCCATCGATCAATCGATTCTATCAAATCAATCGATTTGTGGCCGATTTCGATCGATTTGATCTATCGGACAGGATGGAAAATCTATCTCTTCTGCTGGCAGCAGGTCGGTGGCCCATTGAGTTGCATTGGATCTAATGGACCAATAATGCATTTAGATCGATTTCCAATAGACTTCATTCTGAAATATATTGGAAATCTGTTCCTAGTTTGTGGCACACATCAGATTCCTGTCAGATTCGACTTGACAGGTATCTGACAGAAATCTATCTGATGGTTGAATCTGCTGCTAATCGATAAGTGTATGGCCACTTTAAGACTAAATGTGCTCCTTCCCCTTCCTTGTCCCAAATTAACAACAATGTTCCTTGACAGAGACCCTAATCTTTTAAAGGGGAACTGAAGTAAGAGGTATACGGAGGCTGACATATTTATTTCCTTTTAATCAATACCAGTTGCCTGGCAGCTCTGCTGGTCTATTTCTCTGAAGTAGTATCTGAATAACACCAGAAACAAGCATGCAGCTAGTCTTGTCAGATCTGACTTTAAAGTCAGAAACCCCTGATCTGCTGCATGCTTGTTCAGGGGCTATGGCTAATAGTATAGAGGCAGAGGATCAGCAGGGCTGCCAGGCAACTGGTATTGCTTAAAAGGAAATAAACATGGCAGCCTCCATATATACCTCTCACTTCAGTTCCCCTTTAACCTTTCCAAATCTTAAAATATCTCCCCTTCTTTCTGCAAATTGCTAATATTAACAACTTTCCCACTTCTACGCCTCCTCCCACCTCCCCCAGGAGTCCGGACCTTAACCTTGCACATAACCTTATCCTTTTCTCCTTGTCAAATATTACATCCCTGACATTTCATTTAAGTCTAACCTCGGCTTTAGCAGTTTTTACAAATTTTAACACCAGCCAAGACCTTTCTTAACTGTATACTAGCTTGAGTGTTTCACCTAACCCTAAAAAAAACCCTCTGCTCTGATCCTCTAATGCCTAATACACACAATAAGATTTTCTGGCAGATTTACTGCAAGATCGACTATTTCCAGCATGCCCGATCTGATCAATTTTCGGACATGCATGAAATAGTCGATCTGGCAGTAAATCTGCTAGAAAATCTCATCGTGTGTATTAGGCATAAGGTCTATCACAAATCTTCCCTAAGCCCAACGTTCTATAACTTAGCTAACCCTTAATCAATATTCCCCTGGAAGATCAAAAGGTCTTGTTAATGAATCCAGATGCAGCAACCATCCAATCTGACATCAATGAATGTAACTGCAATGTACCTTTGCAGACATATTTCATTTCCATACAAGCAGACTGAACTAACTATAACATTCGGAAAATAACATACAGTATATGCAATGCAACTCAGAAATAAGTAGGTGATAACTATACTACACTTGCTCTTTTTTAAAAAAAAATCATTGTTTTATTCATAATAATGTTTCGTATTTTCAGACCTGTTCACTGATTCAACACCAGTGATTACTGGTACCTGCATTTGCCAGACTTATATTGTGACCCAGGGACTTCATTGGTGATGTATTCTATCAGTGATGTCCTTAAATGACTCAAAAGATACAATGAGTATCTGTTGGATCAGGACATCTGCTACTAATAACAAGCTGCTTATCTCTTTGTAGAGATAAATTGCAACCACAAGGTAAAATAGTGTTATAGTCCACAGTAACATATATATAAATATATAAATATATATATATATATATATATATATATATATATATATATATATATATATATATATATATATATATATATATATATATACTGTATATATATATATATATGGAATCTTTAGCACAGAATAGTTCTATCCCCACACTGTGTTTTGGGAGGTAATAAATGATTGATTGTTTACACTCAGGGTGAGACCACACTTGTGAGGAAGATTTTCCCATGTACTGTGCATTTACACAGGGGCATAGCAATAGGGGTTGCAGAGGTAGCGACCGCATCAGGGCCCTTGGGCCAGAGGGGCCCCGAGGGGCTCTCCTTCAACTACAGTATTAGCTCTGTATTGCTCCTGTGCTCATAATAATCACTTCTATAGATATTTTGAATAGTGGTAATTATTAACAAGCTGTTCCCCATCCCCTTCTTGCTCCTCTGACACTGTAGTTGCCATTGACAGGTGTTGGTGCGCCGTATCAATTGTTATGTATAGAGTGCTTGGGGGGCCCAATGTAAAACTTGCATCGGGGCCCACAGCTCCTTAGCTACGCCACTGCATTTAAACGCATGCTTTGCTGACCATAGACTGCCGACACCTGCTAGCACCCAGCGTAGCGAACCTGTACATGTCAGATTGGGAAGGCACCTGCCTGGAAACTTTTAAGGAAGGCCCCCTATTGTTTTGGAAACGATTTATAGATGATTGCCTGTTCATCTGGCAAGGGGATGAGACCTCTTTAACCTCATTTATTACCTCCATTAATGACAACAGAGGTCAATTTTTGGGGTCTAAACATTTTTATTGAGAATGGAGAATTGAAAACTAAATGCTACTTTAAGGAGAGTGATAGAAACTCATATATTGACTCAACTAGCTGCCATCATACCCCTCGGATACAGAACATCCCTAGGGGCCAATTCTGTAGAGTGCGTAGAAATTGCACAAAAGATTCGGATTATTGGACGCAATCAGAGACCCTACAACATCGTTTTATTGAAAAGGGCTATAATAAAGATCTAATTCAGAATGAGAGGCTGAAAGTATTAAAAGAAGGTAGAGATGTGAGATTAAAGAAAAAAAACAACCTATAGTCACATCATCATCAATGAGAACTGGGGTATTTTGAGAGAGGACCCCGTCACAGGCCCTGTATTACCAGAAAAACCGAGGATAATTTACAGGAGACCGCAAAACTTGGGGGACAAAATTGTAAAAAATTGTATTAAGGGAGTAAGACCACCCATGTTCCCTAAGTTGAAAGGTTTTTTTTCCCTGCAAAGAGATGAATAAGTGCAAAATCTGTGAATATGGAGGCTGTAAGATGACTACTTTTACTTCCACTCATAGTGGAAAGAGATTTACAATCGATCAATTTATAACTTGTAACTCAACCAACGTTGTATATGTGTTGGAGTGTCCGTGCGGCCTACAATACGTGGGACGCACAGGCAGACGTGTGAAGAAAAGATGTTCAGAACACATCTATAATATAGGGCACCCTGAGAAAAAAAGCGCACAGCATCCCCGACCATTTTTTAAAGTTCCATAATAAAGATCCCACTGACATTCGATGTTATGGAATCGATATGATAAAACCACATTGGAGAGCGGGCAGTGTGATAAAGACCCTATCACAGTTGGAGACCCATTGGATATTCCAACTAAAGAGTCTTGCACCCAATGGTCTTAGTGCCAATATCGATTTGAACTGTTTTATTAGGGATGAATAAATTGAAAAAGTCCTGGACTATGGATCTGCTCGCTATATACCCGTATATACTCGCAAGCAAGCCGAATTTTTGACCCCCCAAAAGTGGGCCAAAAGTTGGGGGGTCGGCTTGCTTGCGAGTGATGTGGTCCGTGGTCCCCTCCCCCGTCCGCTCCCCCCCCCCTGCCCCGCTCCCCCCGCAATTAGCTTACCCGGCGGCTTCCTTCCTGCCCCATTATAGCTAGTATAGTGCCCCAGTATAGGTAGTATAGTGCCCCATTATAGCTAGTATAGTGCCCCGTATAGCTAGTGTAGTGCCCAGTATGTGTAGGTGGAACTACCGCCCCCCCCCCCCCGCCGCGGCCGCCGCTGCAATTAGCTTACCCGGCGGCTTCCTCTATTCCCGTCTCCGTGCAGGCACGTAAATAATTCACAGCAGCTCGCCCCACGGCGGCTGCTGTGTGATGAGGGAGGAAGCTGTACACATCGCCGCTACAGGAAGCCGCTCTCCTGCTTCCTCCCTCATCACACAGCAGCCGCCGTGGGGCGAGCTGCTGTGAATTATTTACATGCCTGCATGGAGACGGGAATAGAGGAAGCCGCCGGGTAAGCTAATTGCAGCGGCTGCAGCGGCGGCCGCGGCGGGGGGGGGGGGGGGGGGGAGGGGGCGGTAGTTCCACCTACACATACTGGGCACTACACTAGCTATACGGGGCACTATACTAGCTATAATGGGGCACTATACTACCTATACTGGGGCACTATACTAGCTATAATGGGGCACTATATTAGCTCTAATGGCTATAATGGGGCATTATACTAGCTCTAATGGGGCACTATACTAGCATACTGGGCACGATACTAGCTATGCTGGGCACTATACTAGCTATACTGGGGCACTTTACTAGCTATACTGGCCACTTTACTAGCTATACTGGGCACTATACTAGCTATACTGGGCACTTTACTAGCTATACTGAGCACTACCTATCTATACTGGGCACTATACTAGCTATACTGGGGCACTATACTAGCTATACTGGGCACTATACTAGCTATACTGGGCACTTTACTAGCTGTACTGGGCACTATACTAGCTATACTGGGCACTATACTAGCTATACTGGGCACTTTACTAGCTGTACTGGGCACTATACAAGCTATACTGGGCACTATACTAGCTATACACAAAAGATGCTGGTTGCCCGGCACTCAGTAATGGGGGGATGAATGGGTCTGCTGCACCATGCAGTAGTATACAACCCCGTCCTGTTCCTTGCTGCAACTTGGTTCCTTGTGTGTGGAAGCGTGCAAACAGGCTATTTAAATCACCATTCATATACAGTACACACAAGACAGTCCGTGCACTGCTTCCTTAAAACACATTTATTCTTCCATTGATTATCATCAGCAGGTGGATAGGCACATATGCAGTGACAGCTTATATTCATATACACATGTATTGATACGATCTGACCTGTGCTGTGGACGGGTGCAGGAGGGTGACCAGGGGGTGAGAGGACTGCGCAAAAAGAAAAAAATTTCAGCCGTTTCGCGCCGGTGTGGCGCTTGTTCACGTGCAGGTATCCTAGGGCAAATGGCGGCGTGTACGGGCTTCCGTGATGCTGCTCAGAAGCCCCGCCCACCACGCACGCCATTGGCCCCTGGGTGCTGGGTAGTGATTGTGCGTGAGGCTAAGGGGGAGGAGACCGGTCTGTGACGCTGCATTGATTCAGTGGTTGCTATGCAGTGCAGTTTCTAGGCTAAAATGCACCCAGGGCGAGTGTGCAAAAATTGCGCCCCCCCCCCCCCCCAAGCAAGGTATGGGTGCCCGCAGTATAGGTTAGCCAGGTCTAGTTGCACTTAGTATAGGTCCCCCCAGTATAGGTAGCCAAGAATAGGTACCCCAGTATAGGTAGCCAGTATAGTTGCCCCCGCTATAGGTTAGCCAGGTAGGTGCCTCCAGTATAGGTAGCCAGGATAGTTGCCCCCAGTATAGGTTAGATAGGCAGGCGCCCCCGGTATAAGTTAGATAGGTAGGTGCCCCAGTACAGGTTAGCTAGGTGGGTGCCTCTAATATAGGTAGCCAGAATAGTTGCCCCCAGCATAGGTTAGATAGGTAGGTGCCCCCCAGTATAGGTTAGATGGGTAGCTGCCCCCAGTATAGGTTAGATTAGGTAGGTGCCCCCCAGTATAGGTTAGATTAGGTAGGTGCCCCCCAGTATAGGTTAGATTAGGTAGCTGCCCCCCAGTATAGGTTAGATTAAGTAGGTGCCCCCAGTGTAGGTTAGATTAAGTAGGTGCCCCCCAGTGTAGGTTAGATTAGGTAGGTGCCCCCCAGTGTAGGTTAGATTAGGTAGGTGCCCCCCAGTGTAGGTTAGATTAGGTAGGTGCCCCCCAGTATAGGTTAGATTAGGTAGCTGCCCCCCAGCATAGGTTAGATTAGGTAGCTGCCCCCCAGTGTAGGTTAGATTAGGTAGGTGCCCCCCAGCGTAGGTTAAATTAAGTAGGTGCCCCTCAGTGTAGGCTAGATTAAGTAGGTGCCCCCCAGTGTAGGTTAGATTAAGTAGGTGCCCCCCAGTGTAGGTTAGATTAAGTAGGTGCCCCCTAGTGTAGGTTAGATTAGGTAGGTGCCCCCCAGTGTAGGTTAGATTAGGTAGGTGCCCCCCAGTGTAGGTTAGATTAGGTAGGTGCCCCCCAGTGTAGGTTAGATAGGTAGGTGCCCCCCAGTATAGGTTAGATTAGGTAGCTGCCCCCCAGTATAGGTTAGATTAGGTTGGTGCCCCCCAGCGTAGGTTAGATTAGGTAGGTGCCCCCCAGTGTAGGTTAGATAGGTAGGTGCCCCCCAGTGTAGGTTAGATAGGTAGGTGCCCCCCAGTATAGGTTAGATTAGGTAGCTGCCCCCCAGTATAGGTTAGATTAGGTTGGTGCCCCCCAGCGTAGGTTAGATTAGGTAGGTGCCCCCCAGGGTAAGTTAGATTAGGTAGGTGCCCCCCAGTATAGGTTAGATAGGTAGGTGCCCCCCAGCGTAGGTTAGATTAGGTAGGTGCCCCCCAGCGTAGGTTAGATTAGGTTGGTGCCCCCCAGTATAGGTTAGATTAGGTTGGTGCCCCCCAGGGTAGGTTAGATTAGGTAGGTGCCCCCCAGGGTAGGTTAGATTAGGTAGGTGCCCCCCAGTATAGGTTAGATAGGTAGGTGCCCCCCAGCGTAGGTTAGATTAGGTAGGTGCCCCCCAGTGTAGGTTAGATTAGGTAGGTGCCCTCCAGCGTAGGTTAGATTAGGTAGGTGCCCCCCAGGGTAGGTTAGATAGGTAGCTGTCCCCCCTAATGGAGGGGGGAGCCGGAGGGAGGGCAGCCCGACCTCTCCCTCCCTCTCCTGGGCCGCCCTCCGTGCTCCCCCCTCAGATGCAGAGCGCAGCAGCAGCAGCAGCCAGGGAGGAAGTGCTGTAAACAACATACCTCCCTGCGTTCCAAGCGCTGCTCTCTCGCCGCCGGTCTCTTCTTCTCTGCCGCCTATACGATGATGCACACGCTGGTTCCGGCTAACAGGAACCAGCGTGTGCATCATCTTATAGGCAGAGAGGAAGAGAGTAGAGACCGGCGGCGAGAGAGCAGCGCTTGGAACGCAGGGAGGTATGTTGTTTACAGCACTTCCTCCCTGGCTGCTGCTGCTGCTGCGCTCTGCATCTGAGGGGGGAGCACGGAGGGCGGCCCAGGAGAGGGAGGGAGAGGTCGGGCTGCCCTCCCAGCGGCTCCGGCTCCCCCCTCCATTTCAGCGCCCACCTCCCAACAGCGCCCCGGGCGACGGCACGGGCCGCACGGCCCTAGAAACGGGCCTGTTGCTATGCCGCGTGTCTTCATCGGCATAGCAACCACTGAATCAATGCAGCGTCACAGGCGCGAAACAGCTGTCACTGCATATGTGCCTATCCACCTGCTGATGATAATCAATGGAAGAATAAATGTGTTTTAAGGAAGCAGTGCACGGACTGTCTTGTGTGTACACTATACTAGCTATACTGGGCACTTTACTAGCTATACTGGGCACTTTACTAGCTATACTGAGGCACCACCTACCCATACTGAGCACTATGCTAGCTATACCGGGACACACTGGGGGGGATCAAGCGGCCAGCATTTCCTACCCCCGGCTTATATGAGGGTCAATAATTTTTTCCTGTTTTTTCGGGTAAAAGTTGGGGGGTCGGCTTACATGCGAGTCGGCTTGCTTGCGAGTATATACGGTATTATGTTGCTTATAATGTTTTAAATATTGTTCTATTTGTGTAAAAATGGTGTGTTTTTACAGATCAGTGTACTCGCGTTGTTTTATATTTTATTTTTATACTGCTTTTATTGTATTTTACGTTTTACTCCCTAAAGTATGTGAAGAAAGGAGTTGTGTTTATAAACGTAACCTCCTAATCAGGTAGCCACACCCCCTGATGAAGGCGAGAGCCGAAACTCGAGTCGGGTAGTGGAGGCTACGTTGCAATAATGCTCAATAAACAAGAATATTGCCAGTAAGTAGCTCCCCCGTGTGTGGCTGGCTTTGTATAGCAGTGTACACTATTTCCGCTTATTCTATTCCAGCTCTGAGCGCCTTAGTGCCCTGACAAACAGTCAGCAGCCACCGTCAACCAGCGTGACACGCAGGAGAGCGGAAGCCGGAAGTTCGGGCAGTCACGTGCCCGGGGAAGCCATCCAGCTGCACCAGAGAGCGGAGCTTGTACAGCGGACGGCGCTGCTATTACTCTCACAGTTAGCCTTGTGGATGTCGGGATTACAGCAAGCATTTCAACACTACTGGGCAAATTGTGTGGATCCTAGAGGTGGGAAACTACCGACACAGGTACTGCCTTGTTTTCTATTCCTAAATCACTGCTTTTATAGAGTGGTTTGACTTCTGTGCTGAGGTACTTTGCTGTTTTTGACTTTACTTTGGGGCTTTGGAACCAGCCCACCTCATAGCTGCATATTATTCCTGTTGCGCTCCCCTTTAGTGTTTTACGTGAATACCGTATATGTCTACTGCAATATAGTCCAAGTTTAGGACAGCAGCTTGTCAGAGAATGGATTAAAGTTTGGTTGGTTTTATGGGCAAAATAAGAGCTAAGGTGAACCTAAAGTAGAAATTCAACGTAAACTGATTGATCTGCAAATGGCTAATACTGGCTGGAATGAGAAATCATGTTTTTATAGTGTGAAAATAATTATTTAAAGCTGACCTGAACTCTTGGACAGGAGATAAGGAAAACACAGAAAAATCCACAGTGTGTGTCTATACAGAACAGCCTGACTAAATCTCCCTTCTCAGCAAGTAATAAGCCAGTGTAATTTGAGCTGTCAACTGTCTGCTGAATTGTGAGGTTAACCCTTTCTGTGCTCCCAGCAAACCGTGAAGTTATTACACTGATATACGTGTCCTGATATACACATACCATTGGCGTCAAGCGGCACTTCCTGTTTGCGCCTGAACCGCGCCTGGTCCAAACTGAATGACCAGAAGGTTCTGCGCGTTTGCGGATACTCGGGTTGCCATAGTATCATGCTATTGGAGTGGAGATTTTCATAACAATGGCTGCGGTTGCGGCTATGAGCGGTTTAGCGCGACAACGGGAACCAATTAGCTCAAAGAGGATACTGAGTGACAAGGGAGGACTGCAAACTTTTCAATAAGTTTATGTGATGAAACGCGGAAAAGCCACTGCCTCTCAAGGTGAGGCGGCTGTTTCCGCGTCCAGCAGGGCGTCACAACGCGGAAAAAACGCTGCATGCCGCATAGGCAGAGCGGCGGAATCCGCATTGGTAACGGCGGAATCAGCATTGGTAAAGGCGGAATCCGCATTAGAGGCGGCTCCCGCACTCAGTTCACTGGATACATTGCAAAACAGTACTGGTGTGGCTGGGACTGATAGTCCACCTACATTCAGAGTGACACGCGCGCGCGCACAGAGGCAGAGCTTAAATAACAGCCAGAAGGGAGTCAGCTGACCAGGCGGGTCAGCTGACATTTTCCACTACTCTCATTGGTCCAGCAATTAGGGAGGTCCTGGAGAGGTCATTGTGTATATATACTGCTGGCTGTTCACTTGCTCTTTGTCTGGCGTTGCAAACACATACGTGGGAGCACTCAGACCTGTAGTCAGATCCTTAAGTGTGGCGGGACCAGCTGGAGCTGTAATCCTACACTTAGCTAGATTCTGTTGATAGCTTAAAGTACTAGTTTGATTGTGATTATCTGTTATGACTCTTTGCCTGCCTGACTATCCTCCTGAACTCTGATCTTGTACCTTGCCATTCTGATACTCTGTTGCCGAACCCCGGCTTGTCCTTAGACTCTGCTTCTGCCTCCTGATCTTGTACCTCGATATTTCTGATACCCTGTTGCCGAACCCTGCCTGTACCTAGACTCCGCCTCTGCCTTCTGATTCTGTACTTTATCTGTCCGTGTGTTACAACCTGGCTTGTCCGACCTCGAGAACCGACCTTACTATTGGAGGCGTTTCCCCGTCCTGTTAGTGACACTACCTCCTGAGTGTCACTTTCAGACTAACCTTCCTACTGTCAGCCTGACTCTTCCCGCCTTGGAGAGTTCAGGTCTTCGGAAGGAAGCCGTGCAGTACTCCTCACTGCACTGAGGCCAGTCCTCTAAGTGTTACTGTTACACCAAACACTACACTCTACTCAGGTGAACCGAGGTTAGCTGGTATATCGGATTATCGGTGATACTGCAGATCACTTATAATCTGGTATACATCTGTATTCCCAGTGATACTGCAGATCACCGGTAATCAGATCCTCTCTGTGCTTCACCGTTCGTTACAGTTTACTGTTATCTATATGAGTTATGTATAACCCGATGGCGGGCATTACACAGGGTAGTTGCACTGTACACTCTGTTGTACTTGGATTGCTATGATCATTGTCTAAATGATAGGATTATAGCATTTTTGCAGGTGTTTTCATGTTTTCGCGTGCAATAGCGAATTTTCGCATGCAACTGTGCACAGAAATTCACACAATTGCAGGCAAAAATTCACGATTCCGCGTCTAAATTCACAATTGCACGCGGAAACGCAAAAAAGCTTGCGCGGCCGTGATATGAGTTATCACGGTTTAGTGAATCAAGCCCATGGTGCGATGCGATGCGATACAATTTGCATACGGCATAACAGCCACCTGCAGCACATCACACCATTACAAGCATATTGGCGGACTGTGCTGACAGCGAAATCTGTATGACCCACCCCCTGCTCGGTGACATACTTACTGCCGGACAGGAAGTGTAGCATGGCAACAGCCCCGATAAAGATCATTCACGGTGCCATCAACTTACATGGAATTGTGCTCCTCTCTATACAGTGCGCACCAATGTGCTGCAGCTTCTGCGTCATTCAGACCACTTCCATCGCGTTGCACCATGGGTACTGTGGCCTGTGTCATAGACAGTAATCGACACTGCGACGGGGGAGCAGTGAGAGAAAGTACCGCAATATTAATCTTTAAGTGTGAAAGGACCCTTAAAGTTTACATGAAACAGAGAAAGTTTCAGGTACCATACTTACCTGGGGCTTCCTTAACTACTTAAATACCGCCCCACGCCAATTGGCGTGGACGTGGCAGCAGCCCCAGAACCGTCTAAGGCCATTTCGGCATGGCGGTCCTGGTGTGACACAGCTGTCCCCCTGGGCGACAGGGAAGCGACAGGGAAGTGATCCTCTGTCATTGGATGAAGCCTATGACTGTCGAATGTGCTGATTGGCAGGCGGGGGAGGGTTGTAAAAACTTTTTTTAAAAAAGCAGAAATTTATTAAAAAATAAATCATAAAAATATATTTACAAAAAAATAAACAAACATCCTGGGAGCCATCACAGCCCACCAAGAGAGAGCTCTGTTGGTGGGCAGAAAAGGGGAGGGGGGAAATCACTTGAGTGCTGAGTTGTGCGGTCCTGCAGTGAGCCCTTAAAGCTGCAGTGGCATTAATTGTAAAAATTAGTCTGATCACTAGGGGGGTTTAAGACAGAGGTCTTCAAGTGGTTAAGCCCCCTTGAGGCCGCTTAGTCCCTTGCCGTCTCCCATGGGTCGCTCCTGTACCCCGCTGGACGGCATGGTAGTCTGGCCGAGTCATGCTTGGTCGCGCCTGCACTGTAACTACTACTCGGAACACTCCCAGCAACAGGAGCACAACAGGGCTGCATACTCGGCTGGGCTATGCATGGTTGACAAAACGCAATGCCGTCCAGCATGGGACAGGAGCTACCTGGGGAGACAGCGAGGGACTGAGCAGCATCAAGGGGGATTCAGGAAGCCCCAGGTAAGTATGGAACCTGAGACTTCTTTCGTGTCAGGTTCTGAGACTTCTTTTGTCTCAGGTTCCCTTTAAACTGCAGATACAGTGGTTTGCAAAAGTATTTGGCCCCCTTGAAGTTTTCCACATTTTGTCATATTACTGCCACAAACATGAATCAATTTTATTGGAATTCCATGTGAAAGACCAATACAAAGTGGTGTACACATGAGAAGTGGAACAAAAATCATACATGATTCCAAACATTTATTAAAAAAAAATAACTGCAAAGTGGGGTGTGCGTAATTATTCAGCCCCCTGAGTCAATACTTTGTAGTACCACCTTTTGCTGCAATTACAGCTGCCAGTCTTTTAGGGAATGTCTCTACCAGCTTTGCGCATCTAAAGACTGAAATCCTTGCCCATTCTTCTTTGCAAAACAGCTCCAACTCAGTCAGATTAGATGGACAGCGTTTGTGAACAGCAGTTTTCAGATCTTGCCACAGATTCGCGATTGGATTTAGATCTGGACTTTGACTGGGCCATTCTAACACATGGATATGTTTTGTTTTAAACCATTCCATTATTGCCCTGGCTTTATGTTCAGGGTCATTGTCCTGCTGGAAGGTGAACCTTCGCCCCAGTCTCAAATCTTTTGCAGACTCCAAGAGGTTTTCTTCCAAGATTACCCTGTATTTGGCTCCATCCATCAACTCAAGCACCTCCAGAGCATGATGCTGCCACCACCATATTTGACAGAGGGAATGGTGTGTTCAGAGTGATGTGCAGTGTTAGTTTTCCACCACACATAGCGTTTTGCATTTTGGCCAAAAGGTTCCATTTTGGTCTCATCTGACCAGAGCACCTTCTTCCACATGTTTGCTGTGTCCCCAACATGGCTTGTGGCAAACTGCAAACGGGATTTCTTATGCTTTTCTGTTAAGAATGGCTTTCTTCTCGCAACTCTTCCTTAAAGGCCAACTTTGTGCAGTGCATGACTAATAGTTGTCCTATGGACAGATTCCCCCACCGGAGCTGTAGATCTCTGCAGCTCGTCCAGAGTCACCATAGGCCTCTTGACTGCATTTCTGATCAGCACTCTCCTTGTTCAGCCAGTGAGTTTAGGTGGACGGCCTTGTCTTGGTAGCTTTACAGTTGTGCCATACTCCTTCCATTTCTGAATGATCGCTTGAACAATTCTGACAAGACGAATAATGCACACTCCCACTCACATCATCGGAAGCTTACTGTGCAGGCGCAGTACGAAGTTTTCTTGTACTGCGCAGAAAGCTTCCGCAGACGCGGGTGGGAGAGAGCAGGCGCGCGGCCACAGTTGGATGGTATGCCGCGCTAGACTGTGGCCGGCGGCAGAGAACGGCAGCTCGGAGGAGGACGGCGTGTCTGTTTTTATCCTCAGCAGCCCCCCCCCCGCGCACACACACACACACACACACACACACACACACACACACACACACACACACACACACACACACACACACACACACACAGAACTCCTTTACTCCTTTAAATAACACAAGGATTCAGTGTTGAACTGAATTAATGTAAAATATACTGCCCTAAACTATTCTTTCACGCTAGTTAATAAACTACAGACCTGCACTAAATAAATAACCAAAGCCTCAATCACTGTTATTATCCCTTTATGACTATGTAGGACAGAGCAAGAGTCGAAATCTCAGCTGGAGTTTCAGGTGACATTTTTGCATCATTAGTAAACCTAAAGGTGAAAATGTAAAGAAAAGCCCAGCAAAGCAGCCTACAGTAATAGAGCATGGAGTACATGGCCTCCCTTCTACTGCAAGCACTGCACAGGCAAAGGAGAAGAATTATTTTACTGTAGCTGGGAGGACTATTAGCTCCAATGCGCTCCCCAATATTCTCGCAGGTATAGCCATTCCATAGAGGTGGGGTTGGGCAGTAATGGCAGCAATGAATCATGGATGAACTGTTGCACATTCCTTCTTTTGATAATAATGACTGTTCAGGTATGTCATACCTCTGTGGCGACTCCAGACTGCATTATTAATACTATTACTACTATAAGTACAAGCGAGAAGTTTTGAATCAGGATGATACCATTTATTGGCTAACTTAGAAATGGATAAACAGTGAGCTTTTGACTTATAAAAAGCCTTCGTCGGACTGGTTCCTGACCAAAACTGAAAAACACAGCTTATATACACTGACGTACAGAGGAGAAACATTCTTTAGCAAAGGTAAATGTAATTAGATGCCTTAACTGTTACTGAGGAGGCTTTCCCAGGCATCCTATCTAAATTGATAAGATCAATAGAATCCTCAACATGACATAAAAGCAGACTATGGTGATGGGGAGACATCGTAAATTCCGAGTTCAAATTGTAACTGGCCTGGTTGAATGAATAGTGACAGTGAATACCATCTTACACAGCATATGGCACAAAAATGAATGAAAAGATAGAAAAATTAAAATGAAAAGAATTGTGGCATTTAAAACCCATCGTACCAGCACAAGAAGTTAGAGTCCTTGTTTAAACCATTTTCTACAGTTTTGAACCAATGTATAAACTTTAATGGTGCATGTAACCAGGCCAATTACCATTTGAACTCGGAATTTACGATGTCTCCCCATCACCAGAGTCTGCTTTATGTCATGTTGAGAATTCGATTGATCTTATCAATTTAGATAGGATGCCTGGGAAAGCCTCCTCAGTAACAGTTAATGCATCTAATTACATTTATGTTTGCTAAAGAATGTTTCTCCTCTGTATGTCAGTGTATATAAGCTGTGTTTTTCAGTTTTGGTCAGGAACCAGTCCGACGAAGGCTTTTTATAAGTCGAAAGCTCACTGTTTATCCATATCTAAGTTAGCCAATAAATGGTATCATCCTGATTCAAAACTTCTTGCTTTTACTCATGGCTAACACGGTACAACACTTTACTGCTACTATAAGTACAGTACTACTAGTAGTACGTATTTTGATGGTTCTCACTTTTTTGCAGCACTTTACACTGAGAAGTAACTAAATGTTCCTCACAGGAGTTAAAATACCCCTACTATAGACTGGGGCCAATTGCAGAGGAAAGCTAGTGAAATCACACTTTCTGGAAAAAGCCCTAAAAAAAACACAGAAAGGTCACACAAACTGAATCAGGTAAAAACGGCAGGTGCCATAATGAACTTTATAGCCACTAATTGTGGTTTTTACTCTTGCTGCTGTTGACAACAGCATGGTAGTTTAGGCTAGGGGGTTACAGTTAGGCACAGAGAAAGTGGGTGGTTACGGGAAGTTGGTTAAGGTTACTGTAGGTAGCAACAGGGGGGTCCTATGGTTAGGCATAGGGAGGGTTCTGTGTGAGAGTAGGGTTATGGAAGGTCATAGTAAGATATCAATTACCAATATTTTACTACAGAAATTAAGTAGTAGAATACTGGTAATTTTTATCGAAATTCTACTTCCGGCAGTCTCCATGCTATTTTTACTGTGTATATTTTATAGGTATGCCATACAAACACCATACCAATAGTGACCGGGACAAAACTATAACATGGTTATAGCAAGAGTACTAGTGAGTTAACAACCCTGTTGCTTGAGGGAAAAGGGAGTGGGAGCTACTGGGAAGTGGGTAGGCGTCTTTTGTCATTATTTTGCATGTGTTGATCAGTATTTCATGTGTGATTGAAAGTCTATTTATTTTTCCTGGATTGTCATACAAAATAAAATGATCTGAAGAAAATTCAATAATCTTTATTTCATGAAGAAAAACAATGCCACCATTTTGAGACCCATCAATATCTTCCTCAGGGCAATAACATTAAGATTGTGTGTAAGGTGTGTAAGCATGGTAGACACATCCACCTGATCATGAGGACCATGATACCCCATGGATTGTAATGCCACATGCTGCCCCATATACCCTCTCCACCTCTATGGACTGTATCCCTTATACTGTAACTTATACCCTCCCCAATCCCCATGCTTATAATCCCACAACCACCCCCTCCCATGCAATTGCTAATGTTTTGCTTTGGAAACGCTAAATGTATTTGGTTCAGCCAATAAAGCTTTTTTGGATTGGACTGGACACACCTCCTTGGTCACAAGCAATGTAGACACATTCTCTTGATCAAGAGATTGATTGGGCTCAAAAAATTGCCATTTTTTTTTTCATGGAATAAAGATTATTGTAGAAGTTACCAAGGAGGTGCCAGCTTGATTATTGTTTAACTATATGGACTTTGGATTGGGGTATTGTCAGCTGCCCCCACAAGCTTTGAGCACTCCACCTGATAAAAAGGCCTATACCTGAAGGTGTGCAAGGAAACACTATGACATTTATGGAGAAAATACAAGGTAAAGTGAAAGGAAAACACATGAACTTCAACTGCGGACAGGAATGCCTTCTTTGCCTCTTTGTATAATAAACCAGGATAATAAAAACTGAGGTGCTTAGGTGAAAGCTTTGTCCTCCCATTTATGGTTATATAGACAGTGATGTCAGTCTACATGCGTATTATAGGAATCATCCCACTTGTTTTCTCCAGGTCACTGACTTATTAGTGAAGTGAGAATTATGATACTAGCACAGGAATCTGCAGCTTGGAATCAGGATGACTAAAGGCTTCTCCCTAAAGCCTTGCACACATTGGAAGAAAAAAGTTGTAATGAGCAAACGATGAATGACTCATCGCTCAGATCTCGTTTAAGGATCCAAAGCATAAACATTGTCTTAAGGGAACATCAAACGAACAACCCATGAAGGTGGTTGGGCATTCTGAATGACTGACATGACGAATTACTTTGGCAGATAATTGCTCATCATCAGCAGTGTGTACAGTGCTATGTAATATCCTGCATTGTTTAACAATCCTATTGATTAAAGCTCATTTAGCATTTTAGTTGCAGTCTCATGCTGTCGATCACATCAGATCTTTTGGATTTGATAGTACAGCGATTGCTCATCGGTCATATCACAGGATTCTATCTTTTGGTGTGTACTTAGCTTTACATCTATCCTCACGTATTCTGCTTAATATAATTGGATTTGCATAATAAATGTTTACATTTTGAGGGCACATTTCACCAGAGAGAGCTGTGTCAGTGGACTCAGCTTTCATTTTGTCAGTACAGGCAAGCTGGCAGAAACCAGTCATATTATCAATTATCTTCATCACCACATAGATTTCAACAAAACTTGGATTTATTACTTTTTTATTACTTATAAAAAGCAGATGACTTGATTTGATTCTTTGCCATTTATTAGTAGCTTTGCTACATTGAACATTCCAACGTTTGAAATAAACAGGATAAATAGCACTAGGTGCAATAAAAAGTGCCAGTCTTGCCAGTACTTAGCAATCAGGGTCCACCAGTTCACATGCTCGGTGTCTGGTTCCTTCAGGAACATATTGACAAACACAGTTCAGCAACCAGCTAATGTTAAACAGATTGCTGTAGCCCATAGGCACTCCCCTCATGTCACATATACCCCAGAGAACACTTCTTCTGGTCTCAGGGGCTTCTTGACATTGTGGCAATTAATTCATTATAGTACATTTTGAGCTAAAAAAAATGATAAACCAGAATAAGTATTATTTAGTTTATGAAAAACTTAACAAGACAATTTCACCACTGTTGTGTACATTAGTGCAATGCAGGGCCGGGCCGAGGCATAGGCTGGAGAGGCTCCAGCCTCAGGGCGCAGTGTAGGAGGGGGCGCACAATTCATTCAGCTGTCATTCCTAATTGTGTTTGAAGCAGAAAGAAATAAGAAAAGGGGATACATAGCAGTGACTGCAAGCCAGATAACTAGATATTAAGGTGTTTGGGAGGTTTTGGGCCCTGTGGCCCTCTTAGTCTAATAGCAATCAGTGTGTGACAGCTGGGGTTTGAGGGATGGAGGGGCGCACTTTGGTGTCTCAGCCTTGGGTGCTGGAGGACCTTGTCCCAGCTCTGGTGCAATGCATGATACTTGAGTACCGAAAGCATTGCTATGGTAACACACATTGATAAAGTGCATTACCGTAGCAACACTCGCCTTATTTGAGTATATCGGATCATGCTAATAGTGCAACTCGCGGTCCACTGATGGTGGGTAGTAACAGTAATAGTGCCGTGCGCTGTCTGCACACAGCAATATTACCTCTACTTTGTGCATCAGCCCCTTTGTTGCTCATCCTCAGCACATGCCTAGCCACAAACTAATGGCAAACTCTCTCACCCCCAACCCCCAGTCTTTGATAGAAACACCCCTTATGCCTCCTTAATTTGAATAGGTGGAGCCCAAACCAAAAAAGAGAGACATTCCGTGACCCATGCACTATGCAAGTTATTTGCAAGTTATATATTCTCTCTTTATGTCCTAAGAATTAAATATACAGTGAGGGATAGCTAAAGTGTGCTTTTTAGCTTTCTCTTGTCTGTATATATATATATATATATATATATATATATATATATATATATATATATATATATATATATATATATATATATATATATATATATATATATATATATATATATACAGTATATTCATTTTAGTATGCTGTAATGTCTTTTGTAAAACCTGTTAACTTATTGGATCATCTGATTTAAGATATTTTCTCTCTTAAGTGTTACTATAGTTAAATACTATCCACCCTTAAAATCCAATAATTCTATATTACAAGTGTGTGACTTTTTATCTCTTTAGGGATGTAGGGGTATTGATATCTACCGCCAGACTAAAAGTATATCAATATATAGGCATATTACTCCAGGGTTCTTAAAGGACTTCCGGGGCCAAAAATCTTCTTCTTCTCCTCACTTATTGTTTGGCTTGCAGCGGTAATCAGCAAAGCCTATTTTTAACATTTAATGTGATCATCTGGCTGGTTTCTAATGTGGAACCAGCCTGAAGGTTCACCCTTTCTGTGCTCCCAGAAATTCCAGGAAGTAAACACTGCAGGGTTCTTGTAGGAGTTATATAAATTGTTACAAAGAAATGTTTTTCTTTAGAGGCTATTATGCTGCTGCTTATCTTTTAGAGCAGAGAGGAAGTAATGACAACTGAAAAATCTAACAGGAAATATGATTGTTCACTAAAAATGGTACTATTCATGGGCACCTTTAGTCTTGTTTAATAGGTGTAATCACCTACCCTGATACCCACCATCTACATTATGTGGTGTTAGAAGATCAGAAGAGAAAAGCTGCATATGGCCTAGGGGGATTAGCTACCCCGCCATGCATTGGCCTGTAACGCACAGCTGCTTCAGGGTTGTGGGAAAAGAGCTTCTGTGGAAAGTGCCCACAAGATAGTGGAAAATTGCCATACAGGGCAACTGTGCACGACTACAATCTGCAACAACTCTACCATCAGCTATTTATAAGCCATTATCTTTTTACCCGAGAAACCTACTGATGAACTGTAGCATTCATGTTTATAGAGTGGTCAGGAAAGAAAAGATCTTGAAGACAGTTAAATTGTGATTATGCATCTGACTGCCATATCATATCTATTGCCTGCTTTGCCTCCAATTGTTCATCCTGGTTTTATTGTGTAAGTTATAACACAGCAGGTGCTTGGGAAAAAAACTGTCTAAAGGTTGCCATACACTGGTCGATTGCCACCATATCGACCAGCAGATAGATCCCTCTGTGATCAAATCTGATCAAAGAGAGATCTATTGGCTGCCTACACTGCATACAGATTTTGAATCGATTTCACTATGAAACCGATTCACAATCTGTGGAGCTGCCGCTTAGCATACATGAAACATTACCTGAAGAGCAGAATGAGGAAACAGATGCTTAGATACAATCCAATTGTGAATATATACGCTAGCTGCATGTCGTAAGGTGCCAGAGTGGACACTTTGTTGATGGTGCTATTAGTGTAAAATCCGTAATACAAAACTGTATCTTCAAAATAGCCCTGAAAGAGTAAATAGAACAGCACTGGTCAGATCTAAGGAAAGCCCACATCTTCACAGCAAGCTCACAATTTATATTATATGTTGTTGATTTACTAACATTTGGAAATGGTGCGATACAAGGAGAGTTCAAGAGGAACTGCCACGAAAATCTTAAAATTTAAAACATATACAAATAAGAATTACATTTCTCCCAGAGTAAAATGAGCCGTAAATTACTTTTCTATGTTGCTGTCACTTACAGCAGGTAGTAGAAATCTGACATTACCAACAGATTTTGGACTAGCCAATCTTCTCATAGGGGGGTTCTCAGGGTTTTCTATATTTTTTAAAAGCACTTAGTAAATGGCAGTTGCTCCGTCCAACTGCCAAAATAGTGTGCAGCGAGCAGGGAGGCTGGCCGGGATCTTTATGTAAATCTTTTTCAGGGAATGTCTTTATAAAGAATAAAGGCCATGCTGAGAATCCCATATGAAGAGATGAACTAGCCCAAAACCTGTCGGTAATGTCAGATTTCTACTACCTACTGTAAGTGACAGCAACATAGGAGAGAAGTAATGTATGGCTTATTTTACTCTGGGAGAAATGTACTTCTTATTTGTATGTGTTTTCAATTTTAAAGCGGATCCGAGATGAAAAACTAAATATAACAAGTGACTTGTCTATATATCTTATCTAAAGTTTAGATAGTTTACACAGCAAATCTATCTTCAAACAGCTTCAACAGTATATTAATATTTTTTCCTGTGATACAATGGGAGCAGACATGTTTTCTGCTTGTCACTATTACACAATTACACACACAGGCAAGCTTATCTGTATCTAGGCATGCTAATCTGCATATTCTGTGAAAACTCCACTCTTATCTCCTCCATTACACAGGCAACTGATCTGTATCTGCACTGCAGCTCTCAGATTGTGAAAACTCTGCCTCTGAAATCTATAGCTAGTAACACCTTTTTCACCTGCCCAGACTGAAATCCCACAATCCCTTGCAAGCGCCAAGGCACTCTGGAGAAGCTGTGGGTGTGGCTTATTTAGTTTATAGGAAATTAGGGTATTAAAACAAAACAAAACAAGTATTTGGCTTGAGGAATGCCCTATAAACTATATGTAAGGAACACAATTATGCAATGAGTAAAAGTTCATCTCCGATCCACTTTAAGAGTTTCAGGACACTTCCTTTTTAATGAACACCTGTTACTGTTCCTGGACACAACTCGCCTCTAGCAAGTACTGTAAGTTAAGGCTTATACACAGTCAAGTCACTATGGCGCCTGCCCCTCGCCACACAGCCCCTGATTAGGGCTCTGCCATAGACCTTAATGTTAATTATAGCTATAGCGGTGCAGGGAATAGCCAGATCCCTAATTATACCACAAAAGGAGTAAATTAGGTAATCAGTAGAGGAGTACATTAATACCCCTAGATCATGTTCCCCAATCCTATCCTCAGGGCCCACCAACAGTGCATGTTTTGTATAAATCCACAGAGGTAGTTAATCAGCTCTACTGAGACACTAATTACCTCACCTGTGCATGTTGTGGTTTCCTGCAAAACATGTACTGTTGGTGGGCCTTGAGGACAGGGTTGGGGAACGTGATCTAGGGGAATAAATGTATTCCTCTACTGATAACCTAATTTACTCCTTTTTGTGCTATAATTAGGGGTACGGCTATCCAGAGAGCCATTCATCAGCCCTCCACCTCCCACTAGGGATGCTCATTCGGATTCCGCGGAAATGCAATTTCCGAAATTCCGATCGGAAATTGCATTTCCGCATTGGAAAGCTTAAATCGGTAATGCAAGTGCAGTAGGCGGATTTCCGCCGGAAATCGCAGAAATTTCCGCTGGAAATCGCGGAAATTCCACCTGACTTTAACATAGATTTTCTCAAAAACTATAAGGTCTTTTTAAAAACATTTGTTCAGAAGACTCAGTTTAATAAACCCTAAAAATGTGGTGTTTCTAGGACTTAAGGGGGCTTTGCTATCAACCGCTAAAGTCGGCGGATTTTTACTGTATATGTTCTGCATCTGCCTATTTTCTGCATTTTACATTACAGTAAAAATCCGCCGAATTTAGCGGTTAATAGCAAAGCCCCCGTAGATCCTAGAAACACCATTTTCAGGGTTTATTAAACAGAATCTTCTGAAAAAGATGCAAAAAAAAAGTTTTCAAAAAGCCCTTATAGTTTTTGAGAAATTCGATGTTAAAGTCGGTCGGAATTTCCGCGATTTCCGGCGGAAATTCCGCATTGGAATGCGGAAATTGGTAGCGGAAAGCGGAATCGGTAATTGGCAATGGCGGAATGCGGATTCACCGCGGAATCAGAATTTGGCATTCCGACCATCCCTACCTCCCACTCCTACGCCCCCCAGTGCAACAGAACGCACCGTCAGCCAGTAGGCTTTGTTCACATTTGAAAAGCCTCATATCAGTTTCTCAATGGATTTTAGATGAAAAAGACAAAGTAACACATGGCGACAAAAAGATCTCAATCAAACCCCAAAAGTTTTCAAGAAACAAAAGAAGAGAAAATGAGAAAGAAAGAGATCCTAGATTGAAGACCACACAAGAATGAAGACAGGAGAATAAGCTTTTTAAAGGACTTACGAGGCCAATCATTGAGAAAAAAAATCAAAAAAGTTAGCTACCTGCGCCAGCTTGTAATGCACGGAGGACGCCGTCCGTGCCGTTCCGCGGGGTCCCCGCCGCTCAGTAGCCCCCCGATCGGTCCCCGACCGCGCGGCCAGGGTCGGGCTCTCCAGACTGTACAAACATGGCGGCCAAAGCTGGCCACGGCTGCGCAGTCCACATAGCCGCGAGTGCGGCTGTGCAGCTCTAAGGCCAACCCCCCGATCCATGCTACAGGAAACAGCCTGTTACGTGGATCGGGGGTTGGCCTTACAGCTGCGCAGCCGCACTCGCGGCTATGTGGACTGCGCAGCCGCGGCCAGCTCCGGACGCCATCTTTGTACAGTCTGTAGAGCCCAACCCTGGCCGCGCGGTCGGGGACCGTTCGGGGGGCTACTGAGCGGCGGGGACCCGGCGGAATGGCACGGAGGGCGCGGACGGCGTCCTCCGTGCCTTACAAGCTGACGCAGGTAGCTAACTTTTTTTATTTTTTTTCTCACTGATTGGCCTCGTAAGTCCTTTAAGCAGTTGGTGTGAGCTAAGAGTGAGTTGATCATTGCAGTATTCAGTGTAAGTGTTCTATTACTTTCAACACACACCATGAATGGGTATCCTCTCTAATAAAACCCTAGTGTCTCTGCTTCCCATGTCCCTGTGTGTGTGTTTTGTAGCACTGCGCATGTGCAGGGAGGGACGCAGAGACACTGAAGGAGAGGAAGGGGCGGGCATGTGTGCCAGTGCGCGCGGCAGGCGCACGGAGACAGACTTACCCCGTTATTAAACGGGCTAAGGTCACTAGTGGTTCATAAAAAGGGAACCAGGTGGTCCAGAAGCATGGACTCAGTGATGGCTGCTCAAATTACTGGCCCTCATGTATAGACTTGGTGCCATGTCATCAGCAACACTTGCATTGTTAGCAGGTTCCTGGCATTAAGGCTGTTATTGGTTCAATGTGGGTCACAAGAGGAGGTGCACTGGTGGACAGGTGAGCCTTCCACACTCTGTACAGCCCAGGGGGGGGGGGGGGGGGGGACAATACATGGGTGTCTCTGGGGTCCCAGACAGCTGTACAGATTTCCAATAGATTTCATGCTGGGATCTATTGGAATTGTGTGCAGTTGTGTGGCAGCAATAGATCCCTCTATTATTAGACTCCATCAAGGAGGGCTCTGATAATCAAATCTACTGCCCTATCTACCAATGTATAGGAACCTTTAGTGGTGCACTAGCAGAGAGACGAACTTCAGAGTGATTTTTTTCTCTGCGAGCTAAAAAGGGAGAAGCCTTTGTAGTCTAAAAATAGTAGAGCACTGCTTATGGATTGAGATGAATATTATGTAACATGAATTGTCTTATGCTGGATACACACGGTGCGTTCGCGCACTCGATTTTCCCGTCGATTCCCGTCGATTCGTTTATTTCCAACATGTCCGATTTGGATTTCGATGGATCGTTAGGTCGATTCGCATGCAAAGTATGCCGAATCGACCTAACGATCCATCGAAATCCAAATCGGACATGTTGGAAATAAACGAATCGACGGGAATATCGAGTGTGCGAACGCACCGTGTGTATCCAGCATTATGTAAGTTGGCACCCTCCATGCTAGATGGATGGGACTGAAGGGGGGACGGTGATTACGATTTTTACACGGATGACATTATTTCGCGTCAAAGGCAGATAGCACAGTGGATAATGAGCCTGGAGACAGGTATGTATGTATGTTATACTATTGTATGTTATACTAACTAGTCTGTAGTTCTACATTAACTGTCTGTTCCTCTGGCAGTACTGCTCACTTCAGCTGCAGTTCATGGAAAATCTGCCACTTTACATGTAAACTAAAGCTGACAGTCACAAAAGCTGGACTAGACTAGTGTGAAAATCTATGAAGTACTGGGGTATTCCCAGAGAATATTAGAAGCAGTAGAGTGTTGTACCGTGTTAGCCATGAGTTAAAGCAAGGAGTTTTGAAATGGTATCATCCTAATTCAAAACTCCCAGAGAGTATTGAAATGAAATATCAATCAATCATTGATCAGGAATGCCTATTCTTATGTGATCGCTACCAGCAGTAGCATGGGAATAGGGTCCATAGGTGGTAGTAGTACATAAGCAATGGCTGCAATTCTTTGTCCTGCATTGCCTAATTGTACCTAATACAGTGGGATACGAACGTTTGGGCAACCTTGTTAATTATCATAATTTTTCTGTATAAATCTTTTGTTGTTACGATTAAAAATGTCAGTTAAATATATCATATAGGAGAAACACACAGTGATATTTGAGAAGTGATATGAAGCATATTGGATGTACAGAAAGTGTGCAATAATTGTTTAAACAAAATTAGGTATACATTTGGGCACCACAAAAAAAAATGTAATTAATATTTAGTAGATCCTCCTTTAGCAAAAATTACAGCCTCCTAAACACTTCTTGTAGGTTCCAATGAGAGTCTGGATTTTGGTTGGAGGTATTTTGGACCATTCCTCTTTACAAAACATCTCTAGTTCATTCAGGTTTGATGGCTTCTGAGCATGGACAGCTCTCTTTAACTCACACCACAGATTTTCAATTATATTCAGGTCTGGGGACTGAGATGGCCATTCCAGAACGTTGTACTTGTTCCTCTGCATGAATGCCTTAGTGGATTTTGAGCAGTGTTTAGGGTCATTGTCTTGTTGAAAGATCCAGCCCCAGCACAGCTTCAGTTTTGTCACTGATTCCTGGAGATTGGTCTCCAGAATCTGCTGATTCTGAGTGGAATCCATGCATTCCTCAACTTTAACAAGATTCCCAGTCCCTGCACTGGCCACACAGCCCCACAGCATGATGGAACCACCGCCATATTTTACTTTAAGTAGCAGGTGTTTTCTTGGAATGCTGTGTTCCTTTTCCTCCATGCATAACACCCCTTGTTATGCCCAAATAACTAAATTTTAGTTTCATCAGTCTACAGCACCTTATTCCAAAATAAAGCTGGCTTGTCCAAATGTGCTTTAGCATACCTCAAGGGGCTCTGTTTGTGCTGTGGGCAGAGAAAAGGCTTCCTCTGCATTACTCTTGCATACAGCATCTCCTTATGTAAAGTGCGACAAATGGTTGAATGATGCACAGTATCTCCATCTGCAGCAAGATGATGTTGTAGGTCTTTATTGCTGGTCTGTGGGTTGACTGACTGTTCTCACCATTCATCGCTTCTGTCTAGCCGAGATTTTTCTTGGTCTGCCACTTCGAGCCTTAACTTGAACTGAGCCTGGGGTCTTCCATTTCCTCAATTTGTTCCTAACTGTAGAAACGAACAGCTGAAATCTCAGAGACAACTTTCTGTATCCTTCCCCTAAACCATGATGGTGAACAATCTTTGTCTTCAGGTCCTTTGAGAGTTGTTGCGAGACCCCCGTGTTGCTACTCTTCAGAGAAAATTATAAAAGAGGAGGGAAACTTACAATTGACCCCCTTAAGTACTCTTTCTCATAATTGGATTCACCTGTGTATGTAGGTCAGGGGTCAATGAGCTTACCAAGCCAATCTGAGTTCTAATAATTAGTTCTAAAGGTGTTGGAATCAATAAAATGACAACTGTGCCCAAATTTATGCACCTACCTAATTTTATTTAAACCATTATTGAGCACTTTCTGTAAATCCAATAAACTTCATTTCACTTTTCAAATATCACTGTATGTGTCTCCTATGTGATATATTTAACTGACCTTTTTTATCGTAGCAACCAACGATTTATACAGGAAAATCATGACGATTAACACGGTTGCCCAAACTTTCGCATCCCACTGTACTTCCTTAATACAGATACAGAAATCCTTTTAATAAGCCACTCCTTGGCTACACCAGGAAGTCTAATCTTAATCTCTGCCTGTACAGGATCCCTTCCAAAAATCTCCTTTCTAAGCTCCCTATTTTCTTAAAGACAAGGTCAACACACAAGGAATATAGAAGGGACAGAGAACATCAAATGTGAGAATTTACTAGAAAATATACCAATGGGATGAGAAAAAGCAGAACATATATGCACTTAATGATTCTAGCAATGAAAAGCATTGCAGTACTTACAGCTCCTGTAAGTAGCTCCAGGCCAGAAAACGTTAGGTTGTTGGGTCCCATGTCAATAAACTGTGGAATGGTTATAAAACTGAAGTTCACCACAAATGAGAAGATGTTAAACATCAGCAGCCACTTTAAGAATATGAAGTAAGACAGTATGCTTGATCCAAACTTTCCTTCTATGACTTTCAAGGTGCCATACCAAAGGCTAAGTACTTCAAACACATCGACAACCCCCTGCTTAAACTTCCGGAAAGACTGGTGGTGAAAGAAACATGAGAAATTAGGCATGACATTAGCTGAACTTAGAGAATGGAATTAGACAATATGAAGAGAGGTTCAGGTTCACAGTGGCAACAGATCACAATGCCTGGTGGAAATAAGGTGGCATGCAGTGCCATGAGGTGGATTACTGCACTTACTATAAAAGGACAACTATCCCCAAAAATTGTAAAATTGTAAATATATCCATATAAAATGTAGATTTCCCCTGGAGAAAAATGCAGTATATTTCCTGTGTTGCTGTCACTGACAGTAGGCATCAAAAAACTGACAAATCTGACAGGTTTTGGATTACTCCATCTCCTCATGGGGAATCTGTTAATTCTTTATTTACAGATGCCAAAGCACTAACTGAACAGAAGTTGCTTAGTTGAACTGCCACCATAATATATAGATCCTTTCCAAGGAGTGCTTTTTAAATTATAAAGGAAATGCTGAGCCACCTATGAGGAGATGACAATTTTTTCAGTATCTACAGCAACACAGGAAAAAGGTAATTTACCGTATGGTGCATTTTACTCGAGGAGAAATGTATATTTTATATGTATGCATTTTAACTTTTACAATTTTTTGCAATAGTGGTCCTTGAAAGGAGTTTGGCAGCGCTACAAAAAGCAGCATGCTAAAGTTTTCCTGTTAATGATGCAAGTTTTCCATGCTAATGATGCAATGCTGCACCACAGGCCAAACTGCTTTCTACTCTCTCCCTTCCACACCGAGTCCATTGCATTGCAACAGAGAATATCATCGCAACATAATGATATTCCTTTGGAGCTTCTCGTATCTAGTGTGCGGTGCAGTGTGGTGCGTTGGGTGGGGGTGACCAGGTAGCGCATGCATTTACAGTGGCAGTGAGGCATACTGTCATTGTACTGTATGCTTCCCTGTATAATCGCACTGCAGCAGTAAGATGCGGTGCAAATTTTCATCTATATTGCATTGCGATCTGATCACAACACAATTGACTGAATGTGAAAGGGCCCTAAAGGGCATAAAGCAATTTGGTGTGTAAAATATCCTCCTACTTCTGCTATGGGAAAAGCAAATAAGACTAAACCGTTGGCAGCAGGCGTTAATATGATTTTTATTTTTTTTTAGTTTTGAAGCCAAAGTGAGATTTGATCCAGGATAAAATCACAGCAGCAATTATCTACGCTCTAGCTAGTTAACGTTTATTCTGACTTTCTTCCTGGTGCAGGAGAATGTAGATAAGCTCTGCTGAGATTTTATGCAAAACCTGCAAATATGTTCCATGTACAAACAAATGCAGCATTTTCTTCTTCTATGTGGTTATGCCTTTATTTTATTAATCCAATGCAATTTCCTTTCATTTCTAAGACTGGCCAATGCAGAATTTGATGTAAGGAAGATGAGGACATTACAGTGCTATGAAAAAAAGTATTTACCCCTTCCTGATTTCTATTTGTTTTGCTTTCAATCTTTTTTTTTTTTTTTTTTGCATGTATGTCACACCTAAATGTTTCAGATCATCAAACAAATTTAAATATTAGACAAAGATAACCAAAACAAACACAATGACACAATAACTATCCAAAACTACACAACCCTATGTGGAAATATAATTGCCCCCCAAACCTTATAAATGGTTGTACCAGTTGTAGCAGCAACAGCTGCACTTCAGCATTCCCAGTAACTGGCAATGAGCCTTTGAAATAGCCGTGGAGAAATTGTGACCCATTGTTCTTTGCAGATGTAAGGCTCCCTGCACACTGCATGCAATTCTGATTCCGATTTTTAATCATTTTTTACATCCGATTCTGATTTTTTATCGTTACTGCATGCTGCGTTTATTTCCTCCGTTATCTGTTGATTGCATTCAGGGAAAATCGTAAATTGCAAATTGGAAATGGAATCGTAAAACGGATTTGCAGTATGCAGGGAGCCCTAGGCCTGGTAGATCTCTCGCCTTCCTTCAGCCTCTTTTCCCCAATCTAATACCACGCTCTTCACCTATACGCCAAGCCCCTGGGTGAATGGGAGACCAGTACACCTACCCGACTACGGTTACCACGCAGGACTACAGTGTGCACGGTATGAAGGCCTTAGGCCGGGAAGACAAGAGTACCACCAGAACCCACTAAACAAGATAAACATTACTGGATGATATCAGGAAATTGTAACGATTGGTGTCAGCACGCAGAGAGAATCTGATTATTGGCGATCTGCAGTATCACCAAGAATGCAGATAAATACCTGATTATTGATGATCTGCAGAATCACCGATAATACAGATATATTGCTAACCTCTGGACACCCAGCAAAAGAAACACAATAAAGACAGTAATATATCACAGAAGTGTGGAAATATCCACCACACGGCAATTCCTCAGAGGTGTGGTTACCTCTGAATGGGAATCCCGTGAGTGAGATCCTCTAACCAGGCAGAGTGAGGAATCTCGACCCCTAGCAGTAATCGTCTGCTTGGGGCAAGCGTCTCGGAGAGGCAAGCCTCAGAGATAACCCTCCAGTGGGAGACGTTTCACTGAAGGGAGAAAGGTCAGACAGGCAAGGGTTCAGCAACAGAGATGGCGGCAGCGGTACAGGAGCGGAAGGCAGAAGAGTAATCGGTAATCAGGCAGAGGTCGGCAACAAGAATCAGATAGGCAGAGGTACAATAGCGTAGAGAGAGAGAGTAGTCAAGGATAGCCGGAGTCAAACACAGATAAAATCAAATACAATCCTAACTAAGGTGTGAAATCCTTAGTATCAACACCAGGGCACTGAACTAAGGTCTGAGCGCTAATACAGAAGTGTATTCACGACAGCAGACAAAGAGCAAGTGAAGGAAGGCTCCGTTTATGCTGGGAGCGCATCTGCAGCGCCACGCAGCCGCCCAGCCAATCCCAGGGCTCCTGCGATCAGCTGACTGGAGAGTCAGCTGACCCTCCTGCGTAAGAGGTAAATATCCTGCCTCTATGCACGCGCATGACCCTCTGCCTCTGTGCACCACGGAGGCCACTAAATACCGCCGGCTGCACCCCCGGACCCGCCGCCATGTCGCCAGCCGCGGCGGCGGTGTCCCCGTCAACCTGTGCCAGCAGTTCCGCGTGTGAAGCGGAACTCGCTGGCAGGGAAGCGGAGACCGCCGCCATGTTGCCCCATGCGGCGGCGTCTCCGTGGGTCCTTACAGTACCCCCCCCCCTTGAGGAGTGGACTCCGGACACCTCCTGCACAGTTTCTCAGGATGCAACTGATGAAATCTCCTCCTCAATCTGTCAGCATGCATGCGATCCTCTGGAACCCATGACCTGTCTTCCACACCATACCCCCTCCAATGGACCAGATACTGGAGTGAATTCTGCACCAGACGAGAATCCAAAATCTTTTCAACTTCAAACTCTGTCTGGCCCTCTACCACGACTGGGGGGGGGGGGGGGGGGAAGAGAGGAAGCCACATACACTGCCGGTTTCAGTAAGGAGACGTGGAACGATCTCCCACATCTCATGCTGGCTGGAAGATCAATAACATAAGAAACCTCATTGATCTTTTTGACCACCGGATAAGGCCCTATGAACCTAGGACCCAACTTGGTGGACGGTTTTCTGAGTGCCAAATGTTTTGTTGACACCCACACCTTGTCTCCTGGAGCAAAGTGCCACTCAGCAGACCGTCTCTTATCGGCCTGTTTCTTTTGTCTATGAAAGGCTATGCCTAAATTTCTTTTCACCTGTCCCCAACGCTCCGTCAAAGCCCTCTGCCAATCCTCTAGGGCAGGGAAGGGAGAAGAACACACAGGCAATGGGGAAAACTTAGGGGGATTTTCCTGACACAACCTGAAAAGGGGACAACCCTGTTGACGAACTTTTCAGGTTGTTGTGCGCAAACTCGGCAAAAGGTAAAAATTTAACCCATTCGGTTTGCACGTCCGCCACATAGCATCTCAGGAACTGCTCCAGGGCCTGATTAACCCTTTCGGTCTGCCCATTGGTCTGTGGGTGATACCCTGAAGAAAAGGACAGGTTTATACCCAATGTATGGCAAAAAGCCCTCCAAAACTTTGCCACGAATTGGACTCCCCTATCAGAAACTACGTCATCCGGAATTCCGTGTAACCGGAAGACGTGTTGTATAAAAAGATCGGCCAATTCTTGGGCTGAGGGAAACCCTTTAAGTGGAACAAAATGGGCTGAACCTGTCTACAATTACCCAGATGACTGTCATGCCTTCGGACCTGGGGAGCTCGCCAATGAAGTCCATGGACAAATGGGTCCACGGTTCACTTGGTACTGGTAAGGATTGTAAGGTGCCCACCGGAGCCAGGCGGGAAGGTTTGTTCCTGGCACAGACAATACACTCTCTAACAAATTTTCTACAATCTGAAGCCAATGACGGCCACCACACACACCTAGTGAGCAGATCTAGAGTGCGAGTGACCCCAGGGTGACCTGCATTCTTATGGGCATGGAACAGCTGCATGATTTGTAGTCGGAAAGGAAGTGGCACGAAGAGAACCCCTTCCGGCTTCCCTTCCGGGGTATCTAACTGATAATCAGCTAGTGTGGCTGCCCAATCCTTCCAGGTCTCAATTGCAGCTAGCACCACCTTGGGAGGCAGAATACCCTCGGGAGATGTTGACTGGGCTGTCTCAGGCTCGAAACATCTGGAGAGGGCATCTCCCTTGACGCTTCTAGAACCTGGAGTGTACGTGATGACAAATCTGAAGCGTGTAAAGAACAAAGACCAGCGGGCCTGTCTGGGAGTAAGCCTTTTGGCGCCCTCAATGTACTCCAGGTTCTTATGGTCAGTATATACCACAATGGTATGTTCTGCACCCTCAAGCCAATGACGCCATTCCTGAAAGGCTAGCTTGATGGCAAGGAGACCCCTGTTGCCTACATCGTAGTTTCTTTCAGCAGGGGAGAATCTACGTGAAAAGTAGGCACAGGGATGTGTCTTGCCCTGCACACCTGAACGTTGAGACAGGACCGCCCCCACCCCAATCTCCGAGGCATCTACCTCCACCATGAAGGGAAGGGTGACATTGACATATCTCAATATCGGTGCAGAGCTAAATTATTTTTTAAGGGTGTTGAAGGCTGACTGGGCCTCTGATGACCAATGGTAAGGGTCAGCCCCTTTCTTGGTTAAACTAGTCAAAGGGGCTACTACCGAAGAGAATCCCTTGATAAATCTCCGGTAGTTGTTAGCAAAACCAAGGAATCTCTGAAGTGCCTTCAAGCCTACCGGTTGTGGCCACTCCAAGACAGCCGAAACCTTTTCTGGGTCCATAGAGAGACCTGACGTTGAAATAATGTATCCCAGAAAAGGAATTTGAGTGACCTCAAAGAGGCACTTCTCTAGTTTTGCATACAATAAATTTTGTCTCAACTTCTTCAATAGATATTTGACATGCTTGCGATGCTCTACGAGGTTTGAAGAGAAAATCAGTATGTCATCAAGGTATACCAAGACAAACTTCCCCAACACCTCCCTGAAGACCTCGTTAATCAATTCCTGGAAGACGGCCGGGGCGTTACACAACCCGAAGGGCATAACTAGATACTCGTAATGCCCGTCGGGTGTATTGAAGGCCGTCTTCCACTCGTCACCAGCCCTAATGCGCACCAGGTTGTATGCCCCACGTAGGTCCAATTTAGAGAAAATACTGGCATTGGTAATCTGGGCAAAGAGATTGTCTATCAGAGGCAACGGATAGCGATTCTTTATGGTGATCTTGTTTAGACCTCGGTAGTCAATACAGGGTCTAAGACCACCATCTTTTTTTTTGACGAAAAAAAACCCCGCCCCGGCCGGTGACCGAGAAGGGCGGATGAACCCCTTTGCCAGGTTCTCAGTAATGTACTCCCGCATTGCCAGTTTCTCCGGCCCGGAAAGATTAGAGAGATGACCCCTAGGGGGCATACAACCAGATCTTAGGTCGATAGGGCAATCAAAACTCCGATGTGGTGTTAGTTTATCAGCGGACCTAGGACAGAACACATCCGCAAACTCAGCGTATTGTGCTGGTACCACCTTAACCTCTACCTTGGCAGCACAAATGACAATCTTCCCCAAACACTGAATATGGCAATAAGGTTAGGTGACCAGCTGAGTAGCTGACCTGAGGCCCAATCTATCTGTGGGGAATGGAGCTGCAACCAGGGCATACCGAGAATTACGGTGGAGGTTGCCATGCGCAAAACAAGAAACTGTAAACTCTACTTATGTAGAACCCCTATCGTGCATGACAACCTTGGGGTCTGAGAGAGAGGTTGTCTACACTGTAGGGGAGAATCATCCACTGCTGTGACGACTATTTGTCGGTCTAAGGGCTGTAAGGAAACACCCAGTCCTTTCACAAACTCGTAATCTATAAAATTGGCTGCGGACCCAGAGTCCACGAAAGCTTCAGTACAAACAGTAAAATTCCCCCAGGAAATGGAACACGGGAGGAGTAACCGATTATTCTGACTTAGAGGTAAGCTCTGTGTGTCTAGGGTATTACCTCTAACTACACCTAGACAGCAGTGTTTCCCGATTTCCTGGGGCAATTTTGAGCAATATGACCCTGCTCTGCGCAATATAAACAAAGATTTTCTGCCCTTCTGCGCTCTTTCTCGGCCCGAGTCAACCGAGAATGTCCGATTTGCATCGGCTCGTCAGTAGGAGGGGTAGGTGATGAGGACGCATAAGAGAGAGTTCTTACTGCATTCCTGCCTCTCGATTGGCGCTGATAGCGCAATCTGCAGTCCGCACGTATCGCCAAGGAAATGGCGTCATCGACGGACTTGGGTTCTGGGTGTCCTAACATTAATTCAGACACTGCGTCTGACAGGCCTGAGAGGAAGCAGTCTAATAAGGCGTAGGACCCCCACCTAGATGACACAGCCCACCTTCTGATTTCGGCCGCATAAACTTCAACCGAATCTCGACCCTGCTTGAGAGTTTTGAGCTTCCTCTCAGCAGTGATCGAAGCATCCGGGTCATCATAAATTATAGCCATCGCTTTAAAGAACTCCTCAACTGACGTCAGTGCTGTGTCCTCGGGCGAAAGACCATATGCCCAGGTTTGTGAGTCCCCGGACAATAAGGTCTTAATAAAGGTCACCCTTTGCTGCTCAGAACCTGACAAAGTTGGTCATAGCTCAAAATAAGACAAAACCCGTTTACGAAAGTTCTGGAAGTCAGATCTTTGCCCTGAAAACTTTTCGGGCACTGACATACGAAGATCTGTGACCGGAGGGGATTGCACAGTGGCCACAGTCGTCTGCAAGACCCGTACAGACCCAGCTAATTGGTTGATCTGAGTCTGTTGTGAATTAACCACCTCAATGAGGTTGTTAATCGAGGTGGTTAGAGTCTCGATCTGACTGCGTAATGCATCCATACTAGTGGTCTGCTGTTCTGTAACAATTGGTGTCAGCACGCAGAGAGAATCTGATTATTGGCGATTTGCAGTATCACCAAGAATGCAGATATATACCTGATTATTGATGATCTGCAGAATCACCGATAATACAGATATATTGCTAACCTCTGGACACCTCAGCAAAAGAAACACAATAATGACAGTAATATATCACAGAAGTGTGGAAATATCCACCACACGGCAATTCCTCAGAGGTGTGGTTACCTCTGAATGGGAATCCCGTGAGTGAGATCCTCTAACCAGGCAGAATAAGGAATCTCGACCCCTAGCAGTAATCGTCTGCTTGGGGCAAGCGTTTCGGAGAGGCAAGCCTCAGAGATAACCCTCCAGTGGGAGATGTTCCACTGAAGGGAGAAAGGTCAGACATGCAAGGGTTCAGCAACAGAGATGGCGGCAGCGGTACAGGAGCGGAAGGCAGAAGAGTAATCGGTAATTAGGCAGAGGTCGGCAACAAGAATCAGATAGGCAGAGGTACAATAGCGTAGAGAGAGAGAGAGAGTAGTCAAGGATAGCCGGAGTCAAACACAGATAAAATCAAATACAATCCTAACTAAGGTGTGAAATCCTTAGTATCAACACCAGGGCACTGAACTAAGGTCTGAGCGCTAACACAGAAGTGTATTCACGACAGCAGACAAAGAGCAAGTGAAGGAAGGCTCCTTTTATGCTGGGAGCGCATCTGCAGCGCCACCCAGCCAATCCCAGGGCTCCTGCGGTCAGCTGACTGGAGAGTCAGCTGAACCTCCTGCGTAAGAGGTAAATATCCTGCCTCTTTGCACGCCGTGCGTGACCCTCTGCCTCTGTGCACCAGAGAGGCCAGGGTCCGCGCGCGAACGCGCACTAAATACCGCCGGCTGCACCCCCGGACCCGCCGTCATGTCGCCAGCAGTTCCGCGTGTAAAGCGGAACTCGCTGGCAGGGAAGCAGAGACCGCCGCCATGTTGCCCCGCGCGGCGGCGTCTCCGTGGGTCCTTACAGAAATAATGCAGGATGCACTAGTGGAGGAGACAACATAGATCACAGTAGGAGTAGCAGACAAGAGACATGGAGTAAGGTTGCTCACAGCGACTGCAGCTTTGAGCTTCCGATAACCACCACAACAAACAAGACCAGGATAGTTGCTCATAGCAACTGCAGCTCTGTCCGCCACACTGAATACGACAAGGACAGACAAACAGACAGGAAGGAATGTTTGAGTAATGGAATGTTTGTCTAATGGCTACCGCAGTGATGACATAGATCCACTGGCGTAACAATAGGGCCTGCAGCCCCTGCCCCCGTGGGGCCGTTTTGGGGGGCTGGAGGGGTCGCAACATGAGGGGAGAGCTATGGCCACCTCGGGCTCTCCCCTCTGCGCTCCCCTCCAGCATCAATACACTTCCTGTATAAACAGGAAGTTGCGTCAGAGGCTAGATAGAGGAACTTCCATGCTGGAGCGCACGGAAGGTATGTATCTGCCGCCTCTGCCCGCCGCCTGCATACCCAAATGTATTGATGCTGGAGAGGAGCACAGAGGGGAGAGCCCGAGGTGAGGGAGGGGGGGGACCGTCCCCCCTCCCCACTGAATGTGGCCGTAGTTCTCTCCTCATACTGCGACCCCTCCAGCCCCCCAAAACGGGCCCGAGCGGGCCCTAGGGGGGGCGCTCAGAATCTCTGCAGGGGGGCCTGGTGGGGCCTAGTTACGCCCCTGCATACATCCACACAGGAACAAACTAGACAGAACAAGAAGGAGCGTAACTAATAGCAACCGTTGCTATAGCAACTGCAATCGCTGACATGCTGTAGCATGTCCTGCTGGTTGCAGTTCAACTGCAACCAGCAGGATAAGCTGCAGGAGAGATCATGACAGCAGAATTGTTTTAATTCAGCCATATTAGAGGGTTTCTGAGCATGAATCATCTTTGAAGGTCATGCTGTAGCATCTAAATTAGATTCAAGTCCGGACTTTGACTTGGCCACTCCATTTTGTCTTATTTAACCATTCAGAGGTGGACCTACTGGTGTGTTTCAGATCATTGTCCTGCGGCAGAATCCATTTTGTGTTTACATGGGCAACCTTTGTCTAATATTGAAATGTATTTTATCCGAAATAATAAGAAGTTGAATAGAAGTTCACTGTAAATGTTAACTGTTGGATGCCAATAACAGCCTCCTTGTTTCTATTCCTCTGGACCAGAGTCTATTTTCCAGACTGCTTGTCAGAAAAAGTGGTATGGTACCTCATATGGGCTTCCACCAATAAACCTGTCTTGACATTCTACTAGGCTCTTGGAGTCACCAAACCAAATGAGCAGTATTCATACCCCAGAAGAAGACAAATACATATTTCTTTATAAAGGCAAGATGAATAATAATAACAGTTGTAAGAATACTAATTGCAATAGTATAATCAATAGTGATAACAGCAGTATAAAAGAAAGACTTGCCATATTAATGCTATGAGTACATCCTGAGCAGCAATTCATTTGGGAGACGTCTTTTGATGATTTCTCTTTCAGGCTCATCACTTGATTCCTGTACAGAGTTACATTGTGATGCAGTTATAATAAATGTTTGGCATAAAAGGGTAACTCAGCCTAAGGCCTCGTTCACATCTGCTGCGCTGAAAAACGTGTTAAAGCGCATGGTAAAAAACGCATGCGCTTGTGCGCGCTTTAGTCCGCGTTTCTATGCGTTGCGCTGCGCTTCTTTAAAGCACGTTTTGCTTACTGTAGCAGCAGCAGTTGTCAATAAAACTTTGTTTTTGTATGTAAATGTATTTTTTTCTCCAATTAGGGGTAAAAAACGCATGCGCTTCTATGCGCTTGTACGCGCTTCTATGCGCTAAAAAAGCGGACCCATTCACTTGCATTGCTGTGCGCTTTACAGCTCAGCGCACAGAAATGCATGCAACACTACGTTTCTGTAACGCTGCTCAGCGCAGCGCATAGATGTGAACCAGCTACATTTAGTTACATGGAAAAATCAATACCTTGCTGATCGCACAGGGCAGTGCGCTGTGGAAAGCGCACAGAAACGGCCCTGATGTGAACGAGGCCTTAGTACAAAAATGTATATAACATAATAAACATTCCCACTACAGAATGTCTGTCTTTATGCCATTGGCTGTTATAACTTTGTTTAATGCTAGTTAAAAAAAAAAAATAATAATATTTTTTTCCCTCAACCAATATTGCATTTTTTTTTTGCATTGGTTAGAATGTGCTAGGCACTTTGTGGTGAACTCTTTAAGTTTTGAGGACTCCACCCCAGCTTCACTCACTCCCCCGCTTCACTCACGCTCTCTCCTCCACCCCAGCTTCACTCACTCTCCCTCTCCTCTACCCCAGCTTCACTCACTCTCCCTCTCCTCCACCCCAGCTTTACTCAATCTCCCTCTCCTCCACCCCAGATTCACTCACTCTCCCTCTCCTCCACCCCAGCTTCACTCACTTTCCCTCTCCTCCACCCCAGCTTCACTCACTCTCCCTCTCCTCCACCCCAGCTTCACTCACTCTCCCTCTCCTCCACCCCAGCTTCACTCACTCTCCCTCTCCTCCACTCCAGCTTCACTCACTCTCCCTCACCTCCACCCCCGCTTCACTCACTCTCCCGATTCATCTTTTACCTAGTGACGGCTCCTGTTAATGATTCAATGAGTCATTCCCCATGACTCAATGAGTCATTAGCAGGAGCCGTCACTAGGGGAAGCCTCCCGGGAGAGATGTCTGCAGATCGTGCTGCCACCGCCGCGGCTGCCGCTGAGTAGGTGAGCGTCTCTGCGCTAACTTTTCATTTCCAAGTGTAGCTGACATGCTGGAGGCAGAGGACCACACAGCAGACCACACAGTGCTGGAATCCATAGAAAGGTGAGTTGCTCTCCAGTTATTGTTACCGGGGGAGCGGACCGGCAGACCACACAGGGGGACAAGGCAGGGAGTCCCCAACAATGCGGCGGATCGGCGGTTGGCATCGGCAGGCGGTTCTGAAGTCGGGGATTCCCTGCCTTTGGAATATAAGACGTAGGCACTTTTTCTTCCTATTTTTTGGGGGAGAAAAAGTGCGTCTTATATTCCGAAAAATACGGTAAATGCTTTTCTTTGCTTCTGTCTTCACAAGGGAAACATCACTGTTGTAAATTACAGATGCAGAAGAGTCTCAATCTTCCAATTGTAATTGTAATATTAAATACTTAACACAGGAAAAAGTGAAGGCATGACTAAATAAATAAAAAATAGACAAAGCACCTGGCCCGGATGGCATGCATCCTCGGGTCCTAAGGGAATTAAGTTCAGTTATAGATAAACTCCTTTATCTTATCTTTTGTGACTCTCTTTCAACTGGCAAAGTCCCAGTGGATTGGCGTACAGCCCACGTTTTCCCATTATTTAAGAAGGGTAAAAAATCAGATCCAGAAAATTATAGACCTGTAAGCTTAACATCAGTTGTTACTAAGAGATACTATACATGACTTCATAGTAGAAAATAATCTTATTTCTCAGCTTCAACATGGGTTTACCTGTTTGACTAACATGCTCAGCTTTTATGAGGTAGTGAACGCTAATGTGGATATTGGGAATGCTATAGATGTGATATACTTGGGCTTTGCAGAGGCCTTCGACACTTCCCCACAAAACTCTGGTGCAAAAGTTGAGGATGCAAGGACTGGGGAAGAGTCTGTGTGCATGGATAGGGAACTGGCTAATGGACAGAAAACAAAGAGTTGTGGTCAATGGATCATATTCAAAATGGGTGACTGTTAGCAGTGGGGTCCCACAGGGGTCTGTACTGGGTCCAGTGCTCTTTAATTTATTTATTAATGACCTAGTAGATGCAGTAGAAAGCAATGATGCTATTTTTGCAGATGATACAAAATTGTGCAGAATCATCAACTCTTAGGAAGATAGGGACATATTGCAACAGGATCTGGATAGGATAGCTATATGGGCACATAAATGGCAGATGAAATTAAATGTTGAAAAATGTAAAGTGATGCATTTTGGTTGTACCAATGGTCTAGCACCATACAAAATAAATGGGATACAGTTGGGGACATCAAACTTGGAGAAGGACAACAAGTTAAATAATCGTATTCAATGCCAAGCCGCTGCAGCTAAAGCTAATAAAATTTTGGGATGCAATAAAAGGGAAATAAAAACTCGAGATGCTAGCATAATATTGCCCCGTTTAACTCTCTCATAAGGCCACATCTGGAATATGGAATTCAGTTCTGGGCACCACATTACAGGAAAGATATTGCAGTTTTAGAGCAGGTACAGAGACGAGCAACAAAATTGATACGTGGGATGGAAGGTCTCACTTACCAAGAAAGGTTAGATAAACTGGGTTTATTTAGTCTAGAGAAAAGACGCCTTAGAGGGAATCTAATTAACATGTATAAATACATCAGAGGGCAATATAAAAGCTTGGTGGATAAGCTTTTTGTCCCTAGGCCTTCTCAAAGGACTAGAGGACATGATCTGCACATGGAGGAAAAACGTTTTAACCATTTATTTAGGAAAGGGTTCTTTTAGAGTGATTAAGATGTGGAATGCATTGCCACAGGAAGTCGTTATGGCAAATTCTATACCTGCATTTAAAGGGGGCTTAGATGCTTTCCTTGCGTTGAAAGACATCCATGGCTACAATTACAAGGTAATGCCCAGTGATGTTGATCCAGGGATTTTATCTGATTGCCATCTGGAGTCGGGAAGGAATTTTTTCCTTTTGGGGCTAATTGGACCATGCCTTGTAAGTGTTTTTCACCTTCCTCTGGATCAACAGGGATATGTGAGGGAGCAGGCTGGTGTAGTACTTTGTTCTCTGGTTGAACTCGGTGGACGTATGTCTTTTTTCAACCCACATAACTATGTAACTATGTAAAAAAAGAAATCAAAGTAATCTTACTGGACATTATGGCAACAATATATGGTTTGTTGTACAGGACTTCCCAAAACTCTCATCTCTCTATGTGCTACTGGTTCACTGCTTACCCAGAAATCTACACAAAGTAGGAGGTTCCCAACATTCAGACATCCCCTACATTATCATGTCATTTACTAAAAAGACCAATTCATTACACAGGTCAGGAGAAAGCAAGTCTGTGGGGATGACAGAGATGCCATACCTTTTACAGGACTTAAATGGGCTTGTCCAACTTGCTTCAGTCAGATGCCACATTCTCTTTTTTCCACCAAATGGATAACCAAAATACCATAGACTTTTGCTAACAAATGTAAAGTAATATTTGGTACAGATGAAATAAACATATGTGCATAAAAACATGCCTCAGTGGTCACATGTTGTACTTTGTTTTGCCTTAAACACCCTTATATTGTACAGTGCTATGAAAGAAGATAGTGCTATATGAATTAATAATAATAATATTTCCTATTTTCTAGGAGTGAAAGCATTCATCAATCTTGACACAGCCAGAACAAGGAATAACCCTGACTATCCCTCCCACAATTATGTCACATAAAACAAGACATTACCTTAGCTCACGTTTTTCTTTCAAACATATTGGAAACTTCCGTAATTCTTTAGCTAGCTCAGCTGCAGGCATTTCCACTAGTTCTGCAATTAGCTTTTCTTTTTCTGGTTGATAAAAGAAAACAAGACAGGTTAATGATTCCAAATATTAAAATAAAATACAGAATTAGCGATGAACAAAAATATAAAATAAAAATCTCTTAACTTTATAATAAGCTTCTTTAGGGAAAGTAAAGTTGAAGCTAACAAATCACTAAAGTACTTACACAGCAACCAGTTAACTGTGATTCGCTAATTTAAGGTTCTGCTGCCAAAGTAATATGAATTAACTTTATAAGACTACCATACATACACAAGACTACCATACACACGGTACTGATTATACACAGAGGGGAGCACGGCTTGCAAACAAGAGGAGTGAGTAGGGAAAGAGTAGGGGGAGTGCCAGAACCTTGTTTGCAGCATTGTGTTATACACTCTCAGGAGACCAGTGTAGTGTAGACCAGGTGCTTAGAGCAGGGGCGTCAAGCGCCAGAAGTATGTACCTCCCTTTTGTTTAGACAAGAGGAGGGACCCGACCAGCTGCCGTGGGGTCGAGGAGGACACAGGAAACCTCTGGACCATTAGGAGGGTTCCCTTAATGTGGGTATTTACCTGTTTGTTTGTTTTTTTAAGTTACCTTTAAATTTGAATTGAAGTAATTTTTGCTCAGAGGCGCTTAGCTTTCCTTGAGCAAACATTCAGTTACTCCCCACTCTGCCTGATGAAGCAGGTTACACCAGCAAAACACCATGAAATTTAAAGTACACAATAAAGTTCATTTTTTGCAATGACAATTACTGTATTTTTTGGACTATAAGACTCACTTTTTCTCCCCCAAAAGTAGGGAAAAAAGTCACTGCGTCTTATAGTCCAAATGCACGGAGTTCTTGACTTGTGAACACCTGCCAATATGAACCTCCAACCCACTGCAATGTCTGGGCCTCCCTGTACTGTGCCCATGCAGAGGAGGACACAGGGGGACAAACGGAGAACACAGGGGGGCACAAAGGGGCATAGAGAAAGACACATGGAACACAGATACAGAAAGAGCCCGCACAATGTCCTTAAGATCGAGATCCTTTATTATGGACGTATCCAGATAAAATCACACACCATCAGCTGACATGTTTCGGACCTTGGTCTTTAATCATGCTAAGGTCCGAAACATGTCAGCTGATGGTGTGTGATTTTATCTGGATACGTCCATAATAAAGGATCTCGATCTTAAGGACATTGTGCGGGCTCTTTCTGTTTGCATCTCTGGCCTGGCTATCCTGGACCTGGCACTGTCCCTGCATGCTCTGAGCGGTTCCTCCTAGTTGTTTTCTTCTGACATGGAACACAGAGGTGGACACATGGGGGACAAAAGGGGGACAGAGGAGGACACAGGCAGACACAAGAGGTACAAGGAGGCATGAGGTACAAGAGGGCATGAGGTACAAAGGGGGCATAATCCACAAAATGCTGCTTTAACAATGGATGCACCAGGTTTAGTATATATTTTATTCCCCTGGTTTACGTCCTCTAAACCTAGGTACATCTTACGGTCAGGAACGTCTTACGGTACGTCTTAAAGAGACTCTGAAGCGAGAATAAATCTCGCTTCAGAGCTCAAAGTTAGCAGGGGCACGTGTGCCCCTGCTAAACCGCCGCATACTCGCCTCACAAAGGGGGTCCCTTCACCCCCAAACCCACCCCAGCACGACTTGGTCGTGCATTTGGTCGCTCCTGGAGGCAGGGCTAACGGCTGCAGCCCTGCCTCCAGTCGCGTCTATCAGCGGCGCATCGCCGCCTCTCCCCCGCCCCTCTCAGTGAAGGAAGACTGAGAGGGGTGGGGGAGAGGCGGAGATACGCGCTGACAGACGCGCGTGGGGCAGGGCTGTGGCGGTTAGCCCTGCCCCAATGCGGAAGCGCTCCCCCGCATTACGGAGGGGATTTGGGGGGACAGGGACCCTCGTGCAGCCGCGGGATAGCAGCGTTTTAGCAGGGGCACAAATGCCCCTGCTATTTAGGAGGTCTGAAGCGAGATTTATTCTCGCTTCAGACTCTCTTTAAGGTATGTCGTAAAAATACGGTATATGGCATCATCTATGGGGAGGTAAGTTAACCACTACCTCCCTTTTTAAACTGTTTTAATACAATTAATCTACATTGCCATTTGTTATACTAGTACTATTGATACTTTATGCTTAGTTCTTGCATATAGGAAACATTTTGGTCACGATTCATAAAGCATTACCTCATGCGGTAATGCTGAAAACAGCAGACTTTACCGACCACTTAGCAAAATGTCAATTCATAAAGGCTGTTACCGCATGAAAATCTGACATTACCAACCAGGGAGATAATTTACCGACTTGGCTGCAGTTACCGACAACACATGTCAGTAAATTGTCAGCAAATGTCAATTCATAGAGCCTTCAACAAGCGGTAAGCCTGGCGGTAGTTACCGACACCTCTAGTGAGGCGATAACAAGTTACCGACAGCTCTGATTAATGCAAAGTGCAGAGAGCCGAAGTCTGTTTGAGTCATCAGTGGAGAGAGCCAGAGAGCCCTCTGTGTGAATCATTTCAGCAGGCAGGGAAAGACTGTGTGACTCATCTGTCTGAGTCATCAGTGGAGAGAGCCATCTGTGTGAGTCATTTGAACAGGCAGGGAAAGACTGTGTGACTCATCTGTCTGAGTCATCAGTGGAGAGAGCCAGAGAGAGCCGTCTGTGTGATTCTTTTCTGCAGGGCAAAGAGAGAATGGAGACACTGCTCTACTCTACCGCTCAATGGGCTGCGGTAATTTACCGACCTCCAAGGGCAGCTGGGGAAATATTTATGAATTAGCACACAGACCGGGAAAATACCGAGTGCGGTATTTTCCCGACAAGATTTTTTTTATTGCACTGCTGTTTATGAATTGAGGCCAAAGCCGTAAAAATTAGATTAAAGAGAACCCGAGGTGGGTTTGAAGAATGTTATCTGCATACAGAGGCTGGATCTGCCTATACAGCCCAGCCTCTGTTGCTATCCCAAACCCCCCTAAGGTCCCCCTGCACTCTGCAATCCCTCATAAATCACAGCCTTGCTGCTGACACACAGCTTGTCAGAGCTGGCTGTGTTTATCTTCATAGTGTCAGTCTGCTGCTCACCCCGCCTCCTGCAGAACGCCAGTCCCCGCCTGCGTCCCTTCCCTCCCCGCTGATTGGAGGGAAGGGACGGGGGCAGGGACTGGAGCTATGCAGGAGGTGGGGGAGCAGCTGAGACTGACAATACAGATGTAAACACAGCCTCACAGCACGGCTGTGATTTATGAGGGATTGCAGAGTGCAGGAGGACCTTAGGGGGGTTTGGGATAGCAACAGAGGCTGGGCTGTATAGGCAGATAACATTCTTTAAACACACCTCGGGTTCTCTTTAATAAAAGAGTTATAGCACTTAAAAGTTTAGTGCATCAGGCCCTAATTTACTTGTTTGAAGTGATTCTGGTTACATGTCTGATGCATTGTCTTTATCCGCACAAGGAACACAAGAGGCTTATGGGTAAATCTGTGAATAAGTACAAGCCAACATTCAATCTGCTCCCCCTTCTCTGGGAGTAGATGCTCAGCACAAGTAGTGGACAGACCTTGCAAAATAGAAACGTGGAAAGAGTGGAGAAGTAACTGAGCAGCAACTCATCACAATCTTTGCTTTATTGAAATATGAAACCTTATTGCTTGCTCTGGGGAACTGTTACACTTGTCTCAGCTTTGTGTGCATGTGTCTTGAGGAATCAGTCGCTATGTGCATACAGAGTGCTGGAGGATAAAAGCACAATACCCAATTCACACACTTTGGCCAGACCAGAACGGATCTGTTCTTACAAAAGCATTTATTTACATTGGTAGAACACTCTGTGCTTAATTCAAGAGCAGAAAGTTTTCTTTCAGATAAAAGTACACTTGAGCTATCCTTTAATACTGTGTGCTAACATGGCATTCATCCATATGCAGCAGACAGATGAATTTATTCAAAACTAGTTTCACTTTCAAAAAGCTTTATTATTAGCTAAAAGAAAAAAAGGTTACACGAGTGACATAACACGAAAGAACAAGTATATTGAGGTCACAAAACTTAATACCAAAGGATTCAAGTATTTGAGAAATACAAACTGAAACTAAATTGAATAGGAAGAGGGAGTATACAGATGTGAAAGTGAGCTATTATATAAAAGTACTTTATAAATAATGAATATATAAGTATTTTACATTGGCATATATGCTGGTAACAAAGTCATGGTGCTAGAGATAACATTAAGCATAACCTCCACATCAAATATACTAATGTGATTCAGAACTTTGCAAGTGCTAATCAGATTCAGAAGCTGGCAAATAACTGACAGCTCAATTTGCTGGAAGCTTGATGAATGGATCAAAATTCTGTTTAATTATTTATTTAACGCTGACCGAACGATCGGTTTCTGTCCAAAATTGATCGTTCCCGTCGATTCCCGTCGATCTGTCCGTGCGGAAGACTTCACTCGATCGCCGGCGGGTTGGGAGTGTGTCGATAGCGGCGTTCAAATGCCCGACGACTGCTGCTTCTTCTCCGCGCTGGGCTCCGAGTCCGGCAGGCTTCACTTCTTCCTGTCCCGGCAGGAAGTTTAAACAGTAGAGCGCCCTCTACTGTTTACACTTCCCCGGACAGGAAGTTCTGTTAGGAGGGAAATGGTTAGTCACTAGTTGGGGAGTGTTTAGGATTGGGCAACAGGTAGGGACTATTAGCATAAAGCCCCATACACAAGCTCAACAGCGGTCTTTTATGCAGCACAATTGTTGAACAACTTTTGTTGTGAAACAAGTTAAAACAGCTAAAAAAAAGTATTTTGCTATTGTTCAAACAGCTGATAAGATGACAATCCAACTATTGTCTTATCAGCTGCATAAAAGTCCGCTGCTGAGTGTGTGTATGGGGCTTTAGGGTGATGCTAGGTACACACTATACAATTTTCTGTTAAGGAGCCCATACACTTACCAATTTTCCCGCCGATATACAGCCGGTTGGACCACTGTGATCGAATCGGCTGTAAAATCGTTGCGCAAACGCTGACCGAACGATCGATTTCTGTCCAAAATTGATCGTTCCCGTCGATTCCCATCGATCTGTCCATGCGGAAGACTTCGCTCGATCGCCGGCGGGTTGGGAGTGTGTCGATAGCGGCGTTCAAATGCCCAACGACCGACGCTAGTCCCCGCTGTCACCGCTGCTTCTTCTCCGCGCTGGGCTCCGAGTCCAGCAGGCTTCACTTCTTCCTGTCCCGGCAGGAAGTTTAAACAGTAGAGCGCCCTCTACTGTTTAAACTTCCTCGGACAGGAAGTTCAGTGAAGCTGCAGCCCTGGAGCCCAGAGCGGAGAAGAAGACAGCCGAGACTGGGGGAGTTGCGCCGGCCGGATCAGGTAATGTATGCGGGGGCCCGGGGGGGCGGCGGCAGCTCCACAGATGGTGAATCGATTTCATGCTGAAATCGATTCACAATCTGTTTGCACTAAAGGCAGCCATATGATCCCTCTCTGATCAGATTCGATCAGAGAGGGATCTATCTGTTGGTCAATCTGATGGCAAATCGACCAGTGTATGGCCAACGTAATGCTGGGCATACACGGCTAGATAGTTCTTATCAATCGAGCTGCTGATGGCTCGATTGATAATATCCAACCTGTCCGATCACTGTGGCGGATCGATTCTGCGCTTGATCCCCGCGGGTGGACAATGGAAGAAATGAGCGGCTGAAAAGGAAGTGCCCGCGGGGACGAGCGGGACTCGATCCACGAACCCACGCGGACGAGCGGGGACGCGCTGGCATTGAACCAGCGGCTCGATTCGGCGCATCAACGCACTGTGTATGCCCAGCATTAGATTTACCTGCCAGATGTTGGAAATTATCTATCTTACCATCTTTCAGTCTAGCAATCACGCATTGTTCTATTCAGCAGGAGATAAGCAGAAGACAATGCACCAGAGATAATCACCAGTCTCTACCAGTACTTTACAGAAAATAATCTAACAGAAAATCTAACATAAAAAGAAAACTGTATGGTGCGTACAAAGCCTCAGGAGGGAAGTGGACAGAAAGGGGGGGTTACATTAGGTACCAAGCTAAGAGGTTTAACACTAGGTTTAGATTATGGTAGAACAAAGTCACAAGACCATTTAAAAAGGGATGTATGAACTGTTCTACTGCAAACATGCCATGGGCAGCCTGCCTCTGTACCACTTCCAGGTTGGCAATGTCCCTCAGTAGTACGCAGGCGCTGGCCCAGCGTCACGCTCTGCGCATGTGCATGACATCATGCCGTCATGCACATCCCTACATTTAAACTGACAGGACACCAGCTCTTAGGCTTGGCATTCAGAACAGCAGGGCCGGGCCAAGGCAGAGGCTGGAGAGGCTCCAGCCTCAGGGCGCAGTGTTGGAGGGGAGCACAATTCATTCAGCTGTCATTCCCAATTGTGTTTGAAGCAGACAAAAATAAGAAAAGGGGATACATGACAGTGACTGCAAGCCAGATAACTAGAGATTAAGTGTGAGGATCTGCTCGGCTGCCTGTGCAGGCAGGCAGTTTTTTGGCCATTGTTTGGGTTTGCATGCTGCAGGACTCTGGAAAGAAGAGCTTCTGTCAGTTTTGCAGCTTGTGCTTGCAGAGGAATTTGCATACGTTGCCATGCAAATTGCCTGGCCACATTCATTGGAGGCGTGTACTATAAGTACTATGTCTTTCCCACAATGCTTGGCTGGTCATAAGGAGTCTTCCTGTGAAACACTCTGGAGAGTGTCAGCCATGCTCTTTGTTTGAAGATCAGCTTAGAGTAATTCCTGGAAAACTGCACTAGGCAGGTTTCCTTAGTGCAGTTAGGATTGCTTATCTGTTTGTTTGTTCTGTTGCTATTGTCCTGTCCCAGCGGTGGTCGACAGGAAATGGTTCTGATCTCTGTTCTTGGAGTATAGCTGGTGCAGCGGTTGCTACCAGCTATCTCTTCTGTTCTGTCTCCTTGGATCGCGCTAGCCACTTTTCGCTAGCGCTGTGGATCCTTCTGTTCTGTCTCCTGGGATCGCGCTAGCCACTTTTCGCTAGCGCTGTGGATCCTTCTGTTCTGTCTCCTGGGATCGCGCTAGCCACTTTTTGCTAGTGCTGTGGATCCTTCTGTTCTGTCTCCTGGGATCGCGCTAGCCACTTTCTGCTAGTGCTGTGGATCCTTCTGTTCTGCTACTCTGTACCTGGATCGCGCTAGCCACTTTCGCTAGTGCTGTGGATCCTATCTCTCGCTTGTCCCTGTTTTCGTGTGTCTGTCTTGTCTGCTACGAACGCTTGCTGGAGGCTCGGTGAGGTAACCGTTAAGCACGCGCTCGCGTCCTCTGTTACATGTTTGTCTTATCTTGGTTAGTTAGGCGTGCTTGTCTCTATTGTGCTTATCACGTGGAGACCGCGCATAACCACGTGCACTGTTGCGAATGAGTGCGGTGTTCGCGGTTAGCTAGCGTTTGTTATTTTCCGTATCTCCTCATTGTATTATTTGCTGTGCCTTTGCTAACCTCGTATTCTGTCCTGATCTGCCTTGTGTCACGTCTGGCGATCGCACCTCTCGCAATCGCGTTCCTGTTTCATATCTGCTGTTGTGTGTGCACTGTCGCGGGGTGGCGACTAGGTTGGCGCACACACATACAACCTGTCCCTTTGCTCGTCTCATTCGCAATTGCCTCTCTTGCGATTGCGTTCTGCGCTTCGTACAAATCCTGTCTGGCATTTGTGGAGGTACAGAGGATTGGTTCCTCTGCACTCCCCAGCGCCATCTGCCGACAGGAATTTTCCCTCTACGGGTGCGTAGAACCTTTTGCTGGGTGCCTGCAAATATACGCTTGTGGAGGATTTCCGCTGTATCAGCGCACGCGTTGTGCGCTGATCACGGAGAAAGTTCCACAATCATTACATTAAGGTGTTGGTGAGGTTGGGGGTCCTGGGGCACCTATTAGTCTAATAGCAATCAGTGTGTGAAGGCTGGGGTGGGAGGGATGGGGGGGCGCACTTTGCTGTCGCAGCCTTGGGTGCTGAAGGACCTTGTCCCAGCTCTGCAGAACAGCACAGTTTCCAAGTGGTTTCAACCTGTACAACTACTGTATGTCAACACATAATCATGCACAAACCTGAATTATTATGGGGTAGAACGCAGACGTGTTACTTTTGGAGAAGCAGCCACTGCTGCTGCAGGGGGGCCCAGAGGAGCTGTGGGGAGCCCCAACTTCTTACCCCCGAGACCAGCAGTTGTTGTGGCCAAACCCGTTACTCGTAGGAGTAGAAACGCCTAATATAAGATTTCTGGCCACAGGGGAAGTGGTGTGAGTATTGGGGGCACATCAAAGTTTTGCTGGGGGACCCATGACTTATTGTTACGCTCCTGGTAGAAGAGTTTCTTTTTTCCAATATGTATACAAAAAAAAAGAATTTGTTATAATAGTGGGGGAAGGCTACTTCTACATTCCAGTATCACAGTCATGACAGATCATAAGAATGGGCAGAGGTACTAGTAACACAGCTGACACTATATATACTGTACTATATACTGCACAGTACTGGATGTGCTGTCACTATGGTGTTACATTATATGACTTTAGCATATTGCTATTAAATATAATATCACATTATTTTTATTTTCCAGCACATTGCTGTATCTAGGTCAGGAAGAGGAGATGATATGGAAGTCTTTCCTTCCTTTTATAATTCAGAAAAAAACAGGAAGAATCCAGCTGAGTCAGGTGTAACATGCTATTGTCTGAAAATTGATGGTATATCCCTCAGACTTCAACTAAAAAAGATTTATATATTGGTATACAATAACAATATGCTGGGGCTGTAACTGAAGTGACTGTTCTGCCTTTGGTTTATAAATCTGCAGAACAGGTATAATCCTCATTCAACAGCCGATTTATTTCAATTGTTTGTTTTTTATCCCAGGTTCCTTATTATGAAATGCTTTCAATGTCATTTCCTTGTGTGCCATGTTGTTTTCAAACTATACTGTCAAGGCTGCGTCTTTGTAGAAATTTTATAGCTGACACACATAAAAAAGCAAATGAATTAAGTACAAAAACCTGTTTGTTAATGGTATTTTCCAGCCCTGTAGTTATACACACATTGGCAGGTGTTAAAGCTATACAATTAAATGATGCATGAGCAGCAATCACTGCACCTTTCGTGAGACTGAGATAACTTTTTCAGGTGTTTCTGTTACTACTCCTTCAGGAAACTTTATGTGAGCTCCTTTGAAGGGCAGTCAGGGCTCGTTTCCACTATTGCGGTGCGGAATCGCCTGGATTCCACCGCTGATGAAATCGCATGCAGGTGCGTTTTTACGCGTTATTTTACGCAAATTTCGCATAGGTTAGGCTATATGCGTTTTTAACCATGTCACTGCCTGATACTAATACTAGAGGAGGAGAAGTATAAGCAAAGTTTATTTTCTTGTTGATATTGGATTCTTTTCAAATTACTGTACAACCTTTGTCTAAAAGAGACTTATTACGTTAAAACCTAAATTTAGTGCTATTGAGTCTTTTGATTCTACCCCTGCTGATTACTGTCAAAGTGACCAGTTTGTTTATGCTCTTGCATCCCCTTTTACTACCTATAGCATGTGACAGCTTTACAAGTTTATGTTAAAGTGGACCTGAACTCTTGCACAGGAAACAGGGAAAACACAGATGAATCTACCCTGTATGTACTTAGAGAGTTTAGTCTGTCTAATGCCCCTTCATCTCCGACCAATCACAACTGTAATTTGATCTCTAAGCTGTCAGTGCAGGAATCTTGGCAGTCCTCGGCAGAACAGCTAATTTGTAAGCATAGCATGTTAACCCTTTGTCTGCTTCCATGAAAGCAGGAAGAAGGCACCCTGCAGATTTATTGCAAGATTTCTATCAGCTGCAACAATAATAATAACAAATGTTAATAAATAATAATAAATTAATATTTTTCTGTAAATGTTATTGTGTTGTTGCTTATCTTTTAGAGCAAAGAGGAAGTTCTGAGTTCAGGTCCACTTTAACCACTTCAGGACCACAGTCTTTCTACCCCTTAAGGACCAGGCACTTTTTTTCCATTCAGACCACTGCAGCTTTCACGGTTTATTGCTCGCTCATACAACCTACCACCTAAATGAATTTTACCTCCTTTTCTTGTCACTAATAAAGCTTTCTTTTGGTGCTATTTGATTGCTCCTGCGATTTTTACTTTTTATTATATTCATCAAAAAAGACATGAATTTTGGCAAAAAAATGATTTTTTTAACTTTCTGTGCTGACAGTTTTCAAATAAAGTAAAATTTCTGTATACATGCAGCGCGAAAAATGTGGACAAACATGTTTTGGATAAAAAAAAACCCATTCAGTGTATATTTATTGGTTTGGGTAAAAGTTATAGCGTTTACAAACTATGGTGCAAAAAGTGAATTTTCCCATTTTCAAGCATCTATGACTTTTCTGACCCCGTCATGTTTCATGAGGGGCTAGAATTCCAGGATAGTATAAATACCCCCCAAATGACCCCATTTTGGAAAGAAGACATCCCAAAGTATTCACTGAGAGGCATAGTGAGTTCATAGAAGATATTATTTTTTTGTCACAAGTAAGCGGAAAATGACATTTTGTGACAAAAAAAATAAAAAATAAAAAGTTTCCATTTCTTCTAACTTGCGACAAAAAAAAATGAAATCTGCCACGGACTCACCATGCCCCTCTCTGAATACCTTGAAGTGTCTACTTTTCAAAATGGGGTCATTTGTGGGGTGTGTTTACTGTCCTGACATTTTGGGGGTGCTAAATTGTAAGCACCCCTGTAAAGCCTAAAGGTGCTCATTGGACTTTGGACCCCTTAGCGCAGTTAGGCTGCAAAAAAGTGCCACACATGTGGTATTGCCGTACTCAGTAGAAGTAGTATAATGTGTTTTGGGGTGTATTTTTACACATACCTATGCTGGGTGGGAGAAATATCTCTGTAAATGACAATTTTTTCATTTTTTTACACACAATTGTCCATTTACAGAGTTATTTCTCCCACCCAGCATGGGTATGTGTAAAAATACACCACAAAACACATTATACTACTTCTCCCGAGTACGGCGATACTACATGTGTGGCACTTTTTTGCACCCTAACTGCGCTAAAGGGCCCAAAATCCAATGAGTACCTTTAGGATTTCACAGGTCATTTTGTGACATTTGGTTTCAAGACTACTCCTCACGGTTTAGGGCCCCTAAAATGCCATTGCAGTATAGGAACCCCACAAATGACCCCATTTTAGAAAGAAGACACCCCAAGGTATTCCGTTAGGAGTATGGTGAGTTCATAGAAGATTTTATTTTTTGTCACAAGTTAGCGGAACATGACACTTTGTGGAAAAAAACAATTAAAATCAATTTCCGCTAACTTGTGACAAAAAAATAAAATCTTCTATGAACTCCCCATACTCCTAACTGAATACCTTGGGGTGTCTTCTTTCTAAAATGGGGTCATTTGTGGGGTTCCTATACTGCCCTGGCATTTTAGGGGCCCTAAACCGTGAGGAGTAGTCTGGAAATCAAATTCCGCAAAATGACCTGTGAAATCCTAAAGGTACTCATTGGACTTTGGGCCCTTTAGCGCAGTTAGGGTGCAAAAAAGTGCCACACATGTGGTATTGCCGTACTCGGAGAGAAGTAGTATAATGTGTTTTGGGGTGTATTTTTACACATACCCATGCTGGGTGGGAGAAATAACTCTGTAAATGGACAATTGTGTGTAAAAAAATCAAAAGATTGTCATTTACAGAGGTATTTCTCCCACCCAGCATAGGTATGTGTAAAAATACACCCCAAAACACATTATACTACTTCTCCCGAGTACGGCGATACCACATGTGTGGCACTTTTTTGCACCCTAACTGCGCTAAGGGGCCCAGAGTCCAATGAGTACCTTTAGGCTTTACAGGGGTGCTCAAAATTTAGCACCCCGCCCACTTGCCAGGACAGTTAACAAACCCCACAAATGACCACATTTTGGAAAGAATACACGCTAAGGTATTCCATGAGGGCCATGGTGAGTTCATAGAAAATTTTATTTTTTGTCACAAGTTAGCGGAAAATGACATTTTGTGAAAAAAAACAAAAACACAAAACCACAATTTCTGCTAACTTGTGACAAAAAATAAAACATTCTATGAACTCACCATGCACCTCACGGAATACTTTGGGGTGTCCTCTTTCCAAAATGGCATCATTCGTGGGGTCTGTCCTGGCATTTTAGGGTCTCTGCAATCATTACATGTATGGCCAGTATTAGGAGTTTCTGCTATACTCCTTATATTGGGCATAAGGGTAATGCACTGTGGGCTGAAAGGAAAAATGAACGTCAAACAATCAATCAATGTGGATGAAAAAATATCTGCCAAAAAATTTTGAAAAAAAAAAAAGAGGAGGAAGGCGTCTGCCAGGACATAGGAGCTGCCGCCCCAAAAATCCAAACGCACCAGCTCGTATGCCCTGGCAAACCTGATTTATCCATTCACACTGATCGATGTGGATGAACAAATCATTGCCAGAGTTCTTTTTTGATACAAAGTGTTTGCCAAAGCATATGAATCCCCAACACCACTCCTCGGCCCATATGCCTCGGCAAACATATCTTTTTGACTGCGGAGGAGAAATCTCGTCCTGCAGCGCTACATGCACCGACTTGTGTGTAAGCTGACAGACGCGCAATGTTCTGTCAGGATGCACCATCAGTGCTGCAGCTGATTGGTCGGTCTGGATAGAAAAAAAGAGAGAAGAAAAAAAGATAAAACAATACAAAAAGGAGGGGAAGGCGTCTGCCAGGACATAGGAGCTGCCGCCCTAAAAAATCCAAACCCACCAGCTCGTATGCCCTGGCAAACCTGATTTATCCATTCACACCGATCGATGTGGATGAACAAATCATTGCCAGAGTTCTTTTTTGATACAAAGTGTTTGCCAAAGCATATGAATCCCCAACACCACTCCTCGGCCCATATGCCTTGGCAAACGTATCTTTTTGACTGCGGAGGAGAAATCTCGTCCTGCAGCGCTGCATGCACCGACTTGTGTGTAAGCTGACAGACGCGCAACGTTCTGTCAGGATGCACCATCAGTACTGCAGCTGGTTAGTCGTTCGCTCGGTCCACCTGGAAGGTTATTGGATGGAAAAAGAGAAAAAAAAAACCAAAAAACAAGCAAGCAGCAAAGCAATTACTTCATTAACATTAATAACCTTTGAACTTTTTTTAATAAAAAACTTAACATTGCAAACCAAACATTAACTTCTTTGCTTACCTGTTTTTTGTTTTTTTTTAACTTACCTCCCGAGGACAAACCTCTCCTCCCCCATGGAACAATGTGCGAAGTGCAAATCACACAGAGTTGTGGCGAAATACATTACGCAATTTGTCCCAAGTGAAAGGAGAGGTTTCTGGCAGCCCTGTGTATTAGGGTCTCTGGAAACCCGATGTTTGGTTTCACACTGCATATTGACATATCCGGTGGGTCGAGCCCGCCGCACCGTATCGTCCAAAACAGACCTTCAGGCAATACCACAAGAGTAGCATTCGGCCTAGTAATGAACTGCGTCGCCATAGACTAACATGACTTCCGGGCCGATCGATATTGCCACAGAAGCCACGCAGTAACGTAGGCATGCACTAGCGTTAAGTCAAGCACTTCCGGCGTAGGGGGGGACCGCAAAGTGTGACTTTTGCTAGGCATTTTGCCCTAACGCATCGCAGCAGTGTGAAATAGCACTGAGAAACCCTTGTGTGCCTACCGCTGTGTGTGGAGTTCCCTACTCTCTAATAGTGTACCTGCTCGTGGTACCTCTCAAAACACTCCCCTAGGCATAGGCCAGGCTGGTCAGGACAGGTGGGACAATAAACAGTGGTGTCACGCCTTATTCCAGCCCTGCTGCAGACACGACAGCGTTTTCTTCGGATTCGTTGACCTGGGGTAGTCGGAATTGGATAGGTGTAATGCCTTCCATGCAGCCGGCTAGTTGCATCTTGGGGTTGGGCCACGGCACCTCCTGGATACAGGAGTTCCATCACGATCTGTTTATTAAATTGAATAAACGAGCCAGTTCTCCCAGCCTTACTGTAGAGAACAAAGCTGTTGTAAATTGCCAATTGAATGAGGTAAAAAGACACTTTTTTATACCAGCGTCTTGTTTTTCGGGCAACTAAATAGGGCACTAACCTCTGGTCATTGAAGTCCACCCCTCCCATGTTAGTATTATACTCGTGGACGACAAGGGGTTTTTCAATGACCTCAGTTCGCCGTTGAATTTCAACTGTCGTGTCTGCGTGAATGGTGGACAGGAAGTAAACCTCCCTCTTGTCCTTCCATTTCACCGCGAGCAGGTCGTCAGCACACAAGGCGGCCCTCTGCCCCCGTTGAAGTCTGGTGGTAATGAGCCGTTGGGGGAAGCCCCGGCGACTAGGCCGCACGGTGCCACAGCATCGGATTTTTTCTATTTTTAAGTGCTGAAAGAGGGCCACACTTGTGTAATAATTGTCCACAAAAAGATGGTACCCCTTCTGGAACAAGGGTGACACCAAGTCCCACACAACCTTTCCGCTGCTCCCCAGGTAGTCAGGGCATCCGACCGGCTCCAATTTTGAGTCTTTTCCCTCATAGACCCTAAAATAAGATGTATAACCTGTGGCCCTTTCACAGAGCTTATACAGTTTCACCCCATACCGGGCGCGCTTGTTTGGGATGTACTGTTTGATGCGAAGGCGCCCGGTAAAGCGTATGAGGGACTCGTCTACGCAGATGTCCTGGTCAGGGGTATAAGCATCTGCAAATCTGGATGACAGGTGGTCTATGAGGGGTCGAATTTTGTGGAGCCGGTCAAAAGCAGGGTGGTCACTTCGATGACAGGTTTCGTTGTCATTGAAGTGCAGGAAGCGCAGGATGTTCTCAAATCGTGTCCTGGACATGGCAGCAGAGTACAGGGGAACATGATGTGCTGGGTTCGTAGACCAATAAGACCGCAACACATTCTGCTTTACTAGTCCCGTGTGAAGGAGAAGGCCCAAAAAAAATTTAATTTCGGAAACTTGGACTGGTTTCCACCGAAAAGGCTGGGCAAGGAACTTTTCCGGATTGGCGGTTATATATTGTGTGGCCTTACGGTTGGTCTCTGCCACAATTAAGTCCAAGAGATCCTGGGTGAAGAACAGATAGAAAAAGTCTAGGGCCGATCCTAGATTATCTGTCTCCACCTGGACTCCAGACTGGGCGGTGAAAGGGGGAAGTACGGGTGCGGCGGAATCAGGGGATTGCCAATTTGGGTTTGCCAGCACCTCTGGTAAATTAGGGGTAGTACGGGCCCGTCTTCTTGGTGGCTGCGACTGGGATCTTACTGCTTGTGCCACCGAACCAGTTTCAACTTCCATGCTGGTGCTCGCCACTTCACCAGGGTTTACGGAAGTACTGGTGCTAGGTCCAGGAGATGTTGTGCTGCTGGTGCCTGCCCCACCATGAAATCTCAGACCAGCACGAACACCACTCTGCTGCCCTTGAGGCTGATCCTGCGCCACCTGCGGTCCAACAACATGGGGTGTGGTACGCCTGGCTTTAACCGGGACCTCAACCTCGTCATCACTATCGGTCAGTGAGCCACTGCTCAATTCAGGTTCAAACTCTGACCCGGAAGATTCGTCGAATGAGGCGTCCCAATTGTCCTCATCCGACTGGGCCATGTACCTGAGAACCTCATCATCGGAATACCCCTTTCTTGCCATGGTGGGCTGCTAAATTTAGGGAGTATTTGAGAGGTAGAAAGCTGTGGTCACTGAGTTTTGATAAAAAAAAATAAATCAAAACTGAGGTTTACAGTGCCACAGCTATTGTACAGTGTTTTTTGCAGTGATCAGAAAAAAAATTCTGTCACTGCGGTGGGGCGGGCTGAACGCAAGTGCAGGCGAGCGATCAGGCCTGATCGGGCAAACACTGCGGTTTTTTGTGTGGATCCTAGTGACCCTAATCGATCTGACTGTGATCAGTAATGATCACTTACAGATACTATATAGTACCAATGTTGATTAGCGACAGTGATGACGCTAATTAGTGACTGTGGTGCAGTGGGCTGAGCACTAACTGACACTTACAAAGGGGCCTAGCTAACTGGCCTAACTGCTAACACTAGTGATACTAAAAAAGTGACAGTTTTCACTGATCACTGTATTTAGATCACTAGGATAGTGACAGGGGGGTGGTGGTGAGTGGGGAATCAGAGGCAATCAGAAACAATCACAGGACAATCAAAGGCAATCGCAGGCCAATCACAGGGCACTCAATTCACGGGACAATCAAAGCCAATCAAAGCCAATCACGGGACAATCAAAGCCAATCACAGGCCAATCAAACCAATCACGGCACAATCAAAGCCAATCGCGGGACAAAGCCGATCACGGGACAATCAAAGCCAATCACGGGACAATCAAAGCCAATCACAGGCCAATCAAAGCCAATCACAGGCCAATCACAGGCCAATCAAAGCCAATCACAGGCCAATCAAAGCCAATCACGGGACAATCACGGGACAATCAAATACAATTACAGCACAATCAAATTGAATGTCAGCAAAATGAAATTGAATGTCAGCACAATCAAATGCAATTACAGCACAATCAATTACAATGCACTGGGAAGGTGATTGGGGGAGGAGGGGGGGGTCTGAGGGCGATCAGAGGGTGTGGGGGGTTGATTAGGTGTCCGCACGGGGCAGACTGGGTCCTGATCTGGTGGGTGGCAGACACAGGGGGTGACGATAGATCAGTGAGGGATTACAGGGGAGAATAGATGTAAACAATGCACTGGGGAGGTTATCAGCAGGGGGGGGGCTGAGGGCAATCTGAGGGTCTGGGTGGGTGATCAGGTGCCCCCAAGGGACAGTTTAGGGTCTGCTCTTATGGGTGGTGGTGACAAGGGGTGATAGGCAGGTGATAAGCAGGTGATAGACAGGTGATCAGTGGGTAAGGCAGCTGTATACAAACGTATACAGTATACAGGGGGGTGGTCTGGGGGGTGGTCTGGGGGGGATCTGAGGGTAGGGAGGGTGATCAGGGTACCCTAGGGGGCAGTTAGGGACCTACCCTAGGGGATAGCGTCCCTAGATAGTGACAGGGAGTGATTGATGGGTTTTTAGGTGGGTGGTGGGGTGCTAGCAGTGGTGTGCTGGGGTGGTCAGGGGGGGGTTCTGAGGGCTGGGGTGGGCGATCGGGGGGTCTGTGTGGGGCAAAGAGTGTTTTGCTGCACTTATCTATTGGCTGCCTGTCCTCTCTGATGGTCGCACGACGAGTGACCATCAGCGGAGGAGGCAGCCAGTATAATACACTTTGTTACAATAACAAAGTGTATTATACACTCTGATTGGCCAGATCGCGCAAGTTTGAAACCCGCCGGCGCTGCTGATTGGCCGGCGGGTTTCCGAGTAGGGTGGGCGGAGCCTATTGCCGGCGGCGATCGCGTCATTGATGACGCGATCGCCGCACAGCCACCGCTGATGCCGCCCCCGCCGATGGGCGTATTGCGGTCGTTTGGGCCCGGACTTTGCCGCCGCCCATCGGCTGGGGGCGGTCCTCAAGTGGTTAACAACAGTGAGTCCAGGCAGCAGATAGCATGACTCTCAAAAGATTCCTCTGGGCCAACTCTGAATGTCGTTTTAAACTGTGTGTGAAAAGATCATTCACTGGCAAACTTTTAAAGTGTTTTTTTTTTTTTTTTTGAGTGCCTCTTTCTGTCATGGAAACATGGGCGTAACAATAGGGGATGCAGCCCATGCGCCCGCGGGGGGGCCCGGGCCCCCACCCTGGGGCCCTATCGTGACCGTTTTGGGGGGCTGGAGGGGTCGCAGCATGAGGGGAAAGCTATGGCCACACTTGGCGGGGAGGGGGGACGGTCCCCCCATCCCTCACCTCGGGCTTTCCCCTCCAGCTTCAATAGCTACATAAGTGCAGCGGAGCGGTGGGCAGCAGCAGGCAAACATACCTTCCATGCGTTCCAGCGCGGACACTTCTCGCTCTAGTGACTGACGCGACTTCTTGTATAAAACCGGAAGTCGCGTCAGTCACTAGAGCGAGAAGCATCCGGACACACGGAAGGTATGTTTGCCTGCCGCAGCCCGCCGCTCCGCTGCACTTATGTAGCTATTGAAGCTGGAGGGGAGCACAGAGGGGAAAGACAGAGAAGCTGTCTTGTCTCTGAAAACACCAGAACAGACAGCATAATAATAGTGGGTGAGGTGAGGAGGTACAGATAGTTTGAAAAATGGATGAGCAGGGGTGCAGATCTGAACATGCTATGGTATAAAATACTTTTACAGGACAATATGTGGCAACAATACTTTCAATAATTCAATATTTCAGTTTGAGAAAATAGAAGTAGATTCATATACACCACAGGGTCCCTTTAACCCTCATACAGTAAAACTATATATGCGCTGCAGGGCCACATTTTTTTCTGGCTATGGGGAAGTGTTATCAACAAGAAAAAACACACCTGAATTACAATATAAAAAAAACTACATAAACCTTTTTCAGAGATTGGTTATTGTTAATAAAACGTAGCTATTAATAAATTCGGGTTAAAAGCTACGTTTTATTAACAATAACCAATCTCCGAAAAAGGTTTATCTAGTTTTTTTTTATGGGGAAGTGTGCCTTCTCCAGCCTGGCAGGCTATGCAGAGAGCGGCAGGGAGCTGTCATATTTATGCTGGATCAGATTCTCTTTCTCCACTCGCAGCGCTGCACTCCTGACATCCTCCTGTGAGTGCCAATAACATGATATAACGTGATCGGAAAACAGAGGATGGTGTCAGCATTACAATGCTGCCCAGTGGTGATGGAGGAGATTCGAGCACCCCTCTTCCACCATCAGAGGGGCTCCTTGATCTGTAGTTATGTAAACAGAAATCTGTGTACACTATACCTAGTTTCAAATTATTCTAATCACAAAGTAACAGGTTATAGCGCACATACAAGTGGAGACAGGCCAGTATTACAGAATGGGGCAAGTATGCTGTACTGCTGATCAGTAGTGATGGCAAGAACTGTTCGCTGGCAAACATTCCCCGTGTAGTGACCTCGGGACTACTTCCGAGTCGGCGAGGTCCGTCAATAGTGCGCAGGCGCTGGCCCAGTAGCGCGTTTCCATGATAGCACGCTCGCAGCTGGGAGCACTCTGCGTAATGTTGTGCGCAGAACGCTCCCGGTCACAGGCTCGCAATCAACAACGTGCGCTGCAGGGCCAGTGCCTGCCCACTACTGATGGACCTCTCAACCCAGAAGTAGCCCCGAGGTCACTACACAGGGACTGTTTGCCATCATCTTGCCATCACTATTGATCAGGGCCCCATTTAAGACATTTTAAGCACACTTAAGAATAAACAAAGCAGAACTAACTTTATTGGACTCATATGGGTTCCTATGGGTAGGGTAAAAAAGATCTTTAGTCAAATAATAATAAAAAATATATATATATAAACACTGCTGTAGATGAAAGCTGGTGACAACTGCACCTTAGTATAATAATGAGATTACAATTTAAGGAATACAGCTCACCTTGTCTATTGCTGTAATCAATCTGTTTTCCCAGAGCAGGGTCAAGCTTGGCGATGAAAGATGGCCGCATTAATTGTCCAGGAAGGATAGTGTGCCGCCTGGAGCGTTTTCGCAGCACTTAATATGATACAGGACAGTTAGGTTATTTGTTGTTGCATAAAATGTAAAAAGTATACATAAATATCATTAACAAAAACACTATTAGCATAACAATAGCAGTGCAGTTAACACCATCAAAGTACTGTATACTGCTACAAACATAGCATACACAGAATAGGAAAAGTAGTTGACTGAAAGGAACCTAAAGCCATGCGCAAAAAGAAAATAATTATATAGAGCAGGCAATTGCATGTGATTACTTCCCCCTGTGATGTGAAACATCTACACATTACATAACTTCAGGAATGTGGAATGGTTTGCATGCATGGCTCCACCCACTGTCCTGAAGTGATGGATTATGGGTGTCCCGCTTCCCACAGAGGAAAGTGATCACATGTAATTACCATCTTTATTTAAACAATTGATAAAAACAAGGTTTTTTTTTAATATTCTATAATAGGGTACACATTACCACTGGTGCTAGAGGCACTTTATTTCTGTACACAACTCTCTCTCTCTCTCTCTCTGCTTTAAAATCATCCTTGAGGCCTGGAACCCACTACAAAGCGCTATCGCTAATCGCAATCGCTAGTGTTTTTAATGAGCGTTTTGTAAGCAATTTCATGAGCGTTTTCTGTCGATTTTGGTAGCGATTTTAAAAAGTGTAAGCCTTTTGCCAGCGATTGTGTAGCGATTTGCGATGAATGTTTTTAATTCTGATTGGTCCTTTCAATTAATTTACATTTTTTACAGTGTGCAGTAATTAAAAAAAAAACGCTAGAAAATCGTTCTGTGTAGGACGAGCGATTACGCCAGCGTTTATATACTTTACATTGCAAAAACACTAATGCAAAAGCTAACTGCTAAAAATGCTGCATGTCCTGTGTTTGCGATATTGCTAATCGCAATCGCTCCAGTGGAATTCGGCCCATCCATTAACATTAGCTGAGCGTTTAGGGAAATCGCTAGCGTTTTGAAAATCTCCCTAAACGCTCAAAAATTGCCAACGCTTTTTCGGCATGTGAGCTATGTTCAAAAATTAGCAAGTCAAAATGATCTACCTATGTACAATTTTAGGAGCACATTTGTATATACAGAATGGAAAACACTAATTTTTGTAAAAAAAAACTAGGGTGCTAAGTAGTTTACATGTGCTAACTACGGTGCTAAGTAGTTTACATGTGCTAACTACGGTGCTAAGTAGTTTGCATGTGCTAACTACTTAGCACGTGCAAAGCATGTTAGCACATGCAAAGTGGCTTTTCACTGGCGTGCTAACACTTAGCACCCTTTTCTGTATCAAGACCTTAAACTGCTGTAGGAAAGAAAAGGAATACAGATTTGGAGCAAAGTGAAATGTATAGTTCTGACTCCAGACAAGCTCAGAAATCTCCTTAAAGTGGACCCAAATTAAAAATACAAGATTTCAGAAATAAAATCTATTTTCTAAAATATAATAATAAATACCAGCTGCATGATGACAAATATAAAATATTTTACATTTATTGGAGGAACCCCTCCCTTCCTTTCAAATTGCCGGGACAAAATCCGGCAAACTGGTGAAGTAGGTGGTGTCCAGCAATGGAGAAATTGCTAATGGCTGCCCCCAGTATAATCCTAGTTATGAAAAGAGAAGGGTGAAAATCATGCACTGAAATGCTCATAGGCTTGAAGGAGTGTTTATTTATCTTTGTATGTGTCAGAGTGGTGCAACTAAATATTTTTAAATTTAAAAAAATGTTTGGTTTGGGTCCGCTTTAGGCTGCTTACACACAGGGATGTTACAGGCGCACGTTAGTGCGCCTGTAACGCTCCACCAACGCACAGCAATGTAACACAAGTGGGCTGTTCACACAGCCCACGTTGCGTTACATGTAACGCTGCACGTTCTCCCGAAAGTGCAGCATGCTACGGCGTTAGAGCGGCTATAGCCGCGTTAGACTGTTTGCACATGCTTAGTGGGGGGCAGAGAGGAGGCAGGGAGAGCCAGCTACAGTAGCCGCGCACATGGCTACTTAATATTCACTGCACTGGCGGCAGCTGATTGGCCGGCGGGACCACGTGATGCGGAGTGCCAATCAGCGCCACTCTGGGAGACCTTATAGGGATAGAGCCGCCTAACGCGGCTCACTCTACCGTCCTATCTTGCAGCACCATACGTTGTGTTAGGTGCACGTTATGCGACCTTAACGTGGCACCTAACGCAACGTCTTGGTGTGCAAGTAGCCTTAAGGCCTGGAACCCACTACAAAGCACTATCACTAATCGCAATCGCTAGCGTTTTTAGCAGTGGCGTACCTAAGGAGCTGTGGGCTCCAATGCAAGTTTTACAATGGAGCTATCCAAGCACTCTATACATAACAATTGATACGGCGCACCAAAACCTGCCAATGGCAACTACAGTGTCAGAGGTGTAAAGAAGGGGATGGGGAACAGTTTGTTAATGATTACCACTATTCAAAGTATCTATAGAAGTGATTATTATGAGCACAGGACCAATAGAAAGCTAATACTGCAGTTGAGGGAGGGCCCCTCTGGCCTAAGGGCCCCAATGTGGTCGCAACCTCTGCAACCCCTATTGCTATGCCCCTGTTTTTTTTTAACAATTCAAACGCCCCTGGTTTTTTGTGATTGTTTTGTCAGCGATTCATGAGCGTTTTCTGGTGATTTTGGTAGCGATTTTAAAAAGTGTAAGCTTTTTGCCAGCAATTGTGTAGCAATTTGCAATCAGCGTTTTTATTTCTGATTGATCCTTTAAATTAATTTTATTTTGATTGGTCCTTTCAATTAATTATTATTTTTTTTACAGTGTGCAGTAATTTAAAATGCTAGCAAATCGCTCTATATAGCGATTCATGAGCGATTACGCCAGCGTTTATATACTTTACATTGCAGAAACACTAACGCAAAATGCTAACACTCAAAAATGCTGCATGTCCTGCATTTGCGATTTTGGTAATCGCAATCGCTCCAGTGGAATTTGGCCAATCCATTAACATTAGCTGAACGTTTAGGGAAATCGCTAGCATTTTGAATTGCACCCTAAATGCTCAAAAATCGCTCTAGTGGGTTCCAACCCTGACTGTGTTCCCCTCACAGCATGCAGGAGAGTCTGAGGAGGTGGCTGATCAGAAGAGGTAACAGGTAGCTAGATGTGCTGTAATATAACTAGCGATCAGAGATATATGTATATATCACTTCTGCTGCTACTACTACTACTAGCTGCTTGTGATGTTATGCCTGCCTGGTACACACCATGCAATTTCTCATCAGATCGGCGGGTCAAACTGATAATTTCTGACAGGTCGGATCTGATCTCCGATCGTTTTTCTGTACAAAATGGATCAGAAAAACGATCGGACCTGTTGAAAGTTATCTATTGAATCCAGGGCTGCCATCAGAAATCTCTGGGCTTCATACTGGGCAAAGGTACTATGCCTCTCTCAAAAATAGCCAGCTACTATGTTCATTTTTTGGATACTGCCAGTGATGTATGTTAAGCTGCACTACGCTGTATGATTGGTTACTGTCCTGTGCATTGACAAAACTCTCTACACTACGTTCTTTTGTTGATTTCTGCTGGTAGCACGGACACAGGATAGGACGTGGACTCCTTTTTAGTGGAAGATTTGGAGAAATGTGACACTTTAAAACGTTTACAATACTGTTTCTCGGTTTGGTGATTGGGCCAGAGTAATCACTCAGTTCACCAGGGAGGTCCCTGTACTCGGGCTGTGATAATAGCTCCAGGGTCGTAACTAGAAATCACTAGGCCCCCCTGCGAAACTTTGGATGGGGCCCCTCCCACCAAACTAAACCCCACTCTCTTGCTTTCTGCACAGGTAAACTGAGAACCAATGTTATTCAATTGGCTATTGCACACTTGAATGTAAAAACAGCAGTGAAGCAATGGGAGCATTTTCTCTATCAATTACATTAGCTTCCATAATAAAACCTGCATGTTTTCACACATACAGACACACATGGTATACAGAAAACCAACAGACAAGTGTGCTCCCAGCCTCAGCTTATTACACTCACTCTGTCCATCTCTGATGGAGCAGAACTGGCTTTGCAGACTCCTCCAGCATCACTACAGTACACAGCACTTGAAGAGTGGTAGAAAGGCTGAGGGTGGAGTAGCGCTGTACACAAGAACCTGCTGCACACTAAACAGGGACTGTCTACAAAACTGTGTATGATTCGTTAACAGTGGCTAAGCAGATGCATTATTTCAAATAATTGTGCAGAGAGCAGAAAGCTTTTTTTCTCTCCAGTCAGTCTTTCAGGACAGGGAAAAGAAACTTCTCCCCCCATGGCTTCTGGGCCCCCTGCGACTGCATCCCTTGCAGGGTCTATTGTTACGCCCCTAGGTAGCTCCTCATCTGATGAAAGTCCCTATAGGGCCTGTTTCCACTACATGCAGATTCTGGATGCAGAAAAAATGAATGCCTATGGGCCTGTTTCCACTAACGTGTTCATAGGCATTCATTGCTGTCCGTTTTTCTGCATCCAGAATCCACGTGTAGTGGGAAACAGGCGCTTAGCGCTTTTGAAATAACCAGCGACTCCAAAGCATGGCAGAAACTGCTCATGTGGGTCCCAGCTCTTTTGTTCCAGTTTTCTCTGCATGAGTCATGATACATCAGGCTCAATTTGCACATTTTTGAAATTCAGTCAGGAGCAAGGGATTAAAGTGAACCCAAGGTGAAAATAAACTGATGAGATGAACAACTGTATTTATGCTCCTACTCCTAAAAATGATTGATATCCCAGGGTTTTATTTTATACTTAAACATTTACAAAGTAGATTGAATGTTTTGTTGCTTCTGCTCAGTGCAAGCCTAATAAGTGTCCCAGAGTTACAATGGTCAAATGCATAATGCCGCCTCTCCACCCCTGTACATCAGTACATCACTGGGATTCCCGTTGGTCCACGCATGCGCACCACTTTGCACCGTGCTTCCGTCGTGCACACTTACTGCGTCGCCATTGATTTGCATTATTGCATGATCTGTGCGGTAAGAATTGTTCATGATGTAACATGCTGCAGAATTTGCGATGGAATTGTGGTAATTTACTTGTGTCCCATCACACAAACTGTGCAAGTCTCCACTGGCTTGCATGGCAATACAGCGGCAGGGAAGCGTAACGCGGTGCGACACAGTGTGCAAGGGGCCTGAAGTGAACAGAAATAACCAAGCTTGAAATTCATTGTGAGATCCACAATATCACTTCATTACCTCAGCTGGAAGAAGTAGCTTTCCATTCCAAATCCAGGGCTGACATGTAGAAAAGTTACTTAACAAATAGCACTGTCTCTGCATAAACTGAACCATGTCATTTCAGAGCCCTTCACATATGTTTTAGCATATCACCTCCACAGGTATCAAACTCAAAGCCCAAGGGCAGAATTCGGCCCGCCTCGCCTTTTTATGTGGCCCCTGAAGGCTTCATGATTGTAATCAGCTACAGAAAGGAGGAAATAGGTGCTCTCCATTTCCTCCTTTCTTTCATTGCAGACGTCGTAAAGCTGCCTTCCTATCCAGAGGAGCACACCAGAGCAGCGGCCCTATACAGGTATTGCCCCTGATGTTTTAGTGTGCTCACCAGAGACTCTCCCGTTACATCTTAAACTGGACCTAAATTCAAAACTTCCTTTCTGTTCTAAAATATAAGCAACTGCATAATAACCTTTAAAGAAAAACATTTATTTGTTACACCTTACATAATTCCTGTAATAAATCTGCAGTGTCTACATCCTAGTTTCATGGGAGCACAGAAAGAGTTAACCTCCTATGTTTATACATCACAGATTTGGGATACAGCTCGGCACAGATCAGACAGAGCTGACAGCTCAAATTACACTTGTGATTACTTGCTGAGAAGGGAGACTTATACAGGCTGATCTCTATAAACACACACAAGGTAGACTTCTCTGTGTTTTCCTGTCTCATGTGCAAGAGTTCTGGTCTGTTGTAATGAACAATTTGGCCCTCAAGTTAGAGTGTTTTAGATTTTGGCCCCTTATGTGATTCAGTTTGACAACCCTATGCTAGGCTAATGAAAGTCACAGAAGATGATTCCACATGAGCGATTGCGATTTCTCCACATTGCAATTGTGGCTCCTGCAGCATATTTAAAGCGTTTGCCCTTCAATACAAAGTATAGGCTCACTGCAAACCTGCTTTTCCATTGTAGTACAAGTGATTTTGCAATAATTTTACTACCCAGCCAGGACCACAAAAAAAGAAAGAAAAGAAACCACAAACCCCATGCACAATCTCCAGCATTAAATTAATTCAAAATACCCAGAAATCCCTCCAAAAGACAGAGCAAAAATCACAGCCAAAAGCGCTCATCAATTGCAATTCGTGCTTTCTAGTGGGCCCTAGCACTAATAGTTGCTGGCGCTGCCTATTATGAGACAAATTTCTACTAACAGCACATTTTCTTTAAGAAAGCACCTCTATAGAAGTGGCAGAGGCCATAGATCAGGACAGTACCTAAATCTGATGGTATAATTATCACTGCTGGAAAACCAGCTGGCAGCTCTTCTGTAGAAAGTGTTTGTGCAGCAGCTTGTGAGCCAGAAGGCTCAGCATTAGCACAGGCTTCCATGTTAGAAGAATAACTATAGATCTCTTCTGTCATGTGGAGATGAGGGGGTAATCCTAATCCCTCAGACTATCCAGTACTGGCCTGAATCCTGACTGCACAGTAAACAGAAATCTGATTGGTTGCTATGTTACTGTATCCTGCCCCTTGTACTGCTTATTGGATAAGCTCCAACAGGATGTGTTGCTGACAGGAACCAATGGTATTCTGTGTTGCCCATCACAGGAGGGGTATGATCTACCTTCTCAGACCTATTAATAAATGAAGCTGCCTGTTCTCTGCAGGTTCATTCAGGATATAGTAATTACACAGAATCATGATGACCTGCATGTGCTTATAACAGCCCTGTGTCTGAGACAAAGAGAAATGCTGTACATTGTTGTTGCCTAGAGCCACCAGATTCTTCCTTTCTTTGACTTGTGATATAAGGAAACTACACTAGAAATGAAGATAACTACACTAAGGGCCTGAGCCCCCTAATGTAGTTGCGTGCAGTTGTGCACAGTTGTGTCTGCTTTTCAACATCTGTAACATTGATGTGTTGCTGAAAAGCGGACACAACTGCACACAACTGTGTTAGTAGGCTCAGGCCCTAACTAGTAACGATTTGTCCAAATGTAGTACGCATTGTAGTCTCTATTTTTGGTTCATGCAAATTGCATAGCTCCCAACTGTCCCTTTTTCTAGGAGGGACAGTTTCTCTTTGGAAGCCCTGTCCCTCTGTCCCTCTTTACTCCTCATGTGTCCCTCTTTCAGGACTTCGTCCCTCTTTCAGGACTCCGTCCCTCTTTCTATGTAAATATATATATAATATTTCTCTACTAAAAATGTGTTTCATTGACTCTAAACTTTATTCCCATCCTTTAAATTGATATACTACTAATTTTGAAATGTTAATATGAAGGAAAATGAACCAGGATAGAAAGGACCAGTGTGGTTTGAATTATAAAACAACATATTTTTCTTATGAAATTGTTATTGTATACGTGACTAGGGGTGTGATGGGGGCGTGATCAGGGGTGTGGCAGGGGTGTGGCTTAAGTGTCCCTCTTTCTCATCTCAAAAAGCTGGGAGGTATGAAATTGTGCCCCCTATTTCTGGCACTATACTGAAACAAAATATGCTTGTGAAATGATCTGTCTCTCTTTCAGTGCTCTAATAATAAAGTATATTAAACTTGTAGGCTTCCTTTACACTGCAAATCGCAAATCCAATTTGAACTGGAAAGAAAGAAAAACGCAGCATGCAGGACTTTTTTTAATCGCATCAAAAATCATAATCAAATGGAATGGAAATCGGAATCGCATGTAGTGTGAAAGAGCTGCTTTATGGCCGTTTTGTGTGGTGACTAATGTGGATGAAGGAGGCACAGTTTTGCGAGAAACTAAACTACCCACTTGTATTCAAGGATGTGGCCGTGGCAGAAAGGGTTAATTTACCTGTACAACCACTTCCACTCTGTACTTTAGCCTCCTGATCAGGGGGTGAAACAATAGCCCCTGCAATCTCCACCATCGCAGGGGGGCTAAGAGGACCCAATTTTTGGTTAGGCCCAGTTCACATTAGCATTTGCCAACGGAACCGGCCGTACGGATCCGTGGTCCGTTCCGCTGAACGGACAAAAAAAGGCTGCAGAACCCAATTTTCCAGACCGTTTCAGTCAGTGGAACGGAAACGGAAAGTTTTGCAGCATATAGGAACCAATGAAAACGGACATTTTACAACACACTGGCTGTGAAACGGAACGTTTTCACCAGATCCAGCTGGCCTGATCCGTATGTCCGGTTCCGTAAAACAACGCTAATGTGAACCGGGCCTTAGCATGTAGAACGGCAGTGGAACGTTATATTTATATAACCTGCTCTTGGTGGCAAGGCAGGCCCTTCTCACTCCTCTTTGGTGTAGCTCATCGCCGCAGTGTGCAGCCTATTATTAGCACTAACTGGTGCGTAAATGAGGAACACTGAAGAGGATTGAGGAGGACCTGTCCTGCTGCCAGATTCAGGGGTTGGGGGGCTGGGGACGACAATGACACCTAACACTGTGACTTTTGGGGAGGAAGGGAAGTATTGAAAGCTACTGTAACTTGTGAGTGGAGGGTGGGGAATTTGAAGTCATATGGGGAGAGAGTTGCAGTCTGCAAATTTTTGCTGGGGGACCCGGAGGACTGTATTACGCCCCTGCTCCTGATACTTCCTCCTTTACAGCAAAAGTTCCAGTGTCTTGCGAAGCTTTGCCCGCTTGTCTCTAGTGACTACTCACCCTCCCATTTTAAATTGGTTGTAACCTCAGGGGCGTAACAATAGACCCTGCAAAGGGGGGTCCTGAAGCCACTGGGGGCCCCATCCTGAGAGACTGACAACTAAGGGCAAGGAGAGGAAAAGCTTCTTCTATTCTCTGCACAATTGTTCTATTGACTGCATCTGCTCAGCCACTGATAACAAATCAAACAATCCTATTAAGTGTGCAGCAGGCTCTTCTGTACAATGCCCAGCCCCCAACCTCTCTACCCCTCCCCAAGTGCTGTGTACTGTAGTGATGCTGGAAAAGTCTGCAGAGCCAGTTCTGCTCCATCAGAGATGGACAGAGTGAGTGTAATAAGCTGAGGCTAGGAGCACACTCATCTGTCAGTTTTCTGCACACCATGTGGGCCAAGGGGGCCCCATAAAAAGTTTTGCAGGGGGGCCCTGTGATTTCTAGTTACCCCACTGCCTTTTAGCGCAATTTTTGGGCGCTTTCTCGCTTCTCTAAGTCTAACCATAACTTAACAGTTCCTAAAATCCTCACACTGACCTCTATTAATTGTATTAAGCACGTTCAAGTATGCATCTGAATCCCTCTAGCTGTGTCATGCACGCAGGAACAGTTTCAACTACCATAAGGTCCCTGGGCAAAATTAACCTGGGGGCCCCCCTAACAGACCAACCCTCCTACCAGACAGACCTGACCCCCTGTTCTCTAATGCTGCATTAGGGGCCAAATCCCCCCCCCCCCAGGACCCCAGGCCATATGCCTTGCCCCCAGGTCTCCCCACAACTTTAGCTGTTGCTCCCCGGGGCCACTGCAGTGTCTTTGGTAGATTAGCATCTCACCTGTCCCGGCGGGCACTCTCCTCTGCCAGTCCGTGGTTCCATGCACCCTGTCTTTATCCATCGTTGGCTGCATCTTCTCTATAACCAGCGACATGTTATTACTGTAAGGCTTGGTGGTGTATTCTCCACAGTCAGCATGCAACGCATGAGCTGGCGTGGAGGAGGTACACACACTAGCACAAGGAAACAGGCTATCCCTAGTATAGTGGAGGGGAGGACTGACTCCAATAGGAGATTGTGGCGCACAGAGCCGGTGCAGATCTGACAGCCACAAACAATGCTTTCGTTATAACGTCTCAGCGCAAAGTAGCGCTGAGCGCATAAACCAGAACTGAGGAGATCTGGACAGGTAGACAGAATGAACGCTTGCTAGCTAGCGGCTACTTAGCGACAGCAAGCGTCCAAAACCAGACAGACTGGAATGAGGCAGCCAATGCGATGCGGCGATGGCGTGCCTCACAAAGACAGGACAGGATAGTCAGAAAATAGCAGGATTGAGATAGAAGAACGTAACACAGATAAATATACAATAAGTATGTTTTCCTAGCGTATTACAATTACAGCTATCAATGAAACTATTTGTTACGTCTGACTAACATATGTATATATCGGCAATGAACCGATATATGACATAAGCAGGAACGCTGACTAGGAATGGAGTAACACAGGGAACAGGACTCAGAAGGATTCGCTATCTCTTCGCAGAGATGAACGCAATCCACAAACAGTAACAGAACAGGATTCAGAAGGATTCGTTATCTCTTCGCAGAGATGAACGCAATCCACAAACGGTAACAGGACAGGATTCAGAAGGATTCGTTATCTCTTCGCAGAGATGAACGCAATCCACAAACAGAACCAGGAGCAGGGTAACTACCTCAGCACGGGTGGTCACGGTACGCGCAACCTACCAAAACGTGCTGGAAAGCTGACTAACTACACACAGGATATAAACAGTTCGTGTACGTATACATCAGCGACACTGATGTATCACGTAACACAAATACAAGGAAAATAATAAACGTGCTGGTATGCATATATATTGGCAATGAACCAATATATGATGCAAAGACCAGCAAAGTATCTTTATAACAAGAAACACGATCGGGGGCTAAAGCGACAGCAAGACAGGCTTAGGCTGAAGCTATGAAAACCCAAGGAAACCCTGCAGGAAGCAGATCTTTATACTGAGGTCATCCAATGGGAGCAGACATGCAGATTCCCACACAGGTGAATGATAATCAGTCACAAGCTGACAGCAGGGAAAGACAGACAAAGCTATGCAACTTGCATGGAAATAGATCAGAACTGCCTGAGCTGCAGCACTACTTCCAGCAATAGCTGCTGCAGCAGCGATCATTACAGTACCCCCGCCTTTAAAAGTGGATTCCAGACGCTTTTCAAAACTGAAATTTCCAACAAAACAGTCTGACTGATAATTCATGATGACCGGGACAGCCCGGCAAGACCGAATTCCAGAATCAGTCCCCACAAGACTGGACCCATCAGAACCAGAACCTACAGAACCATGCCCATCAGTACTACAAGCCCCAGTGTGACACCCATCAGAACCATGATTTCCAGAAGAAAGCCCTCCGAAACTCCCTGAGCGATACCCACCGCCTTCCAGGAACCGTTCAGAAACGCCAAAGCCTTTGCAATGCCCACCGGTACTGTCTTTACCAACACAAAACCCACTGTTGAACCAGTCCAAGGCACCAGGACAAGTTTTCTCAGAGACCTCCCAGAACACCTTGAAGCTCCAAAGAGATCCCCATAGGTCAGAATGCCCTTTAGGCTCACATGGAGAACTATCAAGAACCCCTATGGAACCTAGGGCAATTCCCGAGTCAGGGCCACAAGGACAAACATCAATATCAGGGCTTTCAGGGACCAGAACCATCTCTGGGCATGCAGGCAGACTGGCAACATCAGAACATGTTCCCACTAAGGAAGCATCAGAGCACGCTAACACCTTAAACACACTTGGGCATTCTGGCACACAAAGAACATCTGGGCACACTGGCACAAGAGAAACCTCTGGGCATGTCAAGGAACTGTGAGCCTCAGGGTCAGCCAAGACAGGACCAAAACCAGGACTGGCCAAAAAAAAATCATCATGACTAGACTTCGCAACTACTGGATTTTTACACGAGAATGCAGGATCAGACTTAGATGTCGCTGATTCCAGCAAAGTCAGTAACAAATCAGATTCAGGGGCACTAACAAGACAGGACAAATCTTCTGATGTATGCACTGAACCAGATAGGGACTCCACAACTACCTCTGGACTGGACAGAGACTCATCTAATACACTGGATTGGAGCTCATGAGGCGCTGCAGAACAAGTCAGCATTGCAGCAGCCCCCACTGGACTAGGCAAAACTGAGGAATTCCCTGGACAGGAAGGGGACTCTGGAACCTCTGCCACAGCGGCCAGAGAACCAGAATCTTTCAGGATACAGGGCTGGGTTTCAGGAACACACATCAGACCGGACTGAAATTCTGAGATTTCTATTATTTTGACCAGAGAATCAGAATTATCCATGTTACAGGGCAAGACTTCTGAAACATTCAGAGGACAGGGCTGGAGTTCCTCGGCTGTTACAACACTGGAGAGGGACTCAACATTGGTTAAATCAGACTGTGTACAGGGCAAGGTATCTAACACACTTGCTGACAAGGACAATATTTCAATGGCTTCTGCTTTGCTGGGCAGAAATTCATCAAGTTTTATTAGAGCAGACTGTAATTCCAAAACAGCTGCTAGACAAGTGAATATTACTGCAACACCAACTGAGGTAAGCAGTGCCTCAGACCCTTCTGCTAGAGGGTTTGAACTATCCAAAGTACTGGGTGAAGCATAAGACTCTGCGACCACAGCTTCACTGGACAGGATCACAGAACAGTCCATATTGCAGGGCAAAACCATGGAAGCACCTGCTGGACAGCATAATGATTCTGTGACCTGAGTTTCATTGGAGAGATCTACTGCACAATTCATGGTACAGGGCAAATTTATTGGAAAATTTTCTGAACAAGGTAATAATTCTGCGATTTCAGGTTCACATAGCAGATGCTCTGAGCTATTCACGAAACTAGAGCGAGGTGTAGAAACAGGAAGATCAAGACACAATGTTTGCGCATCTGCTGGATCAGACAGGAGTTGAACTTTATTAACACAGGTAATTTCTGCAGAAGTGTTTGCAGAGACAGGCAAGATTTTTCTGGTGTCTGTTTCACTAAACAAAGAGTCATGAGTACTGGCTAGGCTGGACTCGGAAGTCAGCAGGACCTCTGGATTCTCTGCTGAGAAATTTGCGCAGGGCAAGGTTAAGAATGTATCAGTGGCTTCTGTTTTACTGGGAAGTAACACTGAGTTATCCATGGTACAGGGTGGAATTGCAGGAACTTCAATTTCACACAAAAAGAGCTCCGAATCACCTGCTGAATCAGCCAAAGGTGCTGAAGCAGGCGGGTCAGAACGCCAAATTTGCGAATTCGGAGTCACAAAAAAATCATCCAAAATCAGTTCCCACACATCAATCAAGGGAGCCACACAGTCATACCTACACACACCAGCCTCTATTAGGTTATAGGCTGACTTAATGCATGCGTTCAATACCATTTCACTTTTTGCACTGTAAAATTGACAAAATGAACTTGAATCATTCTTCCATTCACAGACCAGGGCTTCCATCTCTCCCCTCTCGAATGGAGGATCCCATGCATACTTAACAGGCAGATCATGGTTTGCAGATATGATTGTGGCAGGCACATGTATAGGGTTAATTAGCAGGTGATTGGCAGATTCCTTATTCTTAAGAATTTCCAATACCTGTAGCAAGTGTTGAACTGTAGTGTATGCAAACTTCCCTTGGTTCACAAATAAGTTGATTTGTTCAATACTCTGTAATATCTCATCATAATCATACTCAGATAATTCTTTTAAACAAAAATCTTTATTTTCCCTAGCCAGGGAGGAAAGTTCATTAGTAGTTTCATAAGTCCATTTAACTCCCCTGAAAGACAATTGCATTTCATTATCTGTTAATGGCAAAATCTCATTATAGGTCTCAGTCGCTAAGGATAACGATTCTGCAGATTGGACACGTTTCTTAGAACGTTTGCGTTTTGCCTTTGACCTTGCGGTTTTTGGTGATTTATTCAAAGCTGCAGGAAAATTATCAGCAACACTTTCTGCTTGCTGCTCATTCTTGCAAGCAATTGAAGGAGCAGCTGATTGGCCTGCTGCCAGGAGTTCATTAAGAGGAAAAGGCAATGGATCTATGCGCAACCAGTTATGGATCACAAACGCTAGAAATTCCAGCGGTCTATCTTTCAAATCGGAATGATTGAGAACATCAAATGCCCACTGGAATAATTCCCCTTTAAACAAAATATAACTTAGTTGGAGTGCCCAGGTTGAAACAGGAGTCGCTTGGAGATCAGGATTGGTCAGGAACCTGGCACATTCAGAGAAAAACTCATTTTCTGTTTCAGAGCTAAGTTCTTCAAATTTCTTAAAGGAACAGGAACCATAATTAACAGTGTCATACTTTCTGGGAATCCCCCCCACAATGGGGATTGGTAATGGGGTTTTCATAATGTAAGGCTTGGTGGTGTATTCTCCACAGTCAGCATGCAACGCATGAGCTGGCGTGGAGGAGGTACACACACTAGCACAAGGAAACAGGCTATCCCTAGTATAGTGGAGGGGAGGACTGACTCCAATAGGAGATTGTGGCGCACAGAGCCGGTGCAGATCTGACAGCCACAAACAATGCTTTCGTTATAACGTCTCAGCGCAAAGTAGCGCTGAGCGCATAAACCAGAACTGAGGAGATCTGGACAGGTAGACAGAATGAACGCTTGCTAGCTAGCGGCTACTTAGCGACAGCAAGCGTCCAAAACCAGACAGACTGGAATGAGGCAGCCAATGCGATGCGGCGATGGCGTGCCTCACAAAGACAGGACAGGATAGTCAGAAAATAGCAGGATTGAGATAGAAGAACGTAACACAGATAAATATACAATAAGTATGTTTTCCTAGCGTATTACAATTACAGCTATCAATGAAACTATTTGTTACGTCTGACTAACATATGTATATATCGGCAATGAACCGATATATGACATAAGCAGGAACGCTGACTAGGAATGGAGTAACACAGGGAACAGGACTCAGAAGGATTCGCTATCTCTTCGCAGAGATGAACGCAATCCACAAACAGTAACAGAACAGGATTCAGAAGGATTCGTTATCTCTTCGCAGAGATGAACGCAATCCACAAACGGTAACAGGACAGGATTCAGAAGGATTCGTTATCTCTTCGCAGAGATGAACGCAATCCACAAACAGAACCAGGAGCAGGGTAACTACCTCAGCACGGGTGGTCACGGTACGCGCAACCTACCAAAACGTGCTGGAAAGCTGACTAACTACACACAGGATATAAACAGTTCGTGTACGTATACATCAGCGACACTGATGTATCACGTAACACAAATACAAGGAAAATAATAAACGTGCTGGTATGCATATATATTGGCAATGAACCAATATATGATGCAAAGACCAGCAAAGTATCTTTATAACAAGAAACACGATCGGGGGCTAAAGCGACAGCAAGACAGGCTTAGGCTGAAGCTATGAAAACCCAAGGAAACCCTGCAGGAAGCAGATCTTTATACTGAGGTCATCCAATGGGAGCAGACATGCAGATTCCCACACAGGTGAATGATAATCAGTCACAAGCTGACAGCAGGGAAAGACAGACAAAGCTATGCAACTTGCATGGAAATAGATCAGAACTGCCTGAGCTGCAGCACTACTTCCAGCAATAGCTGCTGCAGCAGCGATCATTACAATTACTTAACATGCGCCAGGTCATGGAGGAGAGCCGCCCCTGCAGGGTGTTTACAGTGCACGGAGCCACGGACTGACACAGGATGGGTGAGATGCTACTGTGCCCCTGAGGGCGCAGCAGTTAAGTTGGGGGAAGACCAGGTGGACCTGGTTGAGTTGGCAGCTGGCTCAGGGTCCTGGGGTAAATGTCCAGGATGCTCCTATGTTATGCATGCATAACTAAGGGAAATCACATGCATGATGCAAAATAAATGCTGCTGACCGTCCATTTTTTCCCCATAGTTCCTTACCTACTCCACCTCTGTATCTGTTCTTTTAACCTATACAGTCAAGTTTTGCTATACTGTCTCTTCCAGTAAATATGGCAGCTCCATTAAAAATATGAGGAAATATATTTTATAGTGTGCACAACTTCATGCTAGTAGTTTAAAAGTCCAACTTTAGAAAAAAGACTTTACTACTTTTTGTGTCCCCACTGTAGAAGGGTTTCCTTCACTTTCTATCCCTGGTGGTCTTGAGGACAAGATATGAACAACAATAAAACATGTATGGTGTTCCAATCTCCTCAGCTCAAATTTTTTTTACCTATAAATGGGGTTGCAGACAGCAGTAAACAAACACAAATACCTTTCTTGTTTGTAATTAGGATTCAACATAAATTGATTGATCTTTCAGAAAAAGATGTATTCAAGCATGTAACTAAAGGTACATATACACGTCCGCTTTTTCCAAACGACCGGTCGTTTGGACCAGTTGTTTGTACGTCAAATCGGGTGTGTGTACGGCTGATAAGGCTTGGTTTTCACGGATCCGTCGACATCAGCCTTATCAGCCGAGCGACCGTTTGTACACACGCCCGATTTGACTTCCGAACGACTGGTCGTTTGGAAAAAGCAGATGTGTGTATGTACCTTAATTTGCATGTAGCTTGATTAGTCCAGGTTAGTGGTTTAATCCTTACCTCCATCTTGTGTGTCACTCATGCTGTCTGTGTCTTTATCAGGAATAATATAAGGAGGACCATCGCCTAGCTCAGGCTGAAATGTAGGATTATCTGTCAAACACAAAAAATAAGATAGATGCACTAATTACTAAACTAAACCACTAGAAATCACTGGACATAGTAGTGCTGATTTCTCAAAACAGATGCAAATAAAAAGGGACCAAAAGGGGTACAGCTACCAAGATCAACCAATCTTCTATGTGTCCTGAAATCACTTTATTAGGACTTATTTATGAAGAACAATTATCTATCTCCCAAGAATGGAATTATTACTCACACTGTCCAAATCTGTATGGCTCCTCTTTTGGTGGCGGATATCGGGGTATCTGCATATTATAATCCATATCCATCGGCCCATTATTCATTGGAGGGGGGTTTTGTTGTGCACCCCTCCAGTCTCTTTCATTTGGAAAAGTAGTTTGGTAAATCTCATCGTTGGTTTCATCATATGGGTTGCGGTGGAAAGCTGAATTCTGTCTGGATGGTCTGTTGTTGAGTCTGGATGAAGGTCTACTCTGATAACTGTAAAATATAGTATAAAGGCATAGAACATTAGTTAGCAAATTACAAAACAGGATACCGTAATTTGGCATTTTTATAATATAGCCAAAGTACCCTATTATCTCACATATAGTTTAGATTTGACTTTGACCAGTGGCAGTGATATAATGCTACATCATAACAAGTGTGATCATTACTATTGTGGGGATGGAGATGCCCAGTATATTAAATAGTAGTTTTCTAATGACATACAAATCATAAATAGTGAGGTATTCTCTTACCTGTCTAGAAGATAGGACACCAGTTCAACTGAATTTTTTTTAAATTCAAAACACAGACAACGTGTTTCGTGGGTACTAGCCCGCTTCCTCAGGTCACTTCACAGTGCTTTGTAACAGTGTGCATAAACTATGGGCATTTGCTTTTTGCCACCTTTTGAGGATTTCACTAAAATGTGACATTTTTACAGCCTCTACACTCAAATTAAGTTCCATCCTGCAGCATTAAAGGGAGAAGAACCATCGGCTCAGTTGTGATGACGTGACGCACGCAATACATTTTATGCTTGTATATCAAGACAGTGTTTGCTTACCAAGTCAAAGATCCATCAGAATGTTTACTTGTCTTGCAATAATAATATAGTCCTAATGAATAGTCACAGTGCTAACATCTTATGTTTAATAGAGATGTTGCGAAGCATCAAATTTTCCGTTAGCGAATGGCGAACGTGAACTTCCGCAAATGTTTGCGAACAGGCGAATCTGGCGAATCTCCATAGACTTCAGGGGGCAGGCAAATTTAGAAACCTACTAAGACTTTCTGGCCACAAAAGTGATGGAAAACTTGCTTCAAAGGGTCTAACACCTGGATAGGGGCATGCCGGAGGAGGATCCAGGCCAAAAGTCCCACCAAAAATAACGGAGTTGACGCAGAGTCGGATTTTAATCCCTAAAGAACAGAAATCACAGTACATTCCTACATTTGTGGAACAAAGGGCTGCTTTTAAATGTCCAGGGTTGTAATGTAAAGGTTATGCCCGCTTCACATTGACAGACCAAATGTGTGGCACACAGGGCCGGCCCGCTCATGAGGCGGGGTGAAACATTTGCCTCAGGCGGCAGATCTGGGGGGGGCGGCACCCGCCCGTCCATGGACGCTGGGGCCGCCCGCCGAGCTGGAGGGGTAGCGGGCAGAAAGGGGGTATTGGGCCTAGCGGCGGGGAGGGGGGTCGGACCCCCCCCTCCCTCGCCTGGGTCCCCCGATCTGCGCTCCTCCTCCAGCGTAAAGTACCAGCCAGCGTGCATATGAGAAGAGGCAACGGGCGGGGGAATCACTCACCTTCCGCGTTCCATCGCGTGCTCCACTGACGTCACTTCCGGCAACGCCGCTCACTGTATTGTAAGTGGACGGCCTTGCAGGAAGTGACGTCGGTGGAGCGCACGATGGAACGCGGAAGGTGAGTGATTCCCCCGCCCGTTGCCTCTTCTCAAATGCAGGACAGGTTGGCTGGTACTTTACGCTGGAGAAGGAGCGCAGATCGGGGGACCCAGGCGAGGGAGGGGGGGGTCCGACCCCCCTCCCCGCCGCTAGGCCCAATACCCCCTTTCTGCTAGCTACCCCTCCAGCTCGGCGGCACCACCCCCCCCCCCACCCACGGGGGGGGGGGGGGGGAGCGATTTTTTTTCTAATTTTGCCTCAGGCGGCAAAAAGTCTAGGGCCGGCCCTGAATTAAATAATATCACTAGAAGTGGGCACAGGTGTGGCTCAGTGCCAGTGTGCTCTGTCTGTGCACTATCAGACAGACACTGAGAATATGCTGCAACAGTTCAAACACAATTTAGTGATAATAACAGAGGCCCTGGAGCAGTAGTGGAAAAACTGTGCTTGTGCTTTTATGTGGCACACAATTCAATATCACTATAAGTGGGCACAGGTATGGCTCAGTGCCATTGGGCTCTGTCTGTGCATTATTAGACAGACTCTGAGAATATGCTGCAACAGTTCAAACACAATTTAGTAATAATAACAGAGGAACTGGAGCACTATTGTGCTTGTAGTGGGCACTGGGCACAATGGTGGGTGCCTGTGGGCTTTGGAGTGTGTCACACACAAAAACAAAACAAACAAAAAAAAAACAGCAAAAGGATGAAGTAGCCCTCAAAAGAGCTGTTTGGGGTGATTAAACAGCAATCAGCCAGCAAGGATCAAAATAAACAAGCCTAGCTAATGCTTTCCCTATCTCCAGCAAGCTCTGTCCCTTCTTCTCACTAATCACTATTCCAGCTGAAGATAGACTGGAACATGGCGGGTGCTGCAGCGTTTGTATAGGGGGCGGGTAGGTCCGTGATGGAGTACAGGCTGATTGGTTGCCATGTGCCTGCTGACTGTGATGTAAGGAGTCAAAGTTTAGCCCAATGATGATGTATGGGTGCGGGTCAAATAGCGCCATGTGCTCGCCACTCGCGGCAACCACGAATACACAATCTTCATCGAATAGTGCTCACAGGCAAACTATCCGGGCCATCTCTAATGTTTAATTGTGATAAATAACTACAGAAACAATCAAACAAGCACTAGGTGTACAGAATCACCAACAATGACCTAAATCTAAAATGTATTAGTGCACTAGTGTACACAGGCATGCACACATTCTCCAAACTGGCAGGGAAGCAGCCTAAAATGTGTGCAAAAAATGTGTGATTATTGCTGGCAATATTTGCATATTTTTTTCAGGCTTCCCCCTTGCAAGTTGCCTTGCAAGATATGGATGTTTCCATTTAAACAATACCAGTTGCCTGGCATCCTGTTGATCTCTTTGGCTGCAGTATTGGCTGAATCACACACCTGAAACAAGCATGCAGCTAATCCAGTCTGACATCAGTCAGAGCACCTGATCTGCATGCTTTTTGAGGGGCTGTGGTTGAAAGTATTAGACACAGGATCAGCAGGAGAGTCAGGGAACTGGTATTATTTTAAAATGAAAAATCCATATCGTTCTCAGTTTAGGTTCCTTTTAAAGGGACCCCAAGCTCAAAATAAAAACAAAATTAGCACTCACCTTGGGCTTTCTGTAGCCCAGTGTAGGTCGGGAGGTCCCCCGGCGGCGTCCTGGCTCTTCTCCCGAGGGCTGTGCTGAAATGGCTGCCCGGCGGCTCCCGGCCGCCAGCCCGGCGACACTGGACCAAGTGTCGGGCTCCTTCTTCCGCATACGTCAGGTATGACGTCACACGGCGGCTGCCTCGCGTCATCACGGCCACCATTAAACTGCGCATGCGCCGTACTGTTACGCCGGCCGCCGTGATGACGCGAGGCGGCTGGCGTTTGAAGTCATACGTGACATATGCGGAAGAGGGAGCCCGACACTCGGTCCAGTGTCGCCGGGCTGGTGGCCGGGAGCCGCCGGGCAGCCATTTCAGCACAGCCCTCGGGAGAAGAGCCAGGAAACCGCCGGGGGACCTCCCGACCTACACTGGGCTACAGAAAGCCCAAGGTGAGTACTAATTTTGTGTTTATTTTGAGCTCGGAGTCCCTTTAAATGGGTTAATTTGTTTTTATATATTTATCTTCTCCTCTCTCTCCCTCCCCCCCAGATCCAATCAGCAAGATCATCTTTCATAGGCATCAGCCTACGAGAGGGATCACTTTGTGTGCCTCCCCTGGGGACAGCTCAGTGACAGAGCTGTCCCCCATAAAGCGCTGCAGTAGATCACAGCGCTGTTCAAGTGTTTACCGGCTGGTTTTGATTTTGTTTCAACCTGCCAGCCGCGATCACAACTAGCAGGTCATTTACTGAGCGGGGATGTGCGCAATCACCGCTAATCTCCGCCCACCGCACTTGATGCCGATCGGCGTTAGGTGGTCCGGATGGGGTTTTAAGAAACACTGCATTACTTGCATCATGTTAGATCTGCTGCTCTCCTTGTAAGTGTATCACCAAGGATGAAACTTCTTCTGCAGTAATCTGGCCTCTGTAGACCTGTAGGAGAATTCTAATGGATGAGCTTATAACCTGTATTCTGCTGTCAAGTAGGAAATGCAAGGGGAAAAACAGTATTTTTTTAAATTATTTGTAATAATTGCATTACAAATGGCATTACATTACAAATCAGTTTGTGCAGCATTACAGACATTAGGAGGGATACAGAGGCTGCCATACTTATTTCCTTTTAAACAATACCAGTTACCTGGCAGTCCTGCTAATCTCTTTGGCTGCAGTAGTGCCTGAATCACGCACCTGAAACAAGCATGTGGCAAATGCAGTCAGACTTCAGTCAGAAACACCTGATCTGCATGCTTGTTCAGGGTCTTTGGCTAAAAGTATTGGAGAGAAAGGATCAGGAAGACAACCAGAAAATTTGCATTGCTTAAAAGGAAATAAAAAGACAGCATCTATCTCCCTCACATCTCAGGAGTGCATTAAGTGAACTGGAGACTTATCAGACTTACCCTCTGTCAATCTCCAGAGTCTCTGAGTCATGGTAGGCAGAATTGTAAATTCCATCATTGTGGTTAGAAGCCATGGTAATGGTAACGCTTCAGTTTGCTGTTATGACTTTATGTTCTTCGAATACTCCTTTGCCATATTATTCTATTAAAAGGAAAAAAAAACCTTTTTTTTACTTCACCAAAATTTTAGGCTGAACCAAAATGAGCCTAGAATGAGTCACATCCATCAACTGAACACAATTTAAATTTTATTAGCATAGCATAGGACCCAGAGCGCCCTCTCTTGCACACTCGTGTGTGTGCAGTACAGCCCGGCCCATCTTTGGGGGCCCGAGTGCTCCGGAGACTTCCAAAGCCTCCCGCGGTGGGAGATTTGAACGGTGGAGCCTGCAGTGAATGAGTAGACTGTGAGGAGAACGGTAAGGCTTTATAGGACTCAGAGCCTTCCCTCTTTTTAGGTGAGTATCTGATTATTTTTTTTTGTTTTTCCCTTCAGACTTGCTTTAACCACTTCAGCCTTCAGTCGTTTTCACTTTATGCATCCGAGCAATGTTCACCTCCCATTCATTAGCCTATAACTTTATCACTACTTATCACAATGAACTGATCTATATCTTGTTTTTTCCGCCACCAATTAGGCTTTCTTTGGGTGGTACATTTTGCTAAGAGCCACTTTGCTGTAAATGCATTTTAACAGGAAGAATAAGGAAAAAAACGGGAAAAATTCATTATTTCTCAGTTTTCAGCCATTATAGTTTTAAAATAATACATGCCTCCATAATTAAAACTCACGTATTGTATTTGCCCATATGTCCCGGTTATTACACCGTTAAAATTATGTCCCAATCACAATGTATGGCGACAATATTTTATTTGGAAATAAAGGTGCATTTTTTCCGTTTTGCATCTATCACTATTTACAAGTTTAAAATAAAAAAAAATATAGAAATATTTAATCTTTACATTGATATTTAAAAAGTTTAGACCCTTAGGTAAATATTTACATGTTGGTTTTTTTATTGTAATATTTTTGTTTTTTTAATATATTAAACATTTTATTTGGGTATTTTTGGGAGGGTGGGATGTAAACAGTAGTTTTCTAATGTAAATGTGTGTTGACTTATTTTTTTTACTTTTAGTGGTAGTTTTACTTTTTGGCCACAAGATGGCGGCCATGAGTTTGTTTACATGACGTCACTGTAAAGCTGGCCACTAACGATCCAATTTCTAGCGAAAAATCGTTCGAGCGATCAGAAATTCTGATCGGACGAAAAATCGTTCACTACACCATCAACTAACCAATCATTGCTTCCTATCACGACAACCAAGAAAATCCAAATTTTCGTTCGATAAAAATTCATTCGGGTGACATTTTTTTCACTCGTTTATAATCGATTGTGTCTACCAATGGAGATTATTTACAACCAATCTGATCAGAATTTCTGATCGCTCAAACGATTTTTCGCTAGAAATTGGACCGTTAGTGGCCAGCTTAAGCGTAACATACGCTTAGAGAGATGCATGGGGGCGTAACAGCCAGAAAAAGCGTAGCGTCCTAGAGAAGCTGTCGCTTTTTCTGCGGGGGAGAGGAATCAGTGATCGGGCACCATAGCCCGATTCACTGATTGCCTGGCTAGTGAACCGCGGGCCGGGAGCGCATGTGCACGCGCGCAATGGGCCGCGGGAGCGCGCGGACGCGCACATGGCCTCCTGGGCATAGCTAGTACGTCCAGGAGGCCAAAGTAGTTAAAGGACAACTGAGGTGACGTGACAGGATGATTTAGACATGTGTATGTATAGTGCCAAGCACACAAATAACTAGGCTGTGTTCCTTTCTTTTCTTTTTCTGCCCGAAAGAGTTAAACATCAGGTATGCAAGTGACAGTTTCTGCCTAGGTCAGGACCAGGATTGACTATAGTATAACCCTCACTGATAAGGAATTACAGCCATAAAACACTTTCCTGTCAGTAAATGATTTCTGAGAGCAGGAAAGAGATAAAAAGAGTCAATAGTTCATAGGTTCAATACATGTGTCATTGAGCAGAGACAATGAAACAGTAAAAACTTAAAAACTAGATTTAAATATAGGATAAAACTGTGGGATCGTTAAAAATAATAATATTTAGGAGAAGGAGGATAGATACAATTGTTTATCTCATCAGTTTATTTTCACCTCAGTTGTCCTTTAAAGTGCACCTGAACTCATGCACAGGACATTAGCAAAACAGCGAAATGCACCTTGTATGTATTCAGAGAGTTTAATCTGTTACTTTCTCCAGATCTGTGACTAATCACCACCATAACCACTTGAGGACTGTGGTGTTAAACCCCCCTAGTGACCAGGCCATTTTTTTTACTAAATAAGCCACCGCAGCTCTCAGGCCTTGCTGCAGGGCCACACAACACAAGTGACCCCCCCCCTTTTTCACCCCACCAACACAGCTCTCTGTTGGGATGTTTGTTTCTTTTTATACCAATATTTATTTGATTTATATTTAAATACATTTTGCTATTTTTTTTATTTATTTTAAACTATCCCCGTCCTCCCTCCTCCCGCCAGCCAATCACTGTGATCGGCTGTCACAGGCTTTAGCCTATGACAGAGGATCACCCCTGAGCCTGGCAGGGGGACAGTCGTGTCACACTTTATAGTTACTTTATATATTGTAATGACACTTTATTTGTATATATACTCATTCTTCATGAAATGACCTAATATGAATTGTACCACACAGCACTTTATATATCTGTAAATTGCACATTACCAAACCAGCAGCCTGGGATAACTGTACCTATTTATTATATTTATTGTTTGGGGTTCCCTGGACGGTCAGCAACACTGATACAAACACATAGCTTCTCAATCCTGATTACTGACATATATTTATATTTTTTATTGAGGAGCTCAATACCTATCTATTGATTACCTTTTTTGTCGGTGTGCTGACAGCCCTGGGATCAACCCTTGCTGAGTGGACTTGTGAATATACTGTATTACAATACTAAGGAAATCATGGATGGCAAGAGGTCAGGGGATCCTGAGTGTGTTTTTAATGAGTTTTTAACTATGATGCTGTTTAAATAAATAAATGAATTGATATGTGATACTATTGTGGTTTGAGCATTATCCTTATCATAGGTAGGAGGGGACTACTTTTTCTTTTGTTTGTGAATAGATTGCCCCCGGATCGATGATCCTAGTCCCCAGAGATGATTACCTCTCATTGGGTAGGACTGTCAGTGGATTGGACTAGACAGTGAGTGTTTGGGCTTACATTTTCATGGAAATAACAGGCTGTCCCTAGTACAGTGATGCCTTAGAGCGCACCGTCTAACAATCTCCGAGCGGCGATCGCCGCTGGGAGGCTGATGGCGGAGCGGAGCTCTGTCATTCCAGCGGGGATGCCTGCCCCTAGCCATTCACGCCGAACGGCGTTGAGCAGTCCTGGGGCTGCCGACACGTCGGCAGGGGCATAATTTGATCTCTCAGCTGTACCAGCTCAGGAATCTCCTCTGCCACGACAGAGCAGCTAGTTTGTAAACACAGGATGTTAACAATATGTCTGCTTCTATAAAAGAAGAAAGTAGACACACTGCAGATGTATTGCAGGATTCATATCAGCTGGAAATTTTGAATCAGGATGATACCAAATTTACCCTGTTATACAAGCTTCGCGCTGACTACTTTACATTATATCAGTGTCATATCTTCAGTGTTGTACCAAGAAAAGATATCATAAATTATCTCTGAAAATGTGACAGGTGTGCTCACTTTTGTGAGGCTGGGTTCACACATACATAGGTGTCCAGCCCTGTCCTGTCAGTTTTTTAAAGTCGGCATTAGTTTAGTATGTGTCTCTGTGGATGTGTTCACACATCAATCTGTACATTAAAGCCCCGTTCACACTGCACACATTGCCGTCCGGATTTTGGCAACGCATGCAGGAGGCCGACACGCACGACATCAGTAATGTTCACACTGCATGCGTTCCGGACCAGTGCTGTCTGGGAACGCATGCTGCACGCAAAAAATGTGCAGCATTTGTGCAGCAAAGTTGCACTTCCCATTTTTCAGAGCTTTTTAGTTTTCTACCCTTACCAAACTCTCCCAATAAGTTGTAAAGGCATGAAAGGACTTTATTGGGTCTTTGGCGTAGTAGTATCAATTTTTCATATTTATTTAGCGGTATCCTTAAACCCTCCGTTTTACTTTTTTTGTATCAGACTTGCATGTGTTTCTATGGGTGTGATCACACATAAAAGGTGTATATTTCTGGTTCAATTCGGTTCATAGGAAACTAATGCAAAACTGACAGGACAGGACACTACTGAACCGGACCAAAAATGTGCAGATTTATGTGAGAACCAAGCCATATTGTATTAGAAAAGATAATGATTAAACTGTTATTTTGTGCAGCTGACCATTATCCCATGAGGCTGTACCAGGAAGAAGCCAAAAAAACTTATCTAGATGTGATCCAACATCAACAGCAAATACAAATGTATTTATTTATGTTACTTCCTTCTTCTAGGGACCATTTGGTTGCCAGATGATGTGGCAATTCCTTTGCTTCCTCTAAGGAAATTTTGTTCTGTCACGGCTGCTAATTGTTAATAAAGACAATTATAACTTTAATACAGCCTTCAACCAAACATGTTTTACATTAAAAGTAAGCCTGTAGGCATCAAACTGTATATTACACCTTGCAGTTGTATACCATACCATCATGGTTACTGTGTGTGTTCACTCTGTTCCCCTACTTTTCCCCCCATAATGAATGAATTCTTCAGAGCGACAAAGACTGCTTAGGGTGTGCACAGAAGCTCCCCGATGTTGTGTCTTTAGCTGTATCCGATGTCCAAGTGATGACTCACAGATGCATTATTCTCCCACTCTCCCAGCCCATCTCAAGCCACTCCATCATGTGCTGCATGTCAGTGGCCCTCCTCCCACCTCCATAGCAACAGAATGCTATCCTGTAAGCTTGTGCTGCATCTGTACAGCCTCAGACTGTGGCCTGAGGGATCGAGTCCTGATCCCTGCAGGGCAGATGCAGCATTTTACATCATTAGGTACATACATGCTACATACGTGCTACTACAAAATCCCAGGAAGTAACCGAGCAAGGTGAGGACGTGGGCTGCGATTTGCATAGCTGACTGCCCCGCCACACTGCAGCTATTTAAGTGGTTAAACTATGGTTGTGCATTATTAGTGGCAATCCGTTTTAATCAAGTAGTTGGCTTTAGGCTGGTTTCCCACTACACCGGATGCACAATGGTGAGTTCACAGTATCCTGAGCGGATACACTGTGCACAGTCACAGACTTATTCACACTACTCACCCTTAAGCATCCATTCCTTTGTTGCCACCGCCATTTGGGCCTCCGCTGCCATCTGGGTCCTGCGTCTCTGCTACCACAGTTGCTCAGCTCCGCTGCATGGGAAAGCCTAGTACATAGATCAGGGGTCTGGCTGAAGTATCAGGCCCCCCATTGGACTGCAAAAGACAAATGGGAATCCAATTATATGCCAGCACTTGACCCGTGCAGTGGAGCCGAGCGATGGTAGCAACAGTGGCGGAGGACCTAAGGTGACCGAAGACAAGGTTACAGAAGCAGGAACATTTATGGCACCAGCCTAATGAGAATGGAACTGTACACTATCATGGACTTGCAATGCTTCCATCTGCATCTGATTCGTCCGCGATCCAGGAAAAATTGTGGTAGTTACAAATTTTCTTTTCACTTAGCACAACAGATCAAACGGATCCATTGCAGACTGAAAAGTGGACAGTTCTTATATAATTAACATCGGAGCTGTGAAAATGTCTGTTTTTCCACCTAGCCTCAAACTACAGGGAGTGCAGAATTATTAGGCAAGTTGTATTTTTGAGGAATAATTTTATTATTGAACAACAACCATGTTCTCAATGAACCCAAAAAAACTCATTAATATTAAAGATGAATATTTTTAAAATTAGTTTTTAGTTTGTTTTTAGTTTTAGCTATTTTAGGGGGATATCTGTGTGTGCAGGTGACTATTACTGTGCATAATTATTAGGCAACTTAACACAAAACAAATATATACCCAGTTTAATTATTTATTTTTACCAGTGAAACCAACATAACATCTCAACATTCACAAATATACATTTCTGACATTCAAAAACAAAACAAAAACAAATCAGTGACCAATATAGCCACCTTTCTTTGCAAGGACACTCAAAGGCCTGCCATCCATGGATTCTGTCAGTGTTTTGATCTGTTCACCATCAACATTGCGTGCAGCAGCAACCACAGCCTCCCAGACACTGTTCAGAGAGGTGTACTGTTTTCCCTCCTTGTAAATCTCACATTTTATGATGGACCACAGGTTCTCAATGGGGTTCAGATCAGGTGAACAAGGAGGCCATGTCATTAGTTTTTCTTCTTTTATACCCTTTCTTGCCAGCCACGCTGTGGAGTACTTGGACGCGTGTGGCGCATTGTCCTGCATGAAAATCAGGTTTTTCTTGAAGGATGCAGACTTCTTCCTGTACCACTGCTTGAAGAAGGTGTCTTCCAGAAACTGGCAGTAGGACTGGGAGTTGAGCTTGACTCCATCCTCAACCCAAAAAGGCCCCACAAGCTCATCTTTGATGATACCAGCCCAAACCCGTACTCCACCTCCACCTTGCTGGCGTCTGAGTGACTGGAGCTCTCTGCTCTTTACCAATCCATCCACGGGCCCATCCATCTGGCCCATCAAGACTCACTCTCATTTCATCAGTCCATAAAACCTTAAAAAAATCAGTCTTGAGATATTTCTTGGCCCAGTCTTGACGTTTCAGCGTGTGTGTCTTGTTCAGTGGTGGTCGTCTTTCAGCCTTTCTTACCTTGGCCATGTCTCTGAGTTTTGCACACCTTGTACTTTTGGGTACTCCAGTGATGTTGCAGCTCTGAAATATGGCCAAACTGGTGGCAAGTGGCATCTTGGCAGCTGCACGCTTGACTTTTCTCAGATCATGGGCAGTTATTTTGCGCCTTGGCTTTTCCACACGCTTCGTGCGACCCTGTTGACTATTTTGAATGAAACGTTTGATTGTTCGATGATCACGCTTCAGAAGCTTTGCAATTTTACCTTTGCAAGATATCTCACTATTTTTGACTTTTCTGAGCCTGTCAAGTCCTTCTTTTGACCCATTTTGCCAAAGGAAAGGAAGTTGCCTAATAATTATGCACACCTGATATAGGGTGTTGATGTCATTAGACCACACCCCTTCACATTACAGAGATGCACATCACCTAATATGCTTAATTGGTAGTAGGCTTTCGAGCCTATACAGCTTGGAGTAAGACAACATGCATAAAGAGGATGATGTGGTCAAAATACTTATTTGCCTAATAATTCTGCACTCCCTGTAGGTAGAGGAATTTAAGCATTACTTTGAGGTTACTGAGCTACAAAGAGGATACCCAAGATGGACTCTCAGATACTCTGAGCAAACCAGTCTGCCACCATATATACACTTAGCTACTTAATGTAGTGGAATCTACAATTTGGTGAGAAGGATCACATAAGAGTGCTGCTGAGATGGCGGTGTGTATTTTCCCACACTATTACACTACACATTTTATAGTCCATTACTTGGCCAGGTCACCTTTATGTAATAGCCACAGTGTTTTTATGGGAGATGATAGGCTATGAACAGAAGAAGTGATTTCTATGCAGGTTTTTACACTACTCATTCAGTAACCCTGAAGTATTAAACCAGTGATCAAATGAGGTGCACAAAGTTTAAAGGTCCCCCTTTGTCAGTAAAAAAATAATGTGAAAGGTTGGCAACACTAGCAGGCTGTGCGGCGCAATGGGAAAGATACACTACTGAACCGGACCAAAAATGTGCAGATTTATGTGAGAACCAAGCCATATTGTATTAGAAAAGATAATGATTAAACTGTTATTTTGTGCAGCTGACCATTATCCCATGAGGCTGTACCAGGAAGAAGCCAAAAAAACTTATCTAGATGTGATCCAACATCAACAGCAAATACAAATGTATTTATTTATGTTACTTCCTTTTTTCTGCAGCCCACCTTGGGCTTGGCAGGGGGGAGGAGCCGACGTCAGCGAGCGAGAGTAGGGTGGCCGCAGGCAGCCATAAATAAGCAGTGTGTGACTGCGTCGCACTCGCAGAGCCTCTCAGCCTGAGCCAGTCCAGAGACTAGCAGACTCGCAGGCAGCCAAAGCCAGCCAGGAGCAAGCCCATGTAAGAGGGGTAGGAATGGGGTATCACATGCATGCGTAAAGAGGTAGAAGGTGTGGGTGTAGTTATGTGGTTGGGCGCGGTTAATTTAACCACGCCCATAGGCGCCAGAGAATATCTTGCACCCAGGTGCTAGGCACCCCAGGCTCACCCCTGAAGGGGGATGCTGGGTCATTGCATCAAATTTTAGGATAGAGCCTTTTGATTTGTTGTCACAATACTGGTTACACAGATTTTTATATCAGAACTAAAAGCAGGAGTCTGAGGAATAAAGAGGGACAGGAGAAATAGGTTCTGAGTAGGGACTGTCCCTCCAAAAGAGGGATTTAGTACATGGACACTGTTACAAGTCTCCTTACTGCAAACACAGTTCACTCTGGTTACTACACAATCTGTAAACACTGACTGCCTTTCTATTGACCAAGTGAGCAGAAGTCATGCTTAAATTCACATCAAAAGCCTTATGTAAATATTAACTGAAACCTATGGGAGATATTCACATACCACACTATATAACTCCTGATAAGAGGAATTGTTTAAGCAAATACCAGAGGGGATGAGGGGAATTGTATTTTACTAACCTGATTCCATGACTAAGTGACATCATTAAAGCATTGCCTGTAACTACACACAGCGTGATGGTGCTGATGCTTGTTCACCAAGTGCTTCCCAGAAAGAGAATGTTATCGCAGTCTGCAAATATTATTTTTGAACATTAGCTTAAAGTGGAACTCGTGACAAAGCTTTCTACTTAGGTTTGGTTAGCATGGAGAGCGTTTAGCATCTGTGTCATGAAGCAGGTTGTTTCGGCACACGGCAATCAACGCCAATCGCAAAACTAGGCGCAGCTATGGCAGCAATGCTATAGCGCGCAATCGCCGGACCCCGAATTACATCTCCATCCGAGTTGTGGTGACTCATAGGGGGAATAGTATTTAACAGTGGCGGGGATTTAAGCAGGAACAGGGGGAGCTGTCATTCTCCTCACCCTGCGCCCAGCTTAATGGTGGCGTACTAATATGTATCCCTCTGTTAGGTGTTAAGTGGTGTTTAAGCCCCAAGAGGAGAGATGTCCAACACTTCCTTTCCCACAGACAAGATAGAATGTTAGAAAAAATATCCCAAAATAGCTGTCATCAGAACCAGTGGAGATTTATAGCTAATTCCTGTTCCATTTACACCCACTCCCTGTTCCTCACTCTCTGTTCTGGAAGTAATTATCAAAGAAACTGAAAGAGGGAAATCCAAATGGAAAACAAATACCCGTAAAACACAACAAAGGCTCTAAACCTTCCCTATCCTATTCAAAACTGAATGAAGAACTTAAAGTGTACCTGAGATGAGGGAAGATGTTCTATTTTAGTTACTTGGGGCTTCTCCCAACTCCCCCCTCCCCTATAGCCTTAAAGGTCTCTCTCCTTCTGGTCTGCTCCGCCTCAGTGCCCCTCCGTTAGATTGCATGTCACAGGCTACTGCACATGCACAGTCTGGGTTGCGCATCTTTTAGAGGTGGCATGTGGCCGGGGCTGCGCATGCCCAGTAGTCGCCACTGGTCCAGTTGGCAAGCTTTCAGAGGGACACAGTGATGCAGCAGACAGGGAGGAAACCGAGGGACCTGCAAGACTACGGGGTTGGAAGGAGCCCTAGTGTAAGTAAAAATACAACTTGTTCCCCCATTTCATATACACTTTAAATTGCATGGACCCACACACAATGTCATGTGAGAGTAATGGCCAATTTCCACTAGCAATTTACATTTTGCATATCTACTTCTGTATGCAAAATTCTGAGTTTTTATCCAAATTTTAACATGATTTTTCATATGCGGCTAACAATCAATACATGGAAAACGGATAGGTGCTGCAGAAATCTGCAGCTTGCATTCCATCATTTTTCCGCATCCCACAGGAACATTCGCTTTCAATGGAAATTACTCCATTGACTTGCATTGGTTTCACTTTTAATGCAGAAAATCGCAATACGAATTTGTATGTAGTGGAAACAGGCCCTTAGATTATTTAACAGTGGTGGACACAGTCTTGTCCTATGTGCCAACACAGGGGGGTTAAAAGGATCTGTACTGAAAAATAATGTAATAATTAAAAATGCTTATTTTTTACAATATTACTTATAAATTATTTAGTCCGTGTTTGCCCATTGTAATACTTTCCTCACCCTTTCTTCGCTATAATTTACATTCTGAAATTTATCACGGGTGGCAACATCTATACTGCTGGTAGGTGCATCTCTGTGGAATGGTTGTTTACTAAGGGCTCTTTCAGACTAAACGTGCTGCCGTGCGCATTTTGGCAGCACGTATAGTGTGCGACATGCAAGAACGGTAGAAGGGCATAGACAGCCCTTCTACCGTTCTCATCATATGCAGCGCGATTGCGCTATCGCGCGCTGCATGCATTTTTGGGAATTGCAGCACAGATCTCATTCATTGTAATGAATGGGATCTGCAGCGCAGCGCAAGGAGCGAAGATGGTGTACGATTGGATGCGTTGCGTTCCGATCGCACAGCCATCTGCGCTAAATGATGTGAACGAGGCCTCAGAGTACTGAGGCCAGTGAAAATAATCCTGGTCTCCCAGAATGCTCTAGGACAGGGGTCTCAAACTCGCGGCCCGCGGGCCATTTGCAGCCCTCGATACAATATTTTGTGGCCCTCGCCGGCAAAAGCTTCCTTATAGTTCGCTTCAGTACTCCCAAGTAATCCGCGCATCCCCGCCGCTAAACGAGGGCTGCAGAGCCCCCAAATCGCCCGGGGGGCAATCCGCCGGCATTTCCTGGAAGGGGCAGAGCTTTCAGCTTCAGCTCTGCCCCTCCTGACGTCAATCGCCGCACGGATCGCTGCCTCTCCCCGCCCCTCTCTGTGAAGGAAGAGTGAGAGGGGCGGGCAGAGGCGGCGATGCGCCGCGATTGTGAAATTCCTTATGCGGCCCAGCCTCATCCTGACTTTGCCTCCTGCGGCCCCCCAGGTAAATTGAGTTTGAGACCCCTGCTCTAGGAGGTGAATTCAGCATATCTAATCAGCCTAGGCTGTAACATCACTGAGAGGGCAGGACTACGTACATACAGTAATATATACGTATAGGCAGTGTTTCTGGGGATCAGTGAATAATGGCGCACAGCCCCTATGCATAAAAATGGCGCCGCATTAAAAGGATACGCTTATCGCTATTTATCGTTAGTACTACATAATTATGGCGCACAGGGAAAAAAAGAAGAAAAACGGCACACTAACGTTATTTACCAATAGTGGCACACACTAACGTTATTTACCAATAGTGGCACACACTAACGTTATTTATCAATAGTGGCCCACACCAACGTTATTTATCAATAGCGCCCTACATAAGCTAAACTGCAGACGTTATTTAACTGCAAAGCGGTGAATGGATTTAATGTAACACTGTCAATGTTAGGGTTAGACACCACTGGGGGGGAGGGGTCTTAGGGTTAGGCACCACCAGGGGGGTCTTAGGGTTAGGCACCACCAAGGGGGTGGTTAGGGTTAGGTACAGGGAGGGTTCTGTGTGAGAGTAGGGTTAGGTATAGTTACAGTACAATATACACCATCATTGGGGTGGTTAGGGTTAGGCACCACCAGGGGGGTGGTTAGGGTTAGGCACCACCAGGGGGTGGTTAGGGTTAGGCACCACCAGGGGGGGTCTAGGGGTTAGGGATAGGTACAGAGAGGGTTCTGTGTGTTAACGCTAAATAACGATAAGGCTTTAACGCTAAATAACAATAAGGCTTTAACGTTAAATAGCGATAAGCGGCAAACGGATTAGCGGCAACACTGTGCGCCATTATTCACAGGCGCCATTTTCAGATGGATGCGTGTTTCTGATGCTGAAACCAGGATAATGAATATTAAAGTAGGTATCCTGAATAATTTACAACATTCTACTATATGTCACTACGGTACCTCTTTAAAAAAGAAGTTAGTACAAAAGTCTAAAACTTACTATTAAAAGTTCAAAAATACATTTTTTGTCATTAGCAATCAAATTACTAGGAAATTAAACAACTAGCCAGGAGACCTATATTTTAAAGATGACTAAGAATTGGTCCTCAGTTAAGTATGGGATCAATTAAATCAAGTATGTAGTATCTGTCAAAATACACTAAATATTAGAGGCCTATATTGCTAGCACAAGTAGTATCCAAGTAGACCATGTCTTAAAGTGGCCACACACCATACAATTTTTTACACTTCTTTTTAATTTAAGAATTACAATTAATTTTTCTGATTAAATGTAACATATAAAAATATCTATCCAAAGTCCCACACACAATGAAAAAAAAACTACCACAATTATGAAAAAAAAAATGTTTGCAAACTCTGAAAAAATTGCTTGCATCTATACATTAAGAAATTGACAATCTACCCTACACGATTCAATTGCCATATAAATTGATCAGAAAAATCCACCACTCCCAATGGACTTGAAAATCAGATTTCTTGAACAAATGAAAAATAAAAGCTTTTGATTTCTCTGTACAACCAATCGTTCTTATCGAATTGTTGAAAGAGTGGATCATTTTACCGTATTATGCGTGGCCACCTTTAATGAAATTGGCATCTGGACTCTTCAGTCATTGCTATCATCCTTCAACCTTTTGTATATCATTACCTAATGGGTTCTTGCTATTACTGGATGTATATCTACTTTCCTGTCCTTCCATTTAGATGGTAAATTTGGCTGAAGCAAGAATATGTTGGGAGAGACGGTGTGATGAATGCTTCATTTTAGTGACCAACTTTATTTATCTATAGGCAAGCCATCCACCCAACCAGAATTTCTTATCTATCTATCTGTGACTGCATCTTGGTCACACAGGGCCTGTCCTGTGACCTTAATTTCACCTTTTGTTTTTTTTTAATAAAGCCATAAAATTATTTATCGTCACATGATTAATATACTGTATAATCATCTAATTAAGGAAGAAGGAAGTTGGCATTCTTATACACTGTGCTTTCTAAACAGTGTTTACTTACTGGCTCTATCAATGTATAATCTTAGTGTGACAAAGTCTGGCTTATAAAGAATTACACCTTGTAAAATACACAGTACAGTGAAAGTTAACTTACATATTTGCATGTAACAAATGTTATAGTTAACTACAGAAATGTTAGGACCTTACTGATATCTGTAACATAAGAAGTACCTTATATACTCACGTATAAGCCAAATTTTTCAGCACAAAAAAATGTGCTGAAATGTTACCCCCCTCGGCTTATATGCGAGTCAGTGGAGCAGAATGGATGGTGGAGCAGGTTTTGTTACTGGCAGAGGAGCGTAAGGATTGTGCACTAGTGATCCTGCTTTTGTCAGCTGGCTCCCGGTTGTGTCCGTGCCCTCATCTACTGCAACATGGTGTGCAGACTGCACTGCTCAAGACTACCTGTGTCCCCCTGGCTTGTGGAGCGGAGCATACAAGCAACTTGCAATGATCAGGGATTCTTCCTGTGTTTTAATTGCTGTATCTCATATCTATGACGCCATCTAGTGGCATCTTGAGACACAGCTGTATCAACCTTGGGGCACATCTGGCTATGGGGAGAAGGAATTACTTGTACTGGGGCACATCTGGCTATGGGGAAAGGGGCTGACTTGTACTGGAGGCACATCTGGTTAATATGGAGGGGGCTATACTGGGGAGGGGGCTTATATAGGTGTCAATCACTTATTCCTGATTTCTGAGGGAAAAGTGGGTACCTCGGCTTATACATGGGTCGGCTTATATGCGAGTGTATACGGTATACATGATAAAAAGAAGCATAGAATGCATGTATAATGATCCCTGTACTGTACATATCAACATATCACCATAATAAAAAAACAAATAAAGAAAACACAAAAAAGTGATGTCACTCTGGTTTTGTAAACATTATTGTTTTATTTATTGTTTGTGGGAAACAGGGGTTCTGCAGAAGAGTACCTATGTTAAGAGGAATTTCACATGATAATATAGACAGTAAAGTAAATGCCCATAGTTGTAAAGGGTGAGACACTATTGGCAGACACATGGGGCAATCACTGCATACATATACCAAATGTCCATAAATCAAAACATTAACTTGGTTATAATTCCAGCAAGCTGACCTTGCCCTGTATAAATTGTTCATTTGTATGCCGTGAAATCCCCTAGAGAAGTCTCAAAACACATGTAATCCTTGCATTTTTCCTGTATTGGATTGCTTCTATGCTGTCTTACCACCTTAGTGCTGCCCATTGCCATTACGTGGGCTTTCTTTAAACTGGCGAGGTCCACAAATTGTGCTGTACTTCCTAAAATGGAAATGTAGCCATTTCCCTCCTGCCCCTGCAACTTTTTAAACTATCGAATCTGCCCAACTGCAGAGGCCAGGTACAGTCGTGTGGGGTAAGGTGGCCTTGCATTTGGGTCTACATTTGTGCTTTTTCATTTGTCTTCAGTAGCTCCTGGGACTCAGGAAATCCCTGTTAGTGACAATGTGTAACACTTCAAAAGTGGTAAGGCTGAAAAACAAACAACCTTACTACCTATTTGAATTACAGGTTAGCTTTTACCTTTAGTGCCTTTCTTGGCCCATTAATCTGATGAACAATCTTACTAATCGATAATAAGGCAAGTGAGGATGGAACAAGCTAAGTGCAATATTTCAGGGGAAATAAAAATGTACATAGTAGTGTCCGACAGTCCTAGGTTTCAGAGTTCCCAGGGTACTATTAGAGAAAATGTATATGCTGGTAGCTGAATTGTTTAGAATGAGTATGCTCAGTTTTTTTTTATAACCCTAGTTCAGGTGTGTTTTATTTAGGCGTATTGTATGGAATTTATCAGAATTTACTTCACTTACTTGCACTTCATGTTACTCAGATGCTTCCTCCTTGAATGCCGGAAGGAGGAAGTATGGAGTCTTGTAAAGTGCATGTAAGTGAACTCCCCCTGAACCTGTCCACTTGTTCAGCACTGATATGGTGCTGAAATGTGGTGTACAGCATTGTGCGGCATTATGAATTTGATATGCCAAATCTGAACACAAACACTACTTGGTATCACAAACCTTCCTGTACGCAACTGTCGGTCATAAAATCAATTCTTTATTTTTATCTGGTAAACAAGTAATAAGGATGCTAACCAGGAAATCCAAAAGTTAAAATCACTATTATTTGTCTTGTTGATAAATTATCATTCCCCAGTTTACATGACTCTTATTTGGTACACACAAAATTGAGTACACAAAAAGGAAGTTGCAGGACATGCTGGGTTGTCCTTTTTTGCTTCCTTACTTCCCCTCAGACTTAACTAATGCAGCCTGATTGGCTGAGGCATCTTTCCCTCCTGTTGTCCCTTCCCACACATCTGTTCCTCTCTGATTGGCCAATATTTCTCATGCTGAGACAATGCACTTTCTATAGAGAAGGGCGGGCAAATCAGGCAGAGGAGAGTAAGGGAGGAAATTACATCAGAATTGGCTTCAAAATAGCCACAGCTAAGAAAGATTTTTTCTTTTTTTACTGTAGAAAAATCACTAAAATCAATAAGTACACAGTGCAATACATACTGTATGTTACATGTATGTTACATAAGTAGAGCAAGTATTTATCTACTTATATGTGTTTTTTTCTGAGATAGTATGGCTGACCGCTCCTCTTTAAGGTATTAAAACAAAATCTGAAGCAGACAAGGTGCTTGACTGCTTCAGAATTATTTTACCTACCTTCCCTGATGCTTCTGATAATACAAAGCAAGTTGTTTCTGGACATTCATTGAAATTACAAAGAAAAGAACTTAAAGGGAACCTGAACTGAGAGGGATATGGAGGCTGCCATATTTATTTCCTTTTAAATAATACCAGTTGCCTTGCATTTTGCGAATTTTACTTGCTTCAGTAGTGTCTGAATCACACATCTGAAACAAGCATCTTGTCAGATTATTGTCAGAAAAATCTAATCTGCATGCATGTTCAGAGGCTATGGCTACAAGGTGCAGAGCATCAGCAGGACAGCCAGGCAATGTGTATTGTTTAAAATTAAATAAATATGTCAGCCTCTATCCCTCTCTTACTTCAGGGTTACTACACCTCAGTACAGGAATCTAATAACGTCTCATTTATACAAAAAGCCATTTTCCAATTGTGAAATACATTCTTTCAGCTTCAGTCTGCCGCTACAACTTTTTTAAAAATCCAAACCGGAAGAAAACTTTTTTCCACATGATGGTGGAATCCTGTACATTCATATGGATGCTGGCTCTGCACTTACAAGATCTGAAGTAATCACTCAGATCTAAGTAGTAGTTGAGATTAAAGCAAGGAAGCTGTTAGAATGGAATAAGCAGAATTACTGAGCAGTCATCTGAACAATACTTAAATTATCATGGGTGTTGTAGTCAATAGCACTCTCATCTGCAGAGCAGAACTAGGCTTTCAGTCTGAAATTTAGGCCTAGACATGTGTTTGTGCGAGCTTCCTCTGAGCACTCCAGTTTCCTCCCACACCTCAAAAACATACTAATACTTTAATTGACACTCATCTAATTGGCCTTAGATTATGATGGGGACATTGGACTACAGCCTTGTACACAGGTACAAGGCACATCACTCAACAGGACTTGATCCCTCTGGGCAACATTGCAGGGCTGAACCTGTACAGGTTAGTGACACAAATTTGTTGCTATGCGGGAAGAAAGAGTTGATTTATTGGGCTAATTGCTGGATGAGGCATTGGGGGGCATCGGGGCCACTGTACACTCTCTAGATTCTCGGCAGAGGCGGTCATCTTGGCAGAGTTTCATCTAGCATGTGTACAAAGCTAAAGACTATGGTAGGGGAGTGCTGCAGAAACTGTCACTGCTGTATCAATACATAATAATATAATAATAAGGATTTATTTATTTTTTTGTTGGGGGGGGGGGGGGAGGATTAATAGATTTCACAAAGGCTCACAAATTTGTTGGATCATTATCATCAATGAGAAGATGTTGTGGACTTGCTTGAGGGTCAGATTCGTGTGAAAGTCCAGAGATGTTTAGCTGTTATAGCAAAGCCAAGAATGGAATGAGAATCGTTTGATTTACTGGTGCTTTATTCTCCTGGGAGAGAATCTTTACTGATACTTGTTTTTATCACCAAAGATTCTGACCCTGTTTGGGCAGTGGTTCAAATACTTATAGGCTTTATCCACGAGGTAGTAGAAAAACAAAAATGGAGCACCAGCTCTTGCTATTTAGGTTTATTTGCGTTCACATAGGCATTCCAGGTAACCCAGTAAGTGAGGGTGAAGGTACCGGCCTATCAGCCAGCAACTGGTGCTAACCACATATATCTCTTATTGACTTATAGGCTTTACATGTATAGCAAAGTAAGTTCCACCTTGATAATGAATGTGCCTCTAAAAATCTCTACTTTCTACCCAATGTAACTTTTAAAGCCACACCCCTGAAATCATGGGCATCTGCACATAGGGGCAAAGTGTGGGAGCCGCTTATCCGCCTGGCCGTCAGCCGCCCAACCCCCCACCCCCCTCTCGGCCATCCCCACTGCCTATCATGCACCAGGCAGTGTGCCAGCAGTCAGCGTCAGACCTCCGATCAGCCAGCGACCAGTGAGAAGCGAGCGCTAGTACCTAGCAGACATCGCACTGATATGCAGAAACTAGGGTCCCTGTCACTACCTAAACTGGGGGGCACCTGTCACCACCGAAACTGGGGGGAGTCCCTGTCACTAAACAAGGGGGGGTCCCTGTCACTACCTAAAACTGGGGGGCACCTGTCACTATCTAAACTAGGGGGGTCCCTGACACTAAACATGGAGGGTCCCTGTCAGTACCTAAACTGGAGGGCACCTGTCATTACCTAAACTGGGGGAAGTCCCTGTCACTAAACTTGGGAGATCCTTGTCTTTACCTAAACTGGGGGGGGGGGGTCCCTGTCACTACCTAAACTGGTGGGCACCGACTGTATGTCGGAGATGCTCACAATCTAATCCCTACCATAGTCCTAGTCTAATGTCCCATCATTGCATGTTAATTTGGCTCCATCCATGACCACACCCACATCCTAATCCATGGTCACGCCCATTTTTTGGCTACACATGCTGCACAACTCCACTACCTCCCCCCCCCCCCCCGGAAAATTTTCTGCGGACGCCCATGCCTGAAATATATATATCATATAGTGAAATACCTGCTACAGCTACTAAATAAACAGCCCTATGTACACAGACAGCTGTACTGAATAAATTACCCAATGTGTGACCATTTCCTACAGTATAATCTATCTAGTATCTAAGTGATATTAGTTAGGAACAAAAATACCATAAATAAGCAATCCTTTTGGTATATGTACTAATCATCATAGTTATTTCATTCTGTCAATGGCAAAGTATACATGTATTGTGTAAGTGGTATGTTTATATATGCAACATAGGCTAAACAGGCTAAAACGTACAGTTTGTGTTTTTGCTAAAGTATAATAAAAAAAATGCAAAGTGACACAATAAAATATACTACATACTGATAAACCAAACAGTATATATTTCTAGATATGTTTTTCTTTAGCAAACAATGGGGAAAGATCTGCCCTATATTCTTCAATGGCATGCAAACATTAATAAGAAGAAAGGAAACAAAGGATCACAGGGCTTTCAGGTTATGCTCTTCATTTTCTGCTAAGCAAACATAACCTTCAGCTTGTTCACGTAAATATATTATATATCTACATTGTGTTTGCGTTAGACACATGTTGATGGCCCAGAACAGTTACACACTACAAATATTCCTCCTGCATTGTATGTGAAGGGGCAGTCACATGCAATAGATATGCATTATAATGGGGGAGAATGGGTTTTGAAGATAATAAGAGAATACTGTGATTACAGTAAGTAAATATGTATTATGATATAGTGACAGACTTCCCTTCTAGCTGACCTACTGTAACGGGAGTGGTTGACTTGCAAGGCACAGGCAATATGAGCATAAAACTGGGAGCACTCTTTGGTTGTTGCCAAGTAGCTTATTCTGTTCTGTGGAGAGAGGGGGAGCGCAATGAAAAGGAGGGACCCACTGCAGGGACTACAGATAAGCTGATCAAGGACTTTCCAGCACAGCCAACTACAGAAGGAGGCCACCAACATTGAGGGGAAACCAATACATACACAACATTTTCACCTGGAATTATGACAAAAAAAATGTAAGGCGTCACGCTCCAGTCCCTGGTAACAATCTAATGCTCAGTGATGGGAGCGCAACGGGAGAGTGCGCCTGGCCGGGCCGTGCATGCGCGACATGATGAATTACCAGAGCCACCCGGGGAGAAGACGAGGGACAAACGGACTTAAAGAGGAACTCCAGTGAAAATAATGTAGTAAAAAAAGTGCTTCATTTTTTACCATAATTATGTATAAATTATTTAGTCAGTGTTTGCTCATTGTAAAATCTTTCCTCTCCCAGATTAACATTCTGACATTTATTACATGGTGACATTGTTACTGTGGGCAGGTTATTTAGCTGTTTCTAGCTGCTCTGTCTGTTACAGACAGCTAATAACAGCTATTTCCTGTCTCTGAACATTGTTACATTGTGGCAGTTTGCCAGCAGTACCGCGGTATTCAGAGCCTCTTGTGGGAGGGGTTTCAGCACAAAATCAGTCACACAGCGCCCCCTGATGGTCTGTTTGTGAAAATCATTGTATTTCTTATGTAAAATGGGGTATCAGCTACTGATTGAGATAAAGTTTAATTCTTGGTTGGAGTTTCTCTTTAAGGGGGCTTAAGTAAGCCCCAGGTAAGTATGGTATCTGAGATGCTTCTCATCTCAGGTACACTTTAAACAATACCAGTTGCCTGGCAGTCCTGCTGATCATCCTGGCATTAGTAGTGTCTGAATTACACATCTGAAACAAGCATGTGGCTAATTTTTGTCAGATCTGATCTGCATGCATGTTCAGGGTCTATGGCTGAAAGCAGGGTCGGACTGGGACACTGGGGGCCCACCAAAGAAATTTCAACCTGGGGCCCAAACATCCCATGATTGCGGTGAAAAAAGGGCGTGACCATGCACCGGAAGGTGGGCGTGGTCATGATGTATTATGGACAGGGCCAAATGTACATGATCTTAGCAGCACTGTAATTCAGAGACACTGCTGCCCAGCAAAACTTTGCATAGAGTCCCCTCCTTCAATATAAAGTAATGTCCTACTTTGCAGAGGTTGCAACCACAGAGGTTGCAGAGGTTGTGACCGCATCAGGGCCCTTGGGCCAAAGGAACCCCGAAGGGCCCTCCCTCAACTACAGTATTACCTCTCTATTGGTCCTTTGCTCATAATAATCACTTCTATAGATACTTTGAACAGTGGTAATCATTAACAAGCCATTTCCCATCCCCTTCTTGCACCTCTGACACTGTAGTTGCCATTGGCAGGCTTTGGTGCGCCGTATCAATTGTTATGTATAGAGTGCTTGGGGGGCCCCATTGTAAAATTTGCATTGAGGCCTACAGCTCCTTAGCTATGCCACTGCTCTCAGCATGAGTGATTACAGCACTGAGAAGAGAATTTTTGTGCTGCAGGCAGCAATTGGAGCTCTGTCAGACAAGGAGGGGGGGCCCAGCAGAGACCTGGAGGAGGGGCCCACCGAGGGAAAAAACTGTACTACTGTGGCCCAGTCCGACCCTGGCTGAAAGTATTAGAGGCAGAGGATCAGCTGGACAACCAGGCATTGTGCAAAGGAAATAAATATCAGGAAACAAAGTCAATCGAGATCTGTTGCTCTGCTTGTTTTTTTTTTTATAGGACTGAACCATAACGCCACTGTCAACCAAATTAGATTTCAAAGGACAATTCAACCCCATTTCCAGTAGGCCATAACATGAAAATGAACTAGGATGTCACGAATAATTCTTATGGAACCAAAAGGGTTCAAGCAGTTGTCACGGAACAGCCATGAAAAACGAAAACGCAACCGCAATTGGTTTCCTGCCTCGATTGCCTTGCGCTGCCAAATCAGAATCTCATGTCTGTGGATACCATTCAGTCCAGCCTGGAGGGTCTCTGCTGTCTTCATAAGAGCAGCAGAGTTCTTTTCATGAAACCTGGTGCCTGTGACCTGTTAGCCAGAGGTGTAAACTCAAAGCTTGTCCCAGCTGATTTCACATTCAGATGCTAATTAAAGGAACCAAAAGGTCCCTTTCATACAGGGCTATCCCAGGAAGCTAGTCACAGCTTGAAACTAGACATCCTGGCTGCAGCAAAAAGCAGGAAGCAATGAATGTTGTATATGGTTTTTTGCATATTTAAGGAATACCGTTCAGGTGAGAAATGTGAAAGTTATATCATTCTGCTGGTCCGGATCTTGTGAGAATTTTGATATTAAATTGGGGCCACTGGCATAACCAGAACTCGGGGGATTCCACCGTTTTATAACCGGGCATGCAAACATGCCCAAGTTTGGTATCATATGAACTGGCCTAGTCTGAGAAATATGAATATGTGATGGTCATGTGTGTGCGGAAAGCGTAAGCTGAGATATGGCAAATGTCATATTTGGTGGGCATAGAGCACCCCTCCAGGGAGCTCACCGCCCTTGTCCAACCCCTGGGCTGTACTTGAGGCTCCACCCAAAGGTGGGCATTGTTCAAAAGTGTTTACAAGGGACCACTCCCTCAGTCCTCCACCTTCACGAAAGCACTCTGCCAGCCAGGGGACCATGTGGTTGGCGGCCATCTTGTCTGAGCTGAAACAAAGGACACATGGCTAGCGGCCTTCTTGATCGGCCATCTTTGCTGAAACTGAACAAAGGACATTTTCCCGTTTGCTTGGAATTTAAACTTTGCTGAAACTGAACAAAAGGAACTCTACAAGTTTTCCCAGAATGGACATATTTCCACAAACCCTAAGTATTTTCTCCTTTTTTATTTCATACTGGTTATTAATGTCTCAATAATTGTTGATTTTAATAATTGTCTGTATATATTAATTATTTATATTGCTTTCAATAAACCGACGCTATCGTCAGTTGTTGTTCTAGCTACCCTATTATTCAGCATACACAGAAACTGATCCCAGGTCTCTGAAGAGACGCTACTATTGTTTGTTGTTGGCTAGACAGAATACAGCGTGTTTTAACCTTTTTTATTTGTAGATCTAGGCTCAGACAATCAGCGGGCTCCTCTGTCCCATGGTAACAGAGATGGTGGCAGTTATACCCTGAACTAGTGTGTAAGTTGTAATTACCGTACCTCACAGGCTCCCTTCTGGTTTGTCTGCGGCCATTTCCAAAAGGTTCCTGCGCATTGACTGCGACCAGAGTTTGCACGATCCGTGCGCTGGCACCGTTTGGAAGGCAATTTGCGGTCTGACCACTAGGGCTCCTGTGACAGCAGTTTAAATCAAAATCAACCTTATTTGGCCACAATCATAAAAGTGAAAATAAAAGTGTGGCAGAGTATGGGCTCTATGTGCAGAAGATGGCGAGTCCCATATGAACAGGGGTTAGAGGAGCAGTCCTGCTTTTAGGTAAGTAAGGTAAGTAATAATTCTCACCCCATCACCATATTTTCCCCTATAACCCCCCCCCCCCCCCCCCCCTGACACCCCCACCCCCTTCCCCAGCAAACTATTATAAACCTCCCTTAAGGGGAGGTTCACGTAAAAGATAAATAATCCTGCGTGTTCAGTTGCCTTTAAAGCTCCCACCAAGTTAGAAATTATTTAGACATAAGTTTGATACTACTTTTTAGTGTTTTTTTTTAAATCCATGGTGCTGAAAATGTATTTTTTTTGATAAGATAAAAAAATATCTTATTGGAGAAAACTCCTATTAGCATTAGAAATGCTAATAGGATATGGCCTATTATGTAGAAGACTTGAAATAGGGACAAATGAGAAACAAAGTATAAAGAAGTGTAACACCTCTGAATTGCTTGAACTGTAACAAACTCTTACGGACACCAATCAAGTTCTTTTTATGAAATATTTGTATTATATCACAAGGATAAAACGTTCACTGACAAAACACACTTGCAAGCTTTTTTTTAAGCAGAAAAAGTATGTGTAGGCCTATTACATATCTTCAGCCTGCTAGGATCAGGTCTAGTTCAGGAAACATGTATGTGGTGCAGTTTATTAGTATTAACTTGCAAGCATCTTCCTCACACAGCACTCTGCTGTCTCTGCCAGCTCTTCACCGCTGTCTTTTAAACTTTCTTCACCACTGTCTCCTCAGTATCCTGTCTGCCAGCTGTTGTCACACAATCTTTCCAGACACTGTACTGCAGTCTTCACTCTTTTTCTGTAATCCTGTCACTTGTTTCTCTGTCTCACTCTTGTATACATTACTGTCCTGCTGTCTCTGTGTCACTGTCATGTCTCAGATGTTTTCTGTTACCTCTCTCTCTGTTACAGGAAGTTTTTACTTTCCTGGTCTTTCCTTCTTATTCCTGAGTCTTCTGGCTTATATCTCCAGTATCGCTGCTCTTTACTGGCCTGTAGTTATGAGTAGTCTTTCTCCTCTCCTGAATGTCTGCAGCTCTCTTTCTCTTCCTTACTTTAGTTTTCAGTAGTGCTCTCTTATCTGAGCTTCTGCCTTGCTCAGACTGTCCCACCAATGGCTAGTCTCTTGTTTTGTGCCTCTGCTCTATATCCTCCACATTACACTCTTGCTGCATCATCAACTCAGTCTCAACCGCTTCCAAGGCTCCTCCCCCTCACTACTCTTCAACTGCCAAAACCCAACTTTTACTTCCACTCTGCACATGCCTAACTTCTCTATCCTCTTTTCTGCTCATGGGCTCCCCCTGGTGGCACCTGCAGACTCTCTTTACAGTAGCACTTTCCACAAAAACTAAATGCATATTTAACCCTTGGTGTGTGTGTCTGTTGCAATGACACACATACAGGGTTACAGAAGTCTGGATTCAAAATACTACATCATAGAAGGATCAATTTACAGCACTTGCGAGGGTTCTGAAAATATCAATACAGAATGTAAAACAGAGGTTGACATATTGCAAATTGTTTTAAAATGGCAAGCTGAAATTGTGCTTTTCCACACTGTGCATGTAAAAGTTAATAATAATAATAATAATCCGAACATTTATATAGCGCTTTTCTCCTGTCGGACTCAAAGCGCTCAAGAGCTGCAGCCACTGGGGCGCGCTCAGGAGGCCACCCTGCAGTGTTAGGGAGTCTTGCCTTGAACTCCTTACTGAATAGGTACTGACCCTAGCCAGGATTCGAACCCTGGTCTCCCATGTCAAAGGCAGAGCCCTTAACCAGTACCCTATTCAGCCACACGCTGGGACAGCTGGGACATCTGTGCCATCATGAATTTATAAAGACAATGATTCCTATTTAAAGAGGTCTGGAACTGTTATTTGATCAAATTTCAACAGTTCTCATGAATCCACAATTGTACAGGCACAGGCAATTAGCCTGTGTCTGCATGGTGGAGCCAGCCCCTATAGGGTTAATTTTCCCTTGTACTGGCTCTCCTCTTGATTTTTGCAGGTGTGCCCCCCAGGTAGCTGGGAAAAGATTGAAGGGAGCGCCGCTGATTGGCCGCAGTTTCGCGGGCCTGACAGGATAGCCAATGAGGAACAGGCACAGAGGATAAAAGAGCCGGCTGCAGGACGGTAACAGCCGGCTGAAAGAAAAAAATCCTACCTTGCCACAATGGAGGCAATGATGTCTGCAGTACTGCGCAGGGCCAGGGCAGAGGACGGGGAGGAGTGGCTGCGGGACCTCATGCAGCCAGTCAGTTCTGTGTCAGCAGCGGTGGCCGGTCCGTCAGCCCCACAAGAAGAAGAAGCACAAATGGAGCCGACATGTGCTTTTCCCCCAGCCTCTCCTCGTGGCTCTCTGAGAGGAAGAAGTTCGAGCCGGGAGGAGGAGGAAGGGGCGGGCAGACGTGACTGGGCTCATGAAAGAAGAGGGGACGAGCCAGGAGACAGAGAGGAGGACATAGGAGGAGCTCTCCGTCATGCTGGGCTAGGAAAACGCCCACGGAAAGCAAGGAGAGTGTTCTCACCGCCCCCTCCACGGACAGCTTCTAACAAGAAGGCACCTAAGGGAAGCAGAGGCCAGCGGACCATGCCTCGGGCAGCCCCTAATTCCACGCCAGCTGCAGCAGTTGCTGCAGAGGAAGTCAATGCAGGTCCCAGCCAGGAGGCTGCACAAGTGACTGAAAGAGAAAACAGGAGCCCTGTGCTGCCGGGTGAGTCTGATTCTGCTATTTCTTCTGTCACTTCCATAAATGCTCGTTTAAATGAATTGTTTGTAATGTTTAAAGGTTTGGCTGAGGCTGTCAGAGGGTCACAGCATGTACAGGGTACAGGGCAGGTTGTTAGTGACAGCGTGCCTGTGTCCCCTGCTCCAGCATGGGTAACCCCGCAGGTAGCTCCGGCTGTATCAGTGGTAGCCTCTCCAGCTCATATTCCAGTTGTTAGGGCTGGTTTGCCTGAAACACATTATAAAGAGGCCCTGCCGTGCTCGCTGTCCCCTCTGGGATTCCATTTGAGCTTGGCAGTTAAAGAAAGGATATGGAATAGTGAATTTATTGATATCCTCTCTCTTCTTCCTTCTTATAAAGATTCTAAAGAAAAGAAGGAGGGAGAGGAGGAAAAACGGCGCCCAGGGCTGCGCACTTTCAGCAACTGGCTTCAAGCCTTTTGCATTTATTCTAGTGTGCTGGGAGAGAAAAAGCCGGAGCTATGCACGGGTCTGTTCCAGCATTTAGACATAATTAATGAAGCATATAGACAGTTTGGAGGCTCTGCATGGTTTCAGTATGATGAGGCTTTCAGGCAGAGAATGGCAGTACACTCATCACTGACTTGGGGTACTAAAGACGTTGGCCTGTGGCTAGGGTATATGCTGCCGCAGCGCTCAGCACCGCAAAAACCGTCTGTATCTTCCGGAACTGGCTCCTTTAAGAAGGGGCTCTGCTTTGCCTTCAACGAGGGCCAATGCAAATTTTTGAGCAATTGCAGGTACAAACACGAGTGCAATTTTTGCGGTGGTTCGCATGCGGCAGCTAGATGTTTTAAGAAATTGGGTCTGCAGGCGCAGGGAACAAAAGAGCTTTTTCTTAAGAGCTCAGACCCCAGTGAGAATTCAAAACATGTTGGAATGGCTAAGCAGGTACCCAAGACAGGAGATCAGTAACCTACTAGTTGAAGGGTTCACTGAAGGTTTCAAACTCCCATCATTTGACGGACAGGGTTGTGTTATAGTCCCTAATCTGAAGTCGGTTAATCGCTATCCTCGCATAGCTTTTAAAAAGATATGCAAGGAAGTCGAAGCAGGACGGGTGGCGGGTCCATTTAGTTCCCTCCCATTTGAGAATTTTCGTATCTCCCCTTTGGGAGTGGTCCCAAAAAAGTCGCCTAACGAATTCCGAATGATTCATCACCTATCATTCCCTAAAGATGACTCGCTTAACGACAGCATCGGCAAGGAGCTGATTTCAGTATCGTACGTTTCGTTTGACCATACCCTGTCTGTTATTCGCAGTTTTGGACGTGATGCTATCATGTCCAAAACGGATATAAAATCTGCCTTTAGGTTGTTGCCTATATGTCCGGAAGCCTTCAACTCTTTAGGTTTTTGTTTTGAGGATAAGTTTTATTTTGATAAGTGCCTCCCTATGGGCTGCTCCCTTTCTTGTTATTATTTCGAAGCCTTTTCCACTTTTTGGGATTGGGTAGTGTCACAAAAGGTTCCACAGGGAGCCATTGTCCATTATTTGGACGACTTCCTATTAATTGGCCCAGCGGGCTCCCAAACATGTCAAACGTTACTGAATGTTTTCCTCGAAACTATGGCAGACTTTGGTGTGCCGATAGCGGGTGAGAAAACAGTACCCCCTACAACATCGCTAGAGTTCCTGGGGATCACAATCGATACAGGAAGAATGGAATTTAGGTTACCTGAGACAAAGATCAATGCGTTGAAGTCCTTATTGAATGTTTTACTGGTTAAAGATAAAGCTACGGTGAGAGAAATACAGTCCCTACTGGGGCACTTAGCATTCGCATCCAGGGTCATGCCCATGGGGCGTATCTTTTCCAGGAGACTGGCAGCAATTATTGCAGGTTTAAAATCCCCCCGGTTACATGTTCGCTTACTCAGGGACGTAAAGGAAGATATGTTAGTCTGGTCGGAGTTTCTTGCTTGTTATAATGGGAGGTCTGTTTTTCAACAGGAGTTTGTGTTAGATTCCGAAATGGAGTTTTATACAGATGCAGCAGGATCGGTGGGGTATGGTGCCTTTTGGAAGGGCCATTGGTCGGCTGAGCCATGGCCACCCTCCTGGGTTAGTGCGGGTGTTACTAGAAACATATTGCTTCTTGAACTGTTCCCAGTGGTAGTGTCGCTAGTCATCTGGGGAAAAGATTTTGCCAATAAAAGGATTCAGCTTCAAACAGATAACAAGGGCGTTTTATACGCGGTGAACTGTTTATCTGCAAAGTCTGAGTTAGTGGTTAAGTTGCTTAGGCACTTAGTGTTGTTGTGTCTTAAACACAACATTTGGATTAAAGCTGTTTATTTGCCCGGAAAAGATAATATAATCGCTGATTCGTTGTCACGGCAACAGCTGCTTTCTTTCAGGACTCTGGTTCCTGGAGCGGATATGACAGGAATTGGCTGCCCGGAACACTTGTGGAATCTGATTTGGACATGATTAGAGAATTTATTAAGAAGTCGGTAGCCCCTCGCACCTGGTCACATTATGAAGCATCCTGGAACAGGTGGTGCCAATTTACACATGCTTATGCTGTTTCTCCCTTTGTCGATTCTCCTGATGTTTTCCTGTCCTTTATTTGTAAAGAAACGGAGTTTGGTTCCTCTCGCTCCAAAATGATGCAATTGTTAGCTGGGGTCTCATTCTTTAGACGCTTGACAGGCATCCCAGGTCATAGCAATTATCCGGTTGTTAGGCAACTCCTGAAAGGCCTGTTTAGGGACCAGCGTTCCTCTGATAATCGGAGGCCAGTATCGTTCAGCATGCTGTTAGATTTGTTGGGAATTTTGCCTGCGGTGTGTCAGGATTCATTTGAATGTTTATTATTTAGAACGGCATTTTCTTTAGCGTTCTTCGGAGCTTTCCGTATTTCTGAATTGGTATCGGTAAATAAATTGACTGAATCGCCCCTTCGATCTGACCATGTGTTGGTTTCCGAAGAGTTGGTAAGGGTTTTTATTAGTAGATCAAAAACTGACCAGGGGGGGAAGGGTGTTTGGCTTCATCTGGCCTCGGTGCCTGGATCTCCCGGTTGTCCAGTCAAATCAGTACGGGACTTCCTGGGGGTCAGGCCACTGGCTCCATCTTTTTTAGTGCATAGGGATGGTGCCCCTTTATCATCTTTTCAATTTCGTGCCGTATTTAAGAAATGTTTGACACATCTGGGACTCCATCATTATAAGTTTACCCCCCATTCGTTCAGAATTGGAGCTGCTACAGAGGCCGCCAGACTGGGTCTCCCAGAATCGACAATCCAAAGGATTGGTCGCTGGGAGTCGCAAAGGTTCAGATTATACATTAGACCTGATTTATATTTATAATTTACATGTACAATTTTATTATTTCAGGTGCCAAAGTTATTATTTGGGTGCTGGGGCATTCATTCGTCTACTGGGCGCAAAAGAGAGCCCGTAATAGGCCCTACTCCCAGAATTTATTTCTTAATCCAGATGAATTCCAGGTATTTTGGAAAGGTACTAGAGGCCTTGGCTGGGACGGTCTTGTCCCTTTAATTTCTAAGCAACTTCAGGTTTGGCCGCCCCCAGATATGCTCGTCATTCATCTGGGCGGTAATGATGTTGGGAAGTACAACACCATCAAATTAATGAAAAGAATGGAGAATGACATTCAACAGATAGCTAACCAATTGCCCCAGACAAAAATTATATTTTCGGAAATTGTTCCAAGACTTGTATGGGTTTCTGCTGGTTCCAAATTCATGGAGCAAATAAGGAAAAGATTAAACAGATTTATGGTCAAAGTGTTATGGAGAGTGGGCGGCTTTTCCATCCGCCACATTGAACTTGAGGGTGCTGAACTTGGCCTGTACAGAAGGGACAGGGTCCACCTGTCGGCAATAGGACTTGATATTTTCAATGCCAATGTGCATGATGGCATTGAAACGGCCGCGGTCTTGGGGGGCCAGTCCAGTTCAGCTGGACTGGCTTTTGGGTAATGTCACCCGTTGGGCGGACATTTGTTATATATTGGCATTACTCTGTTATGCAATGTTTGTGTTTATGGTGTAATAAAATATTAATTATCTGAGTTGTTAAAATTTCTGAATGTGTTAATTCAGACCCCCCTTTTATGTTACCCCAAATAAATGGCCGCGGCCCTTTTGCCAAGTTGAGTGTTTGTGATTACTATTGTACATAAGAATTGTTATGTTATAAGCTTGGTAAGTGCTTATCCTATTATGGGGGTGTGCGATACCATGTACAGGCACAGGCAATTAGCCTGTGTCTGCATGGTGGAGCCAGCCCCTATAGGGTTAATTTTCCCTTGTACTGGCTCTCCTCTTGATTTTTGCAGGTGTGCCCCCCAGGTAGCTGGGAAAAGATTGAAGGGAGCGCCGCTGATTGGCCGCAGTTTCGCGGGCCTGACAGGATAGCCAATGAGGAACAGGCACAGAGGATAAAAGAGCCGGCTGCAGGACGGTAACAGCCGGCTGAAAGAAAAAAATCCTACCTTGCCCCCCCCCCTCCCCCCCTTTTTTCGTTCGCATCCCCGTCGTGGCCATTATTGGGGTACCAGTCATTGGGTAATGTCACCCGTTGGGCGGACATTTGTTATATATTGGCATTACTCTGTTATGCAATGTTTGTGTTTATGGTGTAATAAAATATTAATTATCTGAGTTGTTAAAATTTCTGAATGTGTTAATTCAGACCCCCCTTTTATGTTACCCCAAATAAATGGCCGCGGCCCTTTTGCCAAGTTGAGTGTTTGTGATTACTATTGTACATAAGAATTGTTATGTTATAAGCTTGGTAAGTGCTTATCCTATTATGGGGGTGTGCGATACCATGTACTATACTCATAAACTGAAATACATTGCTTTTGTCTTGTATTTATATTAGCCCCCATTTTCTCTGCATGCATTTATATGGGATCAATGACCTTATTACCTATAAACAGTGTTACACCTATGGATAAGAATGAATCCTCTTACCTACTGTATTTATCTGGGTGTATTACCCAGGATTAACTTGCATAAAGGGGGGGGGGGGGGGGGCAAGTGTTGGCGAGCACTAGTGCTCTAAGAAAATGCACTTGAAAAAATGAAACCATCAAACTAGAAAGACTGGTTTGTGGTGGAGACATATTTTTTGACTGCTGCTAAGAGCATGTTATAATTTAATGAGATGTATCAATTTCACTTATTATCTGTTTTCAAAGCAAGAGGAAAGCAGTTTAAATAATACATGTTCTATTACTATGGCCTGAGCTAGAAGTACAGGCAAGGAAATGCGTCTATAAACTTCAGGTAAACATGAAGACAATGTCGGAACTTTTAATTCACAGTTTGGTTATCATTACGCCTGGCCAGGCTAAGGATTAAGTAAATAACAGTCCCTACCTTCCATATACTGGTATCTTTGCCCCTCCCCACCTGATTGCTACTTCTCTCTCCCCTGCTTTGGACTCTGCAGTGAGAGAATCATTCTCCCAACAAGTATCAGAAGACAGCAGAGAAAGGGGGAAGGGTACCCACAGGAAGTCTCACAAGCTGTAGGAAAGCCCCACCATCTACTGCTACTTGCAGGCAAAGGGAGAAATTAGGAATTTTCATAATACAATAATACAATACAATACAATAACATTTGTAAAACGCTTTTCTCCCATAGGACTCAAAGCGCATACCTCCCAAATTTTTGAGATGAGAAAGAGGAACACTTAAGCCACGCCCCTTCCACACCCCTGATCACGTCCCTGTCACACTTACCATAAAGATTTCATAAGAAAAATATTTTTTTTTATATTTTGATGATTCAAACCACACTGGTCTTTTCTATCCTGGTTTATTTTCCTTCATATTACCATTTTAAAATTAGTAATATTTCAATTTAAAGGATGGGAGTAAAGTTTAGAGTCAATCAAACACATTTTTTAGTAGAGAAATATATATATTTACATAGAAAGAGGGACAAAGTCCTGAAAGAGGAACAAATGAGGAGGAAAGAGGGACAGGGCTCCCAAAGAGGGACTGTTCCTCCAAAAGAGGGACAGTTGAGAGCTATGCATTTTCTCTTCTGAAGGATACGGCATTGGATACAGGCAAGTAGTGGTCAGGTGTAGGAATGGAAGGAACGTATCCACACCTTCTATAGAGGATTTGCCATCTATTTTTAAAGCTTAGCAAACCATGAAATGTTAGTAAATGATCTGTGAATTATTAATTTAGTTATCCTTTAATCCAGGTCTATATTCATAAAAACCTTATCTGGAATTGTATGCACAGTTAATACCACCAATCAGTATCTCTAGACATGCAGGCGGGGAGTGTCATCACTGTGCTGGCATTCAACAGTCAGTTCACACGAGCTGTGGATGGAACCACGTGATGTGTGAGGTCAGTTTACAATACATTTCAGACCCCCCCCCCCAACAAAAAAAAAACAATGAGGGCCGGATTTCTTGGAAATAAGGAGGCAACATATGAAAATGGAAGCTGATGCCCCAGGGAGTTGTACATGAAAGAGAGGAGCTGCAGTACACATAGAAGAAGGGGTTGCACATGGAATGGGAGGGGCTGCTGTACATGGATGCTACACATGGAAGAGAGAGCTGCACATGGAATGGGAGGGACACTGCTGCACAAGAAAGGGGATCCACAACATACTTGGACTGGGGCGGAGAAATTTTAAATCTGGCCTTTTCTTCAATGTGCCAGTTGTGTAATGCTGGGCATACACGGTCATTTTTTCCTTATCAATCGAGCCGCTGATGGCTCGATTGATAATTTCCGACATAATTCCGACAGGTCCGATCACAGCGCGGATCGATTTGCCGCTCGATCCCCGCGGGCGGACAATGGACAGAATCGAGCGGAAGATAAAAAAGCGCCCGAGGGGACGAGCTGGAATCGATCCGGGCGGCCGCGGGGATGAGCGGGGATGCGGCGGGAGTCGATCCGGCGGCTAATTGAGCCGCCAGATAGCTCCGTGTATGCCCAGCATAAGAGAGGAATGGCTTGGGTTGTGGTGTATTAATGGTTGAGTTTAAAGGACCGCTATCGTGGAAAAGTGTAAAAATGCATTGTAAATTACTTTTCTTATATGTTGCAGTTGCTTACAGGAGGCAGTTAAAATCTGACAGACCTGATATGTTTTGGACTAATCCACCTCCTCATGGGGGATTCTCAGTATTTATTTTATTCTACAAAAGCACTTCATGGAAAGGTTCTATATAAAGATTCCAGCCAGCCTCCCTACTTGCTTGCATGCCTTTTTGGCATTTAGACTGAGCAACGGCCATTCAGCCTTTCTTAAAGAGGAACTGTAACATCAAAATGTCCCCTGGGGGGTACTCACCTCGGGTGGGGGAAGCCTCAGGATCCTACGTAAATATTTACCTTCCCGGCTCCTGCGCAGGTGCTCTGGTGGCTGTCGGCTCCGAAGTAGGCGGAAATACCCGATCGTCATCGGGTCTGTTCTACTGCGCAGGCACAAGTCTCCGGCGCCTGCGCAGTAGAGCGGACCCGACGGAGATCGGGTATTTCCGTCTAGTTCCGAGCCGAAAGCAGCCACAGCGCCCCCGCTGGAGCCAGCAAAGGTAAATATTGAACTGACAGTCGGGTCTGTCGCCGGCTGTTCGGAGGGCTGCAGCGAGACCCCCGTGGGACAGAGGACGGCGTGGGAAGCCTCATTAGGATCCGGAGGCTTCCCCCACCCGAGGTGAGTACCCCCCAGGGGATCTTTTTGATGTTACAGAGTCTCTTTAAATATTTAAAACACTGATAATCTCCCATGAGAAGATGGACTAGTCCAAATCCTGTCCGATTTTTACTGCTTACTGTAAGTTACAGGACCATAGCAGAAAAGTAATTTATGGTGCATTTTACGTTAGAAGAAATATACGTTTTATACATATGCATTTATATGCATTTTAAATTGTAAACTTTTTCGTGATAGTGGTCCTTTAACCACTTGAGGACCGCAGTGTTAAACCCCCCTAAAGACCAGGCCACTTTTTGTTAAATGGGCCACTGCAGCTTTACGGTCTAGCTGCAGGACCGCACAACTCAACACACAAGAGATCCCCCCCCCCTTTTCTCCCCACCAACAGAGCTCTCTGTTGGTGGGGTCTGATTGCTCCCCCAGTGTTTATTTATTTTTTAAAAAAATATTTATGTGCTTTACTTTTTAATAAATTCTAGTATTTATTTATTTATTTTGAAATATCTCCCTCCCTCCCCCCAGCCAGCCAATCTCGGTGAGCAGCTGTCATAGGCTTCAGTCTATGAGAGCCGATCGCTCTCCTGTGACACGGCTGTCTCCAGTGCAGCACTGCCTTAGATCGCAGCACTGTACAGCCTAATTAGATGGCTGTTTCGCAGTCTAACAGTCTCCAAGCGGCGATCGCTGCTGGGAGACTTAAGGCAGAGCGGAGCACGCATCGGCGCGCACGATCTCCTGCTAGCCCCATGGAAGGCCGTTCACGCCAATTGGCGTGGAGCGGTCCTGGGGCTGCCGCCGCGTTCACGCCAATTGGTGTCGAGCGGTCGGCTAAAGGTTAACCTCCCTGGCGGTAATCCTGAGCTAGCCGCCGGGAGCTCTATGCAGAGTATAGCGAGCAGCAGGCGTTTTTACTCACCTCCCGGGGGATCCAGACGTCGGTAGCCGTTCTCCTTCCTGTCCTACGAGGCTCTGAATCACTCTGGTAAGATCGCAGTCATCGATCTCACCACAGAGGTACAGCACCACCCGCAGCACGGAGGTAAAATTGCGCCCAGGGAGGTGAGTGAGTGCTGGGGCTGCTGCAGAGAGTCTGGCGGCATGATTTTTTCCTGATTTAGGGTCTGAAATGTTTTAAAAAGACCATACAATCTGGAAATAATCATACTGCCAGGGGGGTTAAGGTACTAGGTACCTCTAGAGATGTGCATCTGGATCTGTGAGTATCTAAATTAAAAAAACAGTTGAAATCCAAAGACAAGTTGAGAATTTTGAGTTATATCACCAACATATAACACCAACTAGGACCATGCTAGGATACCTGAATCCATCATACCTAATATTGGGAATACATTATGGGCAGCACGGTGACGTAGTGGTTAGCACTCTCGCCTTGCAGTGCTGGGTCCCTGGTTCAAATCTTAGCCAGGGCACTATATGCACAGAGTTTGTATGTTCTCCCCGTGTCTGCGTGGGTTTCCTCTGGGCACTCTGATTTCCTCCCACATCCCAAAAACATACAGATAATTTATTTGGCTTCTCCCAAGATTTTGCCTTAGACTATGATAGAGATATATACTGGACATATGACGTAGGGATTAGATTGTGGGATTGTGAGCTCTGAGGGACAGTTAGTGACATGAATATATACTCTATAAAGCACTGCAGAAAATGTTGGCGCTGTATAAATACTAAATAATAATAATTATGTAAGTGCACATGGACAAAACTTATATTGTAGCTTAGTAATGCTTCATCCCATTTATATTTACATAGTAGAAGGTAAGATATAAACTATATACTGTATCTATAACACCATTATTATTTATTTGCACACCACTGTAGAAGATAGTAAATAATAATACTGTGAATATTTCTGAACCATGCATCAGCAACAAATTGTAGGTGATGCAACTTGGCAAGGCCTGTCCTAATGGCTTCCCCCAACCCGTGCCTGGTCAGAAGAAACACATGCATATACTGTACACAATCCCAAGGGTTGAGTAACTGTTGGGAAAAGGGACGCGCACTGAGCTAATTTTATTATTAGATGGGGTTGCATCTTTCCATGGATGAGATTTATCAAGGTAGCTCAGAGATGTACAACTATAGATGTACAACTATAGCCATTGAGAGCCATATCCATGCCAGTGTTTAGAATGGACTGGAAAATGGAGAAATGTGTTCTGCCCGATGATCCCCACCTTGCCTAAACCCGTCCGATCAATTAGTTTAAGCTTTGCCAAAAGTGTGAGGAAACCTGGGCTTTGAGGACTGGAGTTGAACATCACTGAGGTAGACGCTATGGAAACTCAGATGTAGACGTAGATCTTTGTAGTTCTTCACCTACCAATATGTGATAAATGGTTGAAAGTTCTATAAAGTTTTGGAATTGGGGGTCATGTGTTACACATACATTCTGAGTGACTTGCTTTAGGCAAAGACTCCACTTTTGCCCATATGTCTGTTGAACTTATCTTAAAAAAATCCGCCCCTCTAAGCTCCATGCACATAAATCCTTTCTGCAGTAATGCTAGGGGTAAAAGATCAGTTAGAGTTTGGCCAGCATCTCTGTAACTGAAGCGATTTTTACATTTTGTAGCAACCAGCCATTCCACTGGGTCTGTCAGCAGCACTGCTGAAATTCTTCATGCTAAAAACAATGCAAAACAATCATGTTTCTCACAGTTTTAAGTTTGCTGACTCGAGCATACAGCCTTTCTAGCCTACAGCAAATCCTACTAGTAAAGCGAGTATAAAGATCATCCCTAGCTACTGGTTAATAAAGAGCACTACAGCAAAAAAACTGTAAAATTTAAAATATGTGCAAACATATATAAATAAGAAGTACATTTTTTTCCAGAGTAAAATGAGCCATAAATTACTTTTCTCCTATATTGCTGTCATTTACAGTAGGTAGTAGAAATCTGACAGAAGTGTCAGGTTTTGGACTAGTCCATCTCTTCATAGGGGATTCTCAGCAAGGCTTTTATTCTTTATAAAGATATTCCCTAAAACGGATTTAAACAATGATGCTGGCCAGCTTCTCTGCTCACTACACAGTTGTTTTGGCAGTTGGACAGAGCAACTGCTATTCACTAAGTGCTTTTGAAAATAAATATATCCCTGAGAATCCCCTATAAAGAAATGGACTAGTCCAAAACCTGTCACTTCTGTCAGATTTCTACTACCTACTGTAAGTGACAGCAACATAGGAGAAAAGTAATTTATGGCTCATTTTACTCTGGAAAAAATGTACTTCTTATTTGTATATGTTTGCACATATTTAAAATTTTACAGTTTTTTGCTGTAGTGCCCCTTTGAAGGTGGACTTCTAGGTAAGTGTAAAGAGCATATACGGTAATATCACAAATCATTAGGATTAAGGGCTGAGGGATGTTGAGTCAAACGACCACGAAGGTTTATATAAAAAGATAAAAAAATTGTATTAATCAGAAAAAAACCATAAACATTACATACAAGCATCAAATTGAAAAGAATTGCTACGTGGCCACCCAACTCCCCTCTAGGCGCCGCCATGCATACACTCCACACCTACAGATTCTATCTAGCACAAGATAACACAGCTGATGTGGATGCAAAAGACTACCTAGTTACTGATTCATATATGCACAGTGACGTCACAATATATATGGTACCATAGATGATAGACAGATCAGTACAAGGTTCAGCAAATTGTATTGGGGTATATGTTCAGCAAAGCTATGCAGGCAAACAAGAAGTAATTCAGCAAAAGCAGCGTCCATAAGCATGTTATTCCTTGCCATCCCAGATATGAAAGTGGTAACCGATTTGTATAGCAAGCATGCAGCAAGAGAGTTCATAAACGGCTCACAGCAGAACAAAAAGTGCCGTGCAGCATGCAGCAAGAAAGTTCATAACAGCTCACAACAGAGCAATAAGTGTCATAATAATATATATCAGTGTGCTGCTATGCGACAGCATAGCTCTTACCCTCCAGGGACATGCAAGCAATCTGTAGCTTAAAGAGAATCTGTATTGTTAAAACAACCAGTGCGTTAGGGGACATCTCCTATTCCTCTCTGTCACAATTTTGCCGCTCCCACCGCATTAAAAGTAGTCAAAAACAGTTTTTAAAAGTTTGTTTATAAACAAACAAAATGGCCACCAAAACAGGAAGTAGGTTGATGTACAGTATGTCTACACATAGAAAATACATCCATACACAAGCAGGCTGTATACAGCCTTCCTTTTGAATCTCAAGAGATCATTTGTGTGTTTACCTTTCCCCCGTAGCTCTCACCCACTGAAGAGAGTACAGGCTGATTGTTTCTTCCTGCAGACAGCTCTGCTCCTTTCACAACAGAGGAGGATTTATCCAGCTTTTAAAAGATAAGAGATCAGAGAGAAGCTGCCCTAATATAAATAACACACTAGCAGTGTGCATAGAAGGGCCTGGAGGGGGGCGTGCATAATGCTAGGTACACATGTTGCGATTTCCCGCACGATTCGTGGCATCGATTCCATCGATTCGATTTTTTCCAACATGTTCGATCGTGTTTCGATGGATACAGCCGTCGATTTTGCATACTTAATATGCAAAATTGACGGCTGTATCCATCGAAACGCGATCGAACATGTTGGAAATAATTGAATCAATGGAATCGATCCCGTAAATTGTGCGGGAAATCGCAACGTGTGTACCCAGCATAACAGATCCACAACACTGAAAGTTGGCACCCTTCCAGACACAGGGCGACAAGTCCGACAGGGGAAAGATAAGCTGATTTATTACAGAGACGGTGATAGTACAAAGTGTTTCAGTAAGCCAGAGCACATTAGAATAGGTTTAGGTACTTGTAGGATGGTAGAAAACAGGATGAAATTTTTGTTACAGAGTCTCTTTAAGCCTGATGCTGAATTGACAATGCCTGCATGTGTTGTTCATGTGCATGAAGTCCAGCCATACAAGGCTACCGTCCGGATGGATAGTCAGAACACAGTTCCAGAGCACATCAAAGTGCCAGATGGAGTTCCGTCCAAAAGATCAGTGGACTATGCATGGATAGCTGAACGGGTGGGGTACAGCAGGCAGCGTTCCGCATTCAGCGGTAGAGAGGAGAGAGGGACAGACACGGCAGTCCTCGGATCACCACATCAGGAGACCCGACATGTTTCACTGGCAAGCGGCCAGTTTTCTCAAGGGAGGCGTAAGTGTAAAGAGCCTCCATGAGTCAATATGTTCAGTAATAGTACATAAACAAAGGTATGGACTTTTTAAATCCGTAATAAATCACAGATGTAAAGCTAGGTACATACGCTTGACTGAGGCTCAGGACAGTCTGAGGTTCAGAGCCATCTCAGCTGAGAATCTACTGTGTGTACAGGCATCCTCCGATGTCACATAAGATCTGGCACACTGGAACTTTAGTGACAGCCATGCCCAACCAATGCCCAAACCCATAGTTCTGCTCTTCACCCCTCTCGCTGTAAGCCATGTCGTCATGTGCCATGCCATCAGCCTCCCACCCCCTCCATAGCAACTGATACATTGCTAGCCTGTAGGGCTGCAATACATCCATTCAGCACGCAGCCCCGTACTGACGCCCAAAAGATCGAGTCCCTATTTTTGTGTGTGTATGCACTTTAAGTAGCTGCTTCAGTGTTTAACCATCTCCAGAGCGGTAATTGTTCATAAATGTAAGCTCAGGAAAGTGACAGTGTCAGGAAATTGTAAGACTCCTACTCTAGAAAAGGGAATTGACATAAATCAGTACAACACTGACCCCATTACAGTGGACCTGAACTCAGAACTTCCTTTCTGCTTTTAAAGATAAGCAACAGCATAATAACCTTACAGAACTCCCACAATAAATCTGCGGTGTGCCTACATCTTGGTTTAATGGAAACAGGTAAAGGGTTAACATGCTGTGTTTACATATTAGCTGTGTCTGCAAGACTGCCAAATTTCTGTGCTGACACAGCTGAGAGCTCAAATTACACTTGTGATTACGTACAGATGAGGGGGAATTAGACAGGCTGTTCTCTCTAAGAACACACATGGTGCATTGTTCTCTGTTTTCCTTGTGTCCTGTGTAGTCCAGGTCCACTTTAAAAATGCAATGCTGCAACATGTGTTGCACACTGGCACAAATAGAAATGGGCCCTAAGGCTCAGTTTCCCCTTGCATGTGCAGCCAGCAGGAGCGGACAGTGTAATATCTGCTCCGAAAGTCCAGGACTATACGGGGAATACATCTGCTCTTCCAAGTGTGGTCCATCCCAATGAATCTAATGGATCCAATGCAGACTGACAAGTGTGAATGGCTCCTGTATATAAAATAGGAGCTGTTCACTATCAGTTTTGTAATGAGCGGAGAAAGGACAAAAAATGTCCATTCTCAACTCAAATGGGAACTCAGCCTGTGGCCTCTTTTGCACTATACGCTGACAAACTGATGCATTTAACTTTCTTTTTTTTCTTTTTTTTTTTAAAGAGTAACTGTTAGCCCCCAAAGTGAAATTTAAATCTCTATAGCAATGTTTTATTTAGTATTTCAGTGAGCCAAAAAGCCAATGCAGAACTTAAAAATCAATGTAATTTTTATACTATGTAGCCTTTTGGACAAGCTCCGGACGCAAAGCCGCATATCAGATACTGCTTCAGCATGCAGAGCATGCCTATGTCTGCCCGACCCCTCTCTCCCCCAGGTGCCGATCTATTCTCACATCAAACAGCTGACCGCTCTGACACGGAGAGAGCGGGAGCACTTACAGCGCCGCCACCGCAGAGCAGCCGCCGCCGAGTCACTCTCACATGATAATAGATAATAATAGATATTCTACCAAACCATGAGAAACATGGCCGATCCCAGGTCTCTTAATCTTGTTTTACTTTCCCCAACAAGGGATAATAATTTTCACTTACTATTTCTTTTAAATCAAACCCTATCTTCACCCCCAGGTACCTCATCATTCTGTCCTGCCATTTAAAGGGGAAACGTTCCATTAGCTGTTTCCTTCGTTCCCCTCCCATACCCCATATAATTGAAGCACTCTTATCAAAATTGATCTTCATATTGGACAATCTCCCTACAATTTCAAATTCCTTCATCAGACTTGGCAGCGAAATGTGGGGATCCACCAAATAAAATAACATGTCGTCCGCGTATGCAGAGACTTTATGCCCCTGCCCACTCACCTCTAAGCCCCGTATGCTGGAGTCCCCTCTCACCCTACACAAAAATGGCTCCAGTGACAAAGCAAAAATCAACGGCGACAGTGGGCAGCCCTGCCGCGTTCCGTTTTTAATAACAAAAGTCTCTGACATCATTCCATTAACCCTTACCCTCGCATTTGGGTATGTGTATAAACTCATTATTCTAGTACACATATTCTCTAACAACCCTACATGTTTTAATACTCCCTCTATAAAAGCCCACTCCACCCTGTCAAAAGCTTTTTCAGCGTCTGTAGACAAAAATACGACAGGTTTGGAATGGGCTCTAGTCCAGTTCGTTAGATCCAAAGTTCGAATAATACCATCTCTAGCCTCCCGACCCCCCATGAATCCCACCTGATCAGCATGAACCAGTTGGTTCATAAGTGGTGCCAATCTGTTAGCCATGACCTTAGCGAAAATTTTTATATCGACATTTAATAATGCAATGGGTCTATAGCTTTGGCATTGCCTTGGATCCTTACCTTCCTTATGCGATAATGAAATATAGGACTCCAGCATACGGGGCGATAATCCCTGATTCTTCCCCTCTCTCACTGTCATTCCATTAAGGGCTTCCCTCAGGTGTCCCACTAATTGATCACTGAATTTTTTATAGTAATCTGTCGTTAACCCATCCGGGCCCGGGGCTTTACCTAATGGCATCTGTTTAATTGCAGTTCTAATCTCGTTTTCATTTATCTGTGACTCCAGGGAGGAGGCCTCTTCCGCCGACAATCTAGGCATGCCACTTCCCTCTATATATTTTTTAATCTCTTCTCTCCTCTTTCCTTGATTGGCCACTGTTATCCCATTCTGTAAGTTATACAGCCCTTTATAATATTCTCTAAATTCTTCAGCAATTCTCTCTAGGCCATAAACCACATTAGACTTTTTATCTTTTATACATGAGATATAGTTGTGATGATTTGCTCAGCTGCCTGTGCAGGCAGGCAGCCTTTTGACCATTGTGTAGGTTTGCATGCTGCAGGACTCTGGAAAGAAGAGCTTCTGTCAGTTTTGCAGCTTGTGCTTGCAGAGGAATTTGCATACGTTGTCATGCAAATTGCCTGGCCACATTCATTGGAGGCGTGTACTATAAGTACTATGTCTTTCCCACAATGCTTCGCTGGTCATAAGGATTTCGTCCTATGTAACACTCCTGGTGGGGTGTCAGCCTTACTCTCTGTTTGAAGATCAGCTTAGAGTAATTCCTGGAAACTGTGCTAGGCAGATTTCCCTAGTGCAGTTAGGATTGTTTATCTGTTTTGTTTGTCTGTTGCGATTGTCCTGTCCCAGCGGTGGTCGATAGGAAGTCGTTCTGATCTCTGTTCTTGGAGCATAGCTGGTGCAGCGGTTGCTACCAGCTATCTCTTCTGTTCTGCCTCTCTGGATCGCGCTAGCCACTTTTCGCTAGCGCTGTGGATCCTTCTGTTCTGTCTCCTGGGATCGCGCTAGCCACTTTTCGCTAGTGCTGTGGATCCTTCTGTTCTGCTACTCTGTACCTGGATCGCGCTAGCCACTTTTCGCTAATGCTGTGGATCCTATCTCTCGCTTGTCCCTGTTTTCGTGTGTCTGTCTTGTCTGCTACGACCGCTTGCTGGAGGCTCGGTGAGGTAACCGTTAAGCAAGCGTTCGCGTCCCCTGTTTCATGTTTGTCTGTCGATGGTTAGCTAGGCGTGCTTGTCTCTATTGTGCTTATCACGTGGAGACCACGCATAACCGCGTGCACTGTTGCGAATGAGTGCGGTGTTCACGGTTAGCTAGCGTTTGTTATTTTCCGCATCTTCTCATTGTATTATTTGCTGTGCCTTTGCTACCCTCGTATTCTATTCTGATCTGCTTTGTGTCACGTCTGGCGATCGCACCTCTCGCGATCGCGTTCCTATTTCATATCTGCTGTTGTGTGTGCGCGGTTGCGGTGTGGCGACTGGATTGGCACACACACATACAACCTGTCCCTTTGCTCGTTCTCATTCGCAATCGCCTCTCTTGCGATTGCGTTCTGCGCTTCGTACAATTCCTGTCTGGCATTTGTGGAGGTACAGAGGATTGGTTCCTCTGCACTCCCCAGCGCCATCTGCCGACAGGAATTTCCCTCTACAGGTGCGTAGCACCTTTTGCTGGGTGCCTGCAATTACACGCTTGTGGAGGATTTCCGCCATGTCAGCGCACGCGTTGTGCGCTGATCACGGAGAAAGTTCCACAATCATTACAATAGTTATTTCTTTGTTGTCTTTTCAATGCCCTGGCCAGCATAGCTCCACATTTATTACTATATTCATAGAAAGATCGTCTACATCTAATCACCATATTTTTAACCCCTTGAAACATCAAAGATTTAAGGGATTCCCTCTCTTTTTTTAATTCGATCATAATTTCTTCTTTATTTTCCTCCTTATGTTGTTGTTCCAGGATACTTATCTATTCCAATGAATTTTGTATGTTTTTCTCTCTCTCTCTCTCTTCCTCCTGGCCCCCTCCTGTATCCATATACCCCGAATATAGCACTTATGGGCCTCCCAGACTGTTGCTTCTGATACCTCGCCCCTGGAGTTCATGAAAAAATACGATGTAAGCTCGTCTTATCTTTTGAGTGATTTCCTCGTCCCTCAACAGTGAGTTATTTAACCTCCACATCATAGGACCCTTTATCTTCTCCCCCCATGTTAGTTTCATCGTTACAGGTGCATGATCCGACATAATCGTTGGGCCTATCTCCGAGTTTTTTTACCAGTGAGAGTATATCATGTGAAACCAATATATAATCAATTCTAGTATAACATTTATGGACTTGCGAATAAAATGTATAGTCTTTCACTGTGGGGTTACAAACATGCCAAACGTCTACAAGCTGCAGCTTATGCAGTAAATCCCTGCTTCTCCTCTGAACCCCTAAGGGTGTCGCCGTTCTACCCGCAGAGGTATCCAACCTAGTATCTAGGGAAAGATTTAAATCTGTACATACTATTACACCCCCTCCATAAACAGCTCCAATTTATTAATAAATCTCCTCAAGGCTGAAACCTTTCCATCGTTTGGCGCATAGTATGACCCCACAGTGATCAACCTATTCCTTAGTTCTCCCTTTATCAAATTGAATCTTCCTTGTGGGTCAGCATATTCTTCTTTAAAAATAAAAGGGACATTCCTTGCTACCAAAATAGCTGTACCCCGTACTTTCGTAGGTTGTAAGCCGCTAATATATATTGTTCTGTAATATTTATCGTAAAATCGGGGTACCTTGGGACCTTTAAAATGTGTCTCCTGAAGACAGACAATATCCGCCCGTTCTTTATGGCAGAGTTTGAGAATAGACGATCTTTTCTCCGGGATATTCAATCCCCTGACGTTCAGTGACAGAATCTTAATATCTCCCCTTTCTGTTTTTATTTCCTATACTTATCCTTAGAACTGACCCGGTACAACACCCTATACCATTCAACCCCCATACATACCCCCCGCTCTCATCCTTCTCCTTCCACATCATGCAGCAACCCCAAATTTCACCATCCCTCCCACCTCCCCCTAGTATCCCTTTTTTATATGGAACCAATCCATTGGGAACCAATTCCCAGTTCCCTCGGTGTGCTGCAACTACCATTCCTCTTGAGTGATAGGTAACCCCATCTCCCCTCCCGTACCCAGCGATGCATCACTTACAGTATATGCATTATGTTGAGCATAGGGAAGGGAGATAAGAGGCAAGACAACCAGGGCAGGGGCAATAGAGAGGAGGAAAAAGAAAAAAAAAAAGGGGGGGGATTTTACTAGAGTTCTTCACCTTATTACCTTATTTTACACCAAAATCACTTATTTTTCTCTGCTATTACTATAACAGGGAGCAAGAGCTGGTGGCTGCCAATAGAGCCTCCAGCTCCCCCTCCTCCAAACCGAATCCGCAAACATCATTCTCATTATACAAATCCTACTTTACATCTAAACCCTCCCCCCCCCCACCTCCCCCCTTCCTACCTCTTAAGTACCCTCTCTTTTTAATATAACTTTTAACCTGCGTATTCGTTTCAGAAAATGTACATACTATCCCAGTGCTATATCCAAACTTCATTATACAGTGCATATCTAATTTCTTATCTATTCAATCCTTTTTACCTTAATACCGTTATTATATTTCTTTTTCCCCTTCCCTTCCCCCTCCCCTCCCCTTCTTCCCCATCATTATTCCTTGTGACAAATTCCCTGATCCCCTAAAGAGGAGCGAGAGCTGGAGTCCTGCCGTCAGTTCCCCCAACTCCCCCTCATTCATACCTTTTCCAAACTAATTCTACACTTACATCTATCTGTGTAAAAGCAACTAAATAGTGTCCTCCACCACACTCCTCCCTTCCCCTTTTCCTCTATTTTTATAAAGTTTTAATCCACAAAATCTAAAAATAAAAATAAATTTTCCGCTTATTGTGAATATTCCGCATTCCACCGTGAACCACATTGTACCATATCTTCATTTTACTACCTTGTTTTATACCATAGTCACTTATTTTTCTTATCCATACACCCACGTACCTATTTCTATAACATGGATGCATTTAACTTTCCATAGCAATGCATTGTGAAAAAGCTTTCAGTTTAAATGTGTTCAGTGTGACCTGAGCCATAGGAAAACATGGACATTACGTTGAAAATCAGTTGTCATTTCAGTTATAACTGAGAGCAACTGATATAGTGTAAAAGGACCATTAGTGTTTGGGATTAAAGGTACACATACACTACAATGATTTCCTGTTGAAATCGTTCACACAAATGTTGACCGATCAACCGATTTCCGACCAAAATCAATCGATTCAGTCGATCTGTCCAGTTGGAAAATTTAGCTTGATTCCCGCTTAAGTCCCCGGGTCCCTGCAGTCTCTCACTTCTTCCAGCATCTTCTCCGTCTTCTCTTCATTTCCTGTCCCGTCCTGTGAGAAAGCGAAGTTCAAACAGCAGAGGGCATTCTACTGTTTGAACTTCTGCTTGTCACAGGACGGGATAGGAAGTGAAGTGGAGATGAAGAAGGATGTTGGAAGAAGGGACAGCATGGACCCAGGGACTCGCGCCGGTGTACAGGTAAAATAATAGATGCAGGCTGGGGCAGCCCGAAAGGCGGCCTGGGGGCAGAGAGGAAGGGCGGCAGCGGCACTTCCACCGGTTGTGAATTGATTTCATGCTGAAATCGATCTAATATCTGTTGCAGTGTATGGGCAACCAGTAGTTCCCTCTCTGATCAGATTGGATCAGAGAGGGATCTATCTGTTGGTAGATCTGGTGGCAATCGACCAGTGCATGGCAGCCTTAAGTTATGTTTGGTTTCCAGTGAGTTTCAGTAACTGTTGCTGGGAGAGTGTACAGTTGTGAATCAGTGCTGATAGTGTCAGGCATTGGGTGAACACCAAACAAGCACCCACTTGTATGGAATAGCATGGCCTAAGGAAGATGACTAGGGACCACCACTTGGTGCATGCCATTGGACCGCCAATGGCTGCAGTGCACACACTGGTGGCCTCTACTGCAGCCTAACCTTCAGTTATCATTAAAGCGGACCTCCAGCGTAAGAATGAAAATCCTTCAGCCTCCTAGGAAACAAAAAGTTATATTTACCCGCATCACTCCATTTTTTGTGCCTGGCCCTGCCTCCCCTCTCTCCCCTGGAAAAAACGCCAAGATATTTACTGCAGGGGAGGCAGGGCCAGGCGCCTGAAGTGGAGTGATGCGGGGTCTTCAGGATGGCTTCACGGGACAAGACTTCTTCTTGGGTACATATACATTTTTTTCTTAGGAGGCTGAAGAATTTTTATTCTTACTCTGGAGTTCTGCTTTAAGTATAGTGCTCTCCAAGTCAACTGAAAAAAGTTGTCTTTAAATATTGAACTGAAATAATCTATTGACACTAGAGTTTACATAACAAAGTTCTTAGACTGCCTCATCTGTTGCTATTTTTATGATATTAGTAACAATTTAAACATGAACTTTTCTGACAGCTGACAGGACTGATAAGAGCGCTGCACTGTTTTCTAAGGTCATTTATCACAAGTTGCAACACCCATGCAGTATTTTCTCGCTAGTACAGAGTTCAGGAGATTCCACGTTTGTTATGGGGTACAAAGGTTTAGCAGGAAAAAATAAAAATATGAATAAACGAAGACAATTCTCATGAATGAAATTAGTTACAACTTGAAAAAAAACATTTCACCAGTATTTCCCCAAAGGAGTTGTTTGATGTCATTTACATTCAATTTCAGAATTAGTTCTGTAGATGTGATTAGCTGCAAAAGTATTCAGTATTGCTCAGATTCTCTAGTCAGCTATCGGACTCATGCGTCAGGAATGAGTCTATAAGATAACTACAGAGACAGATACAGTAACATGACTGATAGCTCGAGACAATAGACAACAGACTGAGTAGCTTCTGTTTGTAATAAATCGCTTATCATTGTTAAGCTGATGTTGGTAGATATGCCCACTACACGCTTATGACTCACGGTCCTTACTACTAAAGGCTGTTTTCAGAATCAGAATAATTTATTTCGCCAAATACAAAGGGGGTTGTACCCGAAATTGGTTTTGGCTCATACAGGTTCTGGAAAGGGGGGGATAATGTCTGAAAGCCTAGAGCCGAGGCTGCCATACTAAGGTGCCACCAGTCGCACTTTGCATCATCTATTATCCCTAACGAGCAGCTGGCATCATAGAGGGGCTGATCCAAAGGCATCCCTGCTGCGGTGGAGCAGCAGCAGCCAATGGATGGATGGAGTCGGCATCCAGAAAGGCCAAAGGTGTCCTGATCGATGTGCCGTCTTCTGACCTCAGTGGAGCACTGATCTCCTGGGTAGCAGCAGTGGACTCCACACGGTACCTGTACCTGCACAGACAACGGAGCCAGGCAGCAGCAAAGCAGAAATAGCTCCAGGCTACACTGGACTACACTGCACACCATGAAGCCGAATTTGTAGAGAAGAGGGAAGAAAAACAAAAAAAAGCCAGAATCCTGTGGCCATGGCTGCCAATTAAGGCAATATTTTCCTGAATGTCAGTTTCAGTGATTTGTCAACGTAACATTTAAGCCACATGCAGGGTATTTAAAAGAATAATTGTAGAAACTTGTATAACTTGGGTTATACAGTAATGTCTCCGTTATCCGTTACCAATGAGGATCGACTGATGCCGGATAAGTGTGCTTTCTGGTTGCTTGAGAGTCAATGTTAAAAATAAGCCTAGGTAATACAGTACTATATCCCACTCTATATACATACCATGAACCCTGGGGGAGTCGTGGAACCCAGTAGAGCTAAGCCCACAAACAGCCTAGGTTGGCCTTCATCACTGTGAGTACTGCTGGGGGGGTTGTGCTGGTTGGTTGAGATTGCGGGTTAGTTGAGCAGGTAACCGGAACTCCACTGTACTTTTAACCACTTAAAGACCAGGGGATTTTTGTTTGATCTGTGCTGCGTAGTCTCTCCAGCCCGCAGCACAGATCGTAATTTAGGCAGGGAGATCAGACTTCCCCCCTTTTTTTCCCCACTAGGGGGACGTCCTGCTGGGGGTTTCTGATCGCCGCCGCTCTGTGTGGCCGAGCGGGGGGGGGGGGGGGGGAGGGGGGTTGGGTGGCTCTCCTCAAAGCCCCCCTCCGCAGCGATTTTCCTCCCTTCCTCTCCCTCCCTACCTCTTGCGCTGACTGTGGGCGGCACAGGACGGAGATCCGTCCTGTACCGCCTCTAATAGGCTTTAGCTGAAATCTGTTGATTAGCAATGCAGTCATGTGACTCCCAGGAACTGTGGAAATAATGCTAACTATTAGAGGATTAAATTGTAGCACTTTGGATCATGTGACTGCATTCCTAAATTCAGATATTTACTTTCTAACTTTTTTTTGTACATCTTTACACATATTTATTAAACGATTAGGGTAAGAAATGCAGATTTGACATAAAAGCTAATTTTCAGAAGGGATTAATGCACCATGAAGTTTCCCTTACTAACTAGTCGCACAGCACCAGTAGCAAAACAATATTAAAAATATCGGGGTAAAGGTCGGGGTCAGGGGTACTTTAAGCTCAGTTTGAATTGTATGACTGAGTAATGGAAACAAAACTCCAGTTAGTAACTGCTAGAGTCACAGTTGGCTATTTGAAAACAGAACTATCATGTAATAGATCTTCTCATGCGCAGGATGTCCTGTCGCATCCTCTGTAGCAGAAGCCCACTCTCTGCTTCTCTTTTTTTCCTGCACATTACATGTAATCACATGATGTGCAGGTGAATTAGGAAATAGAGAGTGGGCAGCCACTGCAAATAACGAACAGGACATCTAACATCTAGTCTCTATCTTAAAGAAAACCTGAACTGAAGATTAAAAGTCAAAATAAGCATACACAAGTCATACTCACCTTCCATGTAGTCTACTCCTCAGTGTCTTTCTCCTGTCCCGCGTCCTGTTTGTTCTCTGTGATCAAGGGAATTTTCCGTCCTCCATTTTGAAAATGGCCATTACCCATAACCGCTTTCTGGTCAGCACACAGTTAAACTGTAACATCGTTCACTTGAGCCATAGGGAAACATGGACATTACCTGGTACATCAGTTTTCCTCTCAGCTATAACTGACAGCAACTGATATATAACTGACAGCAACTGATATATTTCAGATCTGACAAAATATTGTCAGAACTGGAAGGGATTGTTGTCAGAAGAAAATGGTGCGCTTCTGAGAGGAACTGATGGCAAGGTAACTCTGTAATGTTCATTTGAAGTTACCTCATGTGTTTATTTTAAATATTTTTACTCAGTACAGGTTCTCTTTAAATGCCATTGCTACACATAGCTCTGCATACTGGAATCACACAGAAGGGGGCGCCTAAGGAGAGGGAGGTAGGAAAGAAGTTGAGCCCCCACCACATTTATTGAGCTGCTGCCAGCCTGGCCAAGACCCATATGGCAGTTTTAGTTGTACTGCCCTGATGGCGGCCCTGAGTTTTTTAACACTTGCTTTACAGGAAAACAGAAAAGGACTATTTCTTAATAGGACTAGTACTATATGTACCTTTGTTTATCTCACCATGGGATGTATGCACTTAACGGCGTTAAGGAGAATAACGTGCATAAAGTATAACCGCACAATGAGTAGAGCCGAATGCAATACATTCCATGCAATACATCACACTCTACTTATTATGGGTAATGCTGGCCTGGGCATACACGTTTTTGACGCTCAATTTTCCAGTTCGATCGTTTCGTCGATCGATTTCGCAGTCGATTCTCATATCTTCCGCTCGTTTTTCTTATCTTTTTCCATTCACTGCTATCAGGAATCGAGCGGTGAAACGATCGAGCGGGAGATCGGACATGTCGAAAATTATCTATCAAGCCATCTAAATGGCTTAAAAACAAGCCGTGTATTGCAGGCATAAGACTTTACACATGTATTTCTGCTTAAAGAAATCCTGTAACGAAAAAAACCTCCCCTGGGGGGTACTCACGTCGGGTGGGGGAAGCCTCCGGATCCTATTGAGGCTTCCACTGTCCTCCTCGGTCCCACGGCAGCGGCGATAAAGCTCCTCCAACAGCGGAGATGTAAATATTTACCTTCCCGGCTCCAGCATAAGCGCAGTATCGGCTCTCCGCTCGGAGATAGGCGGAAATAACTGATTGCTGTCAGGCCGCTCCACTGGTTTAGATATAATTGGGAGTGTTGAGCTTTTACAAAGGAGAAAAGCGAAAAAAACCAAAAGTCCTTTTTGGGGTCATCCACTTCACCCCTTCACAAGCTTGAATTATATAGAAAGGATTCCAAAAAATCATACAGGATCTTTCAAGTACAAAAAATATCAAAAAGATTTTATTGACACAAATTTCCAGAAAGTTCAATTAAAATTCTCTGTGAGAAATTTCCTTGTAGATGTTTCAAATGCGAGATATACAACACAGACATGTGCTTCACTCATAATTTCAATTTCAATTTCTCACAGAGAATTTTAATTGAACTTTCTGGAAATTTGTGTCAATAAAATCTTATTTTTTGTACTTGAAAGATCCTGTATGATTTTTTGGAATCCTTTCTATATAATTCAGGCCGCTCCACTGGGCAGGCGCAAGGCTCCTGCGCAGTAGAGCGGACCCGACGGAGATCGGCTATTTTTTGCCTATCTCCGTGCGGAAAGCAGCAACAGCGCCCCTGCTGGAGCCAGGCAAGGTAAATAAATCAGCGCTTATCAGCGCTTGTCAGGCTTGTCGAGGGAGGATTCCGAGACACTTCGGGGGAGCCAGCGCTGGATTGCCTGCAGCTACAGGGGAGGGGGAAGCCTCATTGGGACCCTGAGGCTTCCCCCTCCCGAGGTGAGTGCCCCCCAGGGGAACTTTTTTTTTGTTACAGGTTCTCTTTAACACAGTTTAGTGCATACACCCCCATGTCACATATCAGTTCAGGTACCCTTTACTTTACTACAATTCTTTATAGTTAACGCTTATGTTCTCTAAAAGTTAGTACTCTAAAAAATATGGATGGATAAAAATGGATGCACTGGATCAAGTAGAAAGTTTCTCTTGTTTAGCATTCATGTGGTAATCCGTGCATACTATCCACTCCTTGTTTTTCTTTGCTGTAACTAGGGAAGTTAAGAGTTAAATATTAAAAAATGTCAACACCAACCATCCAACCTTGAAAAAGATATTACTTCCTTCTACCTTTTGGGAACAGGAGTATGGCTGATTGCTGTCACCTTGGAGATTTCAGGGTTCATTTGACCTGCTATAACAACTCAAGTTTCTTCCTGAACTACAGTACTACTGTGATCATACTAATGATTGTAAGGCCACCCGGGAAGGATGAAAATGAAGAAGTTAGATACCTACCTAGATAGTGGGAAGGCTCTGGATGGTCCAGAGGCTTCCTGTGTCCTCCTGGCCCCCACCATTGGCACGCATGGACCCTCTAAACATATCCAAAGAGATTGTTGGATATGTTCTCATGGCCATGCAGAGAGTCCCAGGCAGCCGCGGTGGTCCCGAGCCTTTGAAGCATCCAGAGGCTTCCCTCTTCATAAGTAAGTATCTAACTTTTTGTTTTCATCCGCCTCTGGTTTGCTTTAAGAGGATCTTAATTTGTCAGCAACTCCAAGCGAGACATCTAGGCTGGCCTAAACCTCCATATGGTGTAGGAGATCTGCCTGATTTGGGCCTTAAGGGGCCCATACACTGGCCAATTTTAGCTATCGATCAACGGCCGATTTGACCGTTTTGATTGCATTGGCTAGAATTCTATGCAGCAGAAAGCATGATCGATCAGCAGAACAATCAATTTCCGGCCGATTTCGATCGATTTGATCGTTCGGTCCAGACGGAAAATCTGTGTTGATCGGCTGCTGGCAACCAATCGATGACCCATAGGGTTGCATTGGATCGAATGGTGCACCACTGCATTTCGATCGAATTTCAATCGATTTTATTCTGAAATCTATTGAAATTCGATTCCTACTGTTTGGTACACATCAGATACATTCCTGTCAGATTCGACCTGATAGGCATCTGACAGAAATCTATCTGATGGTCGAATCTGCTGCAAATCTATAAGTGTATGGGCACCTTTAGGTTTTATGATCTACCTACAAACTAAAACTAAACAGCTGAACAAAACTGTAATGCAGTTCTTAAAGGAACAATTTTCTTGGAGTGTTTCACAATAACCCTTTTTTAAAGGGATTCTGAGCAGTAACCTAAATTCAAAAATGTTACTTACCTGGGGCTTCCTCCAGCCCACCGTAGGCCGCAAGGTCCCCCGGCATCCCCCTGGCTCCTCTCCGAGTCCCGGCGGCAGCTCCCGTTACCAGCCACATCCCAGCCGGGTGTCGGGCGACTCTTCCTGGATCCTGACGCGCGTCGTCATCACGCCGGCCGCTACGTGTCATCATAGTGGCTGGCGTGACAGGCCTGCGCATGCGTGGTTTAGAAATAGAAAACTGCGCAAGCGCAGACCTGTCACACTGCGCAGTGGCTAGCGTGATGACAACGAGCATCAGGATGCAGGAAGAGTCGGTCCAACACCCGGCCCCGGTGTCGCCGGTAATTGGAGCCGCCGGCGGGACTCGGAGAGGCTGGAGGAAGCCCCAGGTAAGTGAAATTTTTTATTTAAGTTACTGCTCAGGGTCCCTTTAAAGTGACCATCAAATCTACATGAGCAAAATAAATTGAACTTGAAAGCAGACACCACTGACTGCATGCTTGTTGCAGGTATGTGACTCAAAAATAGCTAAAGCCTGAGGGCCAGCGGTAATGATGGATGGTTTTTTCATGTCATTTAAAGCGGAATGAACCCCAGCATTTCTTCTTTGCTCTAATAGATTATTTACAGCATATTATATACAATTAGCATTTTTTTACTAGAACAGCATTCAAAGGGTTACACACAGGACTTAAAGGCGCGTACACATGCCATATTTCTGCAAACGATGGGTCCGCTAGACCCTACCGCTGAGCGGATGTTCTGCGAACAGCGCTGAGCTCAGTGGGTCGTTCAGAAACAGCCTTATCAGTCTGCCGTCAGCGCGTACACACGTGCTACTGTCGGCAGAACATCCGCCCAGCGGGAGGATCTGGCAGACCTGTCGTTTGCGCAATTATGGCGTCTGTACGCGCCTTAAGCGCCTTACACACCCTCAACAGCAGTCCTTTATGCTTTCACAACTTTCGTACAGAATTTTGCATGCGGGTGTATGCGAATTTTCATGCGAATTCGCATGAATGACGCTGTATGCGAATTTAACCATGGCAGTGCCTGTGTGCTCTTCTATTGATTCCATGCAAATTTGCGTGCGAATTCGCATGAAAATTTGCATACACCCGCATAGCGGTATGCGAATTCTGATGGCTCTGGCATGCAAATTTTTTCCGCGGACGAAAACGCTCAGAAATCCTGACAAGTGGAAACAGTCCCATCCACTTGTATTGGCTATGCAAATTCGCATGCGGCAAACGCATGTGAATTAGCGATAGTGGAAACAGGCCCTAAATGCTCTGGAGCCCAGTGTCTTTAAAGGGAATCTGAAGTGAAAGTAAACTTATCAGGGCCGGATTTAGGCCAAGGCCACTAGGCCATGGCCTAGGGCACCACAGGAGCAAGGGCACCAAAGCAGCAGGCTAAACTGGTGCAGCATTTTCAAGCTTGCAAATGCTGCAATGCAGGGAGATCAGGCGTGCGCCTGACTGTGGCACTCTGCTGCTAGCCGCCTGTGCAGCAGCCACCTTGCTCTCTGTGCACGTTTGCATTGTGGCCGGCGGCTATGGACTTGGGCAGCATTGGAGACAGAGGAGAAGAGGAAGCTTTTGCACTGGAGACGAGCTGAGAATTGAGTGACACTGATGGCTGCTGCGGTGTGAAGGTGAGCTGGCTACCTATACTGAAAGGAGGGGTGGGAAAAGGAAGGATTAAGGGAGTCATCTGGCTACCTATACTGAGGGGAGGGGGTCATTTGGCTACCTATACTAGAGGGAAGGGGGGGGGGTCATCTGGCTACCTATACTGAAGGGGGGCAGCTGGTGACAGTGGCCTTGGGCTGTAAAGAGTACAAATCCAGCCCTGAAACTTATGATACAATGAATTGTATGTGTAGTACAGCTAAGAAATAGAACATTAGTAGCAAAGAAAATAGTCTCATTATTTCCAGTATAGAAAGAGTTAAAGTGGACCTGAACTCTTGCACAAGACAGGAGGAAAACATAGAGAAATGCACCCTTTATGTATTTAGAGAGTTTAGCCTGTCTAATTGCCCTTTATCTGTGACTAAGCTCAAATTGTAATTTGATCCCTCAGTTGTTTCAGCTGACTGTCATGGCAGAGATCTTATTTGTAAACACAGGATGTTAACAATATGGGCTTGATTCACAAAAAAGTGCTAACTGTTAGCACGGCCGTTTTCGCGCGAATTTTCATGCAAAATCGTTACCTTTTTTTGCGCGAAAATTTGCGTTTGCGCGCGAAAAGGATAACAATTTTGCGCAAACCGTTTAATTGCGTGCGAACGCGAACAGTTACCACTCTTTTGTGAATCAAGCCCCATGTCTTCTTCTATGAAAGCAGAAAGTAGAAAAACTTAAGATTTATTGCAGGATTTGTATCAGCTGTAACAAAGAAATGTTTTTCTGTAAAGGTTGTTATGCTGTTGAGCATCTTTTAGAGCGGAGAGGAAGTTCTAAGTTCAGGTCCGCTTTAAGAAACTTCAGTAGTTATTTATGCAAAAGAGCTTCTCTGAGCTCTCGGACCCAACTTGGGTTGGAGACAGTCCTATTTTCTGAAACACTTACACATCAAAGAAACAGTGAGACACATCTTCAGATAAGGTTTTATTGCAGGGGAGTCCAAAGGTTCATTAGCTCTGCTCTGTTTAAAGGTTTAAAATACAGTGTGTGGTTTGTAACTGCAAATATGAAAGAATGATGCAATTTTATACGAAAAAGCTATATAAATGAAAATAAATATATATATGAGACTCTTTTATATGCTACTATTGTTTTATTAATTAGCTGTACTACACATACAATTCATTATATCATAATTTTTTTTCCCGCATCAGTGTCACTTTAAGTACAGGAAAGCCCACAAACAACCTAAGAAGTTGGCCTTCACCACTGTCAATACTGCTGGCAATTTGTGCTGGTTGGTTGAGACCGCTGGTTGGTTGAGTTCCAGATAACCGGTACTCTACTATATATTAATTTCTTAGTATCTAAATTTGATACAGGTTAATTTTAAGAGTGACCTCATTGGAAAAGGAAATCATAATTGTTTTTCAAAGACAGTGCAAAATCAAATTTGCGCAAATTGCAGGCACAGCGGGAAATTGCCAGTGCAATAAAAAAATTATTAAACAGTTGTAATGCATTTGGAGACGTGTCCTATATTACAGGCGAAATCTTCTCATCGACCAGATAAGGGTTTTCATGGATTGTTGTTTGATCCCTGTTAATTACATGTTTGACAAGGTCAGTGTAACCTGGCATAGGACTGTTCAGGTTTTTCCGAGCAACTTGTACAAACCTTTGTTTTTGTTTTTGTGTTAATTCTTATCTTTTGCTTTGATCTTTGAATGTTTGGGTAAAGATTCCTGTACATTAATTGATGGGCACCAGATGTGACCAGAAGATCAATCCCTCTCAGATCAGACTTTGATCAGAGATTGAATCCTTTCACACACTAAACATAGATTTTTAATAGATTAGTGCAACGCTATGGGCTGTTAATCTGCCGCCACCCCTGACTTGCAGTAAGGATAGCAATACACATGTTGATTTTGGTCTAATATTCTTAGCTGATCGATCCATAGGTGATTAGAATTCAATATAGTAATCAATTCCTACCATACATGGCAAACTCAATTCGCGCATCAATCGAACTGCAAGCGTTGTACTGCTTAATTCAAAGCTAAGCTATGGACCAGCAATTCCCACCACTAATGTTCCACCCCCAATGCTCAGACATTTTCTAACATGTCTGATCAGACATTTGACCGATAAACAGCAGAAAATCAAAAGGCAATTATTTGTATATGCAGGAGCTTTAGATTACAGGCAGTCATAGTGGATGTCCTGGGAAATTCAATAAGGTGGGGGCTAAAGGAATGATGCCGACTTTAACTGTCATTTTATGATATGTACTCTCGTCCTATATGACAGTGGTAAATTATCAGGTATTACTGTACTCTACTGCTCCCAGGGGCGTAGCAATAGTCATAGCAGCCATAGCAGCTGCTATGGGGCCCTAGAGCATTGTCACTTGCAGTAGGTAGTAGAAATCTGACAGAACTGACAGGTTTTGGGTTAGTCCATCTCTCCGTAGGGGATTCTCAGCATGGCCTTTATTCTTTATAAAGATACTCCCTGAAAGGATTTATCCAAAGATGCTGACCAGCCTCCCTGCTCACCGTACACTTTTTTGGCAGTTGTATGGAGCAACTGCCATTCACTAAGTGCATTTTGAAAATAAAGAAATTCATGTGAACCCCCCATGAGGAGATGGGTAGTCCAAAACCTGTCGGTTCTCTCAGATTTCTACTACCTACTTTAAGTGACAGCAACATCGGAGAAAAGTAATTAATGGCTCATTTTCCTCTGGAAGAAACTTAATTGTATATGTTTACTTATATTTTAAATTTTAAGATTTTTGCGACAGAGGTCCTTTAAAAAAAAAAATAGACCTGAACTTTATGCAAAGGCCAGAAGTAGACATCTTGAGGGGTTGTGCTTCCTCATCCTTTATACAGAAGTGCAGGGCAGCAACAAGACCTTATGAGGATAAAAATAACATTTTTTTTTTTTTTTGACCCAGAAACCAAGTAAGTCTGCTAGGAACCTTGGGACTAACTTCTCAAGACCAGTGCAAAAAGCCATGGGCAAAAGCGGAGATTTTGTTTTGCGCAATTAATTAGCGTCCATGTTTCATTTAGTGGCTGATACTTAGTTTGTTGCTGTAGGAAACTGCTCCACTTTTGCTTAAAGGTTTGCACACTGCTGATCTTGATTTAAAAGGGGAAAAAAGGCCCAGAGCCTTACTGTTGGGTTGAAATTTTTAAACAATATTCAGGTCTGCTTTGAATCTAAATTCTGATTAAAAAAATTGTGTGAAACTCCTTTCACACTGCGTCTATTGCGTTCCACCAACAATATAATCACATATACAGTAGTATATGCAGTCTTCTACTTTGTTCTTTGTTCTACTTTGTTCTGTAGTTGTAGTAAATACAGTATACAGTATTTCTCACCGAATGTTTGATGTAAAGAAAATCCTACTTGTACAATATAACGCATATGTTGTAATTGTCTTGTAACAAGTACCAATAAAAGGTACATTTAAAAAAAAAAAAATATATATATATATATATATATATATATATATATAATCGCAACTCGATGCAATTATATTTCTATGGTACGTTCACATTGGTGCATCAGCGGTGCGTTGAGTTGAGTCGGAAAAACACAGAGCATGGAGTGTGTTTACCGGACAACGTGCACGTTTACAGGGGCAGGAAAAAGAGACACCGAGAGCCCAATATAGTGTAGTATGTACTGGTGATAATTGAAATGATGAGAAGAGTAATACAATTATAATCACAAAGCAGGGTAACCACATAGGCAACCACTGTAAATGCAGGTGGGGAGATTAAGAAGTCGTTCTCCATAGATCAGAAGAACGGGTGTAACATCCATTTACCAAGGGTGGATTCATACATGTAACGTGTAAACAGAGGTGCCAAAAGAATAAAATTAGCTAAAATGTTTAAAAGTAGAGGCAGTGGTGGACTTACTTCCTCCAAGTAAACTCAAAAATGCTGATGATTTATCAACAAAGAATTTTATTACACACTCTAGGGATCAGTACAACGCTTTTCGCAGGAGGGACCCTGCTTCATCAGGCTACAGAGGCGCTTGGCTGATACCTAAACCTACTGCGTATGTACTCCTCCCCATAGCCTGATGAAGCAGGGTCGCTCCTGCGAAACGTGTTTTACTGATCCCTGGAGTATGTAATACAATTCTTTGTTGATAAATCATCAGTGTTTTTGTGTCTACTTGGAGGAGGTAAGTCCACCACTGTCCCTTCTACTTTTAAACTTTGTAGCTAATTTTATTATTTTGGCGCCTCTGTTTAAACATTACGTTTACAGTGGCGGTGAAGCATACTTTCAATGTACTGTATATGCCCACTACTGCTTTCTTGAATTAAAATTCTGTGTGGACTGATGCATTGCATTTAGTGGAGGCATTTCATGTGCTAGTTGTTGGCTTAGTGCGCTGAAACCCTTCTGCATAAGATTGAACCTACATTTCATTTATGTACAAATGGTTTAAACAGTTTTCCCACTCTCTGAATACCCTATTTTTAAAATAACAAAATTGTGGTTGCAATATCAGAACAGAAACATATTTTGTTGTCTCAGGCTCACACCAGCAACAAGCGTTTTGATTGCGGTGCGAGTGGATGAATGCACCGCAACGCTAAAAACAGGCTTTCGTATCGTTAGAGATGGTGGATCTCCCTTGTCTGTATCTTGGAGTATAACCTTAGCTGTGGTTGCTACTGGTTACTCCTTCTGTCTGTTTTGTCTGTAACGAACGCTTGCTGTTGTCTGGTGTGAGACAACCGATTTGCAAGCATTCCCCGCTATCTGTTTGTCTTTGTTTTTCGTGTTCATTCGTTAGTCAGGGTTGGTACGTTTTGTCACTGTTGCGTTTAACGTGCGGTGACCCTACTCGTAACGCGGTGGTCACTGTTGCGCATAATGTGCGGTGACCGCGTTTAGCTAGTTGTTTTGTTATTTTCCTTGGCGTTCAGATTGTAGTTATTTGCCGTGTCTTCCTTACGCAATTCATGCTCTGTCTTTGCTCAGTCTTGTGTTGCTGATAGCAATCGCCTCTCTTGCGATTAGCTTTCTCTTTCTGGTCTGTTCTGATGTGATATGTCTACTGTCGCTGAGTGGCGACTGGATTGGTAGATATTCATATACTCTGTCTCTGTTCTTGCTTTCTTCTGAGTTGCTACTTTGTTTACATTGCCAAGCGTTGCTTAATTGTGCAATTTCAATCTGGCATCAGTGGCTGTACAGAGGACTTATTCCTCTGTACTCCACAGCTCCACTTGCTGGTTGAAATTCCTCTCTACCAATATATACTGGGTACTCTGCTTTTGTGACTGTGGGGATTTCCTTCTGCCTTAGCGCATGTGGTGTGCGCTGACTGGAAATCGCCCGCAGATCATTACGCAAGTGTATTGAAAAATCTTGCTACCGCGCATGCACACCGCAATGCGAGCACACAAAAAAATTAAAATATCTGTGGCACCATTGACTTACATGACCTCCGGTCAACGCATGTCACCGCGAATGTGGGCCCATAACGCTCATGCTTTTGCATCAAATGTGATACTTCTGGCACATCGCACCAGGTATGAAATGTTCCATAGACATTCATTGCTTTAGCATTACTGTCACGGAAGAGCCGTGAGACCAGAAAACGCAATCGCAATCGGTTTCCTGCACCGATTGTCGTTGCATTGCCAGATCAAGATTATATGTGTAGGGGGTAGCAGACTGTCGAGCCTGGGGTCTTCTTTTGAAAATCTAGCATTTCAGTTGTTAGCAGAACTTTCTTTTTATGAGACGTGGCTCTCTGAGAAGACCTGGTTGTGTAATTAACTTCATCAAATAAGTTCATTCCTGGGCCAGTGACACCAAGGTGTGAAAGCTTTCTATCAGTAAGCCCCAAATGGCAAAGTGTTGCTGCCTTTTTGAAGAGACAGGATAACCTCCACAGGAGACCAGACTGCTCGACTCCGTTGGAAGCAGAGAGAAAATGAATGCTGTATATGATTTTTAGCCTGTTTAAGGAATACTGTTCATATGAGAGGTATGAAAGTTATCTCATTCTGCTGGTCCAGATCTGGTGAATATTTTAATATTAAATTGAGACCCCTGACATACCCAGAACCTGAGGTATTCTGCTACTTCGTAACCGAACATGCGACAGCAACCAAGTTTAATGTCATATTAACTGTCATATTCTGAGGAATATGAATCTGTGACTGTTATGTGTGTGCGGGAAGCGTAAGCTGAGATATGGAAAATGTCATATTTGGTGGGCACCTGAAACCCACCCAGGAGGTTAACGGCACCCTGTCCAGCCCCTGGGCTGAACCTGAGACCCCACCCAAAAATGTGAGTCATTCAAAAGAACTTGCTAGGGGCTCCTCCTTTAGTCCTCCAAATCCCATATTCATGAGAGCATGCTACTGCTAGCCAGAGGACCACGTGGTTAGCGGCCATCTTGTCTGAACTTTGCTCCTGAACTGAAACAAAGGAACTTCACGTGTTTTCCCAGAAAGGACATATTTCCACATGAACTTAAGTATTCATATTTTCTTCCCCTTTTATTTTTATACTGCGCTACGATTGTCTCCATAATTGTTGATTTTAATGATTTTCTGTATATATTAATTATTTATATTGCATTAATAATAAACGACTAAAAAGTCATATATTTGTTCAGCTACTCCTGCTATTCAGCCGCACAAACTGAACCCTAGCTTCTGAAGAGTTGTTACTACTGTTGATAGCTAGATAAAATAGAGTGTGTTTAACTGTTTTATTTGCAGGTATAAGTATCAGTGTAGAGGTGGTGGCAGTTATACCCTGAAATAGTGTGTAATTTGTATTACTGTAACTCACAAGCTCCCTTCTAGTCGGTCTGCTGCCAAATTCCCAGCGGTTTCTGCGCACCGATTGTGACCACAGATTGCATGGTCTGTGTGCTGAAACCGATTGGAAGGCATTGTGCGGTCTGGCCACTAGGGGGCGTGTGACAGTTACCCTGCGGAAAAAGGGTAACGCAACACAATGAAAATGCTCTAGGGTGAAAGGGGCCTGATGCTATGCGCCAGCCTACAACAGCAAACTTTATGACATGCACACACCCTTGTACATAAAGTAACTAATCAAGGCAAAGATAAGGAAACAGCACTACAGTTATGCTTATAACAGGAATAGAGGAAGACAATAGCAGGCTAGGGAGAGAGAGCAGATAAAAACAATTGCATAAAGACTACAAGGATCTAAGCAAGCAACATATTTACTAAAGCCGGGTACAAACTAAGTGTTTCCGGTGTGGAGAAATTGATGTGCCCAGACTCTCAGTACTCCGCACTTTAGCACTCCACTAGACAATCCACAGTAGAGTCTGCACCATCGATTTGTATTAAAGCTCTTTTACTCCATCAAAAGTGGTTTAAAAAGTAATCTGTAGCAGCGACACGACCTTTCTCAAGCTGTTCAGCATTATATATCACTGTTGTCTAAAATCAACACTCTTATATACACCTTCCACCCACATCTAACCAATCAGATTTGAATACCAGCAGCCAATCAGGAAGAGGTGGCCATCCAGTGGACCTGATGGAGAACAGCATCACCTAATATGCAAATTGCAGTCCTCCCCTTTCGGTACGTCATGTCCTATCCATTCTATTCATTCCCCTCCCTCCTTCTCATCAGGAGTATTTGGGGGAGTACTATGCGCACACATGTGCTCAATACCTGCCTACTCACCAACCTCTGTTCAGCAGATGGGTTGCGTGTGGACTCCGCCCCCCACCGCAACTCCACGTCGATGACGTCAGGGTACAAACTAAGTACTATTTTTTAAATTAGATGTAAGATTTTATAAAAGCATTGGACTCTACTCACAAAACTTCGCATAAATGACTTATTTATCACCTAATTGATAAAAATAACCTTTCAGCACATTTACAAGCAAAATAATCACTCAAAGTAACTAGTTCCTGATTAACTTAATTTCAACATTACTTTTCTTACCTTAATTTTATTATATTTTTGCTCTTTGAGAGCTTAAAAAAGTAACAGATAACGTGAAAACAGGTGAAAAAACTGCATGCCCATTGAATCAAAAAACAAAATCTATAAAATAAAGAAAGCCCCCTCACTCAACGTTTGTTTGTTTTGTCTATCGACCTGATCTGAAGCAGCTCAGCTGAAAAACTTAACACCAGGGTATGTGAGTGGGACTGATGATAAATGGCTAAGCATCATAGGTACTACTTACTAATTGCACATCAGCTAATCAAGGAACTTATACACAGCCAGACAAAAACAAGTGTTGATATGGAGACCCAGCATTAAACGAGAAAAACATTTTACCCTGGAGGAGGGGATTAAGACATACATTGGCAGCTGCCTAATCTATTGGGTGACAGTCTCATTGCTGTAGATCCCCTATAGACACAACTGATAACGTCCTCTCTGGGTGGGGGGTAGTGACTGGAAATTTTAGAAAAGTTTCCAAACGGTAGAGCAATAGGACTGTAATTACGAAACCATGACATTAAACAATAGCCCTTGAAGAATAAGAGGTAATATGATTCCCTTTTCAGAAGATTGGGGGAATGTAATGTAGGCTTCTTTTCCCCACCTCTGCTGAAATGAATACCAGCATGCTTGAAGGATAGTCTTGATGTTATTTGTGTTTTGAGGGGAATTTAAAACAGTTTGTTTTATATACTACTGCTGCTGTTACATCAGTTTATACAGTCATTCCTCAACAGATGGTAATAGAGGTAACTATACATTGGCGCTTTATAAATCAATAATAATAATCCCTTATAATAAAATGCCTATGTCCCTGCGTCCGCCTGTGTCCCTGCGTCCTCCTTTGTCCCTGCGTCCTCCTGTGTCCCTGCGTCCTCCTGTGTCCCTGCGTCCTCCTGTGTCCCTGCGTCCTCCTGTGTCCATGCCTTTTTTGGCAGCACGCAAGTGCGTCACATGGGCGGACATTGGAGAGTACAGGAGAATGGATGCAGGGGGCGGGCGTGTGTGTGTCGCGGCTTGCGGGCGCATTGCGGGCGTGCGGTTGCATACGCCTTGCTGGTTGCGGCTGTGCTAGCGCATGCGTGCTAGTCGTGCGAACGTTGCTCTAGTAATAATAATAATTATTATCCTAACAAAAGAGCAGACATGAATGAGAAAGGAATTCATTTTACTCAGAAACTAACTCAGCATTGTCTGTCCCATAGTTGTTTCTGATTTTGGTAGCACCCTTTGTCAAGCTGTAAAAAGTAAGGTGAAAAAAGGAACAAATTTATAATTTAATTAATCATCATTTTTAGAGCCAGTGTAGTTCAGAAATGTAAGAAACCACAAACTAACATGAAAGGTTTCTATCCTTGTTGGAAAATAAAAGGGTGAAAGGAAAATACTGAAGTGGTCTCTTAGGGCCCTTTCACACCAGAGGGATTTTTCGGCGTTTTAACGCCACGGCTGAAGTTGGCGTTTTGCTAGGTAAAAGAAAGTCCATAGACTTTCATTTTACCTTTCACATCTAACTCGGCGTTTTGAAGCGTTGCGTTTCAATGCTCCCAGGAGCTTTTTCAGGGCTGTTAACAGCCAAAGTTGGCTGTTGGCGTTTCAATGATAGTCAATGGAAAACGCCAACTTCAGCGTTTTCAAAGCCTTTTCAAAGCGTTTTACAGCTATCTTGTTTACTTATTTTTATAGAAGAAAAAAAAAAGGTCATTTTCATATGGGCTGTAAAACTCTTTCAAAAGGCTTTGAAAACGCTTTGAAAACGCTATGTATTGGCATTAAGCAAAAGGCTGACTTTCAGCCTTTTCTACCGCAGCCTCTAGTGTGAAAGAGCCCTTAGGCCTTGTTCACATTATAAATCGCCAGCGCTATCTATCGCAAGCGCTGAGCGATTTATTGAGCTTTTTTCAAAGCGCTTTTCCCTGCACTTTGCACTTAGAAAAGCGCTTTTGTAAGTGCTTTTCTAGGCACCTTTGCTGAACTAATAATTTTTTCACTTCCTGACCTCAGTCAGGAAGTGAACTCTTTGACCCAGAAATGAATAATTAAAGAAACTTTGCCCCCAGTCCATCAGAGCACATTGTGAATATGCAAAGGTATTTGTTTGAATTTGTGGTGCTGAAAAAATTGATCCACCCAGGAGGAGGATAACTTCATTAACAAGTTATCCCAATATGAAAATGGATTTAACAACCCTGGAAGCCTAGAGGGCGTAGGACCAAACAGGCTTCTGTACAGAACTTGACCCTGAACTGTCACTAGATGGCAACATCACTAAAGTGTGTGCACTCATGCATGTGGCTCTACATCTCTGGCACTGTATTTGGCCTGAGAAAGTGGGCGATAGACCCACAAAACGCATTGCCTGTGCATAATTAAACTTCATATGAATATGAACATGTCCTTATTGAGTAAGCCACCTCTCCCTTTATTATTTTAGCTATTTTTAGCACAATTTTATCTATCATTGGGCGCCTCTTCCCTCCTTTGTGCTTTTCACCCTCCTTTTGAGGGATGTACTCTGGTACCCAGTGGCCCTGCCACTGATAGGTCCTTTGTTGTTTTGCCAAGATTGCGACTGGATCCTGTTCCCGCTGGTCACCCAAGTGGAGTCAGGTTTATAAATCTCCACCTGCCTTCAGTGGTTGGCCCCTGTGCAACCTTCCTTTGTGAGTACCACAACCTTTTTTTTACATTTGCCATTGAACTTGTGATGTACTGCACCATTTGGGCTCCTGTTGTTTCTGTGTTCTTCTTTTTTAGGGTGTTCTATCACCCTCTATTACTGTAGCTGGACGAGATCCGATATGTACAAGAATTTTAATTTTTATTTTCAATCATATCGTTTTTTTTATAACATTGCATCATTCTCTAGTATTTGCAGTTTACACACTACACTCAGCATTCTAAATGATTTTACAGAGCAGGCAAGTGAACTTTTGAACTTTCCTCTGCAGAAAGAAAAAAATACAGTGACAGATACTTGAGATAATAAGCTTCAGAAGACAGAGCTCTCTGAGACTTTGAAAGTCGGAGAGATCAGTGGCTCTTTTGCATAGATAACAACTGGAGTTTATTAACTCTTCCTGTACTGGAAAAAATATTAGACTCATGTCTCTGCTGCTAATGTTTTATTTCTTAGCTGTACTACACATAAAAATCATTATATTATAAATTCATTTTCACTTCAGATTCCCTTTAATAGGACCCATTTACACATGACAGATTGCAATAGATCCATTCACACATGACAGATTGCAATAGATCTGTTGCCGTTAGCGATACACAAAGTTCCGACCTGCATTTTTACTCTGCACAAGCAGATGCACTTCTCCTTGAAGCCTGTGGTGGAGCGCATTTACCTCCAGACTCCAAACGGACCACCAGAGCGGAAATTGCACTATTGTAAACCTGGTTTAGCATGAACATAGACAAAGATATATGGGCCTCTTTCTGTGAATGGAATTACACTTTAAATTTGAATTTAAATAATTTAATTAGGGTCCCCTCACACTATACACTTTGTGCAATGTGCATGTTTTACAAGGTGTTCTAATGTACTCGCTATATCTAAACTTAATAAAGTGTATCTGTAAAAAAAAATGCAAAGCATTAAGTGGGAAGGCACTTTAAGGGCGGGTTTCCACTACCGAATAGCGAAGCCAGTCCGTCTCTGAGACGGACGCTGGCACTTGTGCACACTGATTACTTATCCGAATTACTGTAACCATGCCATGCACAGCTATCGGGAATCGGACGGGTTGTCCAGAATATTGACAAAGTGCTAAAGAATGAGATAAGCTGAGATTCCAGACCCATCATTGCGTGTGTGAATTTGGGCACAAACAGCTCTAGTAGGAACTGGCCCTACTTTTTTTGGAATGCTTTTTTTGCTGATGAATGCAGTAAATATACGATCTTGCTGACATCCTTGGAACTTGCAAATTTGCAAACAAATTTAGTAAAAGCATCTTCCATATTTCATGAGCAAATACTGTCAGGTCACGGGGTGCAAGCGCCTCGGCGGCAATGGAGAGGAGACACAGGAGGAGGCATGCCATCAGATAGGTGAGCCGAAACTCTACTGTAATGCTGGGCATACACGGCTCGTTTTTGCTGCTCGATTCTCCAGTTTGATCGTTTCGCTGCAGATTCCGCAGTCAATTCTCTTATCTTCCTTTTGTTTTTCTTATCTTTTTCCATTCACTGCGATCCAGGATCGAGCGGAGAAATGATCGGGCAGGAGATGGGACATGTCGGAAATTATCTATCGAGCCATCTAAATGACTCAAAAATGAGCCGTGTATGCCCAGCATAACACTCACCACAGGTCTGGGGTTACACATTTTAGATTGGTGGAGACCAGACACAAGTACATCAGTTGTCCCGAAATTTAATACTGCTGCACCCTTTCGAGCAACATCTTTCCATCCTGTCCAGTCTATAATTTTGATCAATTTTGGTCCCAAATCGGTTACAATTAAAATTGGGCGGCAACGTTGCGGCATCAAACAAGAAAGCGTTTTATCACTACAACTGATATGGACTGTAATGATAAGGAATTCAGATGACTCATGCAAGCAACACCTCATTAGTGAGATTATCCTTCTTGTGTCATCATCTGTGCACTGGCTTACAACACACCCTAGCAGGGCATGTATACAGAAAGAGAGGAAGGTGTCTTTATTCTTGGTAAGTTAACTACCTTTCCAATAAAAATCTTCCCTCACACAATCTCTGTTCTTTCTTGCACTTTCCCCTCTGGGATCTCTCAGAAATCAGAATCTCTTGTGACATCTCTTGGCAGGACAGGCAGTGTGGGACTGACATTCATGCAGCCATGAGGTAGTACTTAAAATGGTGACGTGCCTGCTATTTGTAGCCGCAGTTTGTATAGTGGACAGTCCCTGCGCCTGCTATTTTATCAAAACCCAAATTTACCTATATAACTGCAATTAACATGGACACCTATGGGGCGGAGCAGTGCTTTTCAGCGCTGCTAGATTTGGCCGCAGCCAGCGCCACCATAGACTACAAAGGGAATTACTTCTATAGCAGCGCTCAGTGAGTAACGTCAGCTCCGTCAGAAGATGGAGCCGAAGTTGCTTATAAAACACAATAATTCGGCCTCCAGCAATCGCTGGAAGCCGAATTATATCATTCCCCACTATCCATGGCGGCCTGGAGGGAGAATAGTAATTAACACGGCCTGGACTTGTGCAGCAGCAGGATCAGCCATATACCGGCTGTATTCTGCGCCCAAGTCTACCGGCGCCGATTTCACATGTATGCCCTATGGGGGGCCCAAACTTCCATGGCGCCCAATATTTTACGTTTTTTGCCGCAAAGGTGGCATGGATATCGACGGATCTGCAGTGTGTGTGGGGCGTGGGGGGAGGGGTGGATTTAGGGTTAGGTATGGGTGGGGGGTTGGCAGTGTTGGATCAGGCTGTTGTAAAGCTGAGGAAATCCACTTGCTGGCTAAGCAGCACTAATCCATTACATGAGAAATCTATTCCTTTTCACAAACAGACCATCAGGGGGCGCTGTATGGCTGATATTGTGGTGAAACCCCTCCCACAAGAAACAAGAAAAATACGTATTCTTCACTGGCGTAACAATAGGGCCTGCAGCCCCTGCTCCCACGGGGGGGCCCACCCCCCCTGGGGCCCGCTCTGGGCCGTTTTGTGGGGGCTGGAGGGGTCGCAGCATGAAAGGAAAGCCGTGGCCACAGTCGGCGGAGAGGGGGGATGTTTCCCCCCTCCCTCACCTCGGGGCTCTCCCCTCTGCGCTGCCCTCCAGCTTAAATGTGTGTCCGGGCAGCGGCGGGCAGCAGACAGATACAAACCTTCCGTGCGCTCCAGCCTGCGTTCCTCTCTCTAGTCTCTGACGCGACTTCCTGTTATGTGTATATATAATATATGCACATATGCACATATGTCTTGTGTGTTCTGTGTCACCGAGGTGACTTGTGATATTAATGATGACTGATAGGAAGTACACTGAAACAAAGCTGTGTTCACTTCAGACATAAATTAATGTCATGTGCAGGGAATCAGTTAGGGCCCATTCACACCTGAGCGGGAATTGCACGATTCCCGCTCACGGCAAACCGCTAGCGGTTCTGCAAGAACTGCTACACAATGTAGCGAGTGGCAGTGTTCTCACTGCTGCGGTTGCGGTTAGCGATAACCGCAACCGCGCTGCATGCAGCGGTTTGCCGGCGACAAGCGTTCCACGATTTGTGATCGTGATTAGCGTGCATAGCACGCTAATTGCGATCGCTCCAGTGTCCAGTGATTTTTCTGCGCTAATCGTGGGAAAATCACTCCCGCAAAACGCCGGCGGTAATCGCCGGCGTTCTGCAGTTCTAAGTGTGAACGGGCCCTTAGGCTCCGTTCACAGTGGGGAGTTTTGTTCCCTGTAAAAACAAAAATGCAACACAACAGAGGGGAAAAATTGCATTGCACATTATGCATGTGGTGTGATGCATACAGTACATACAAAGTATGCTTCACTGCCACTGTTACATAGGAACTGTAGTGAAAATAACATGAAGAATAAGGTTGATTATTTTGTACAATATTTATTTATAGATCTTTAGTCAGGGTTTTCCAATTGTAAAAACTTTCCTCTCCCTGATTTACATTCTGAAATGTAACACTGGTGGTGACATCATTAGTTCTGCCAGGTGATCTGTACAGAATGTTTGTTACTGAGAGAGCGATGTACAGAGGGAGATATTGCTTGCTTGGCAGTTGGAAGCAGCCAATATTTCCCACAATGCAATGAAGCTCACAGACAGCAACTGTCAGAACCATGGTCATGACATCACACTGTGGGAAGGGTTTCACCACAATATCAGCTATAAAAGATAAAGATTTCCTGTGGGAAAGGTGGCACCAGCTACTGATTGGAATTAAGTTCAATCCTTGCTTAAAGTTCCCCTTTAACGCTCGCATTATGTGGTATCACCCTACATGCATTTTATTCTGCTCGATAAATCTGTTGCGCCGCACTTGTAACGTGCTGATGTGAACCTACTATTACAATGTAATTACACTACGTTAGACAATTACAATTGCAGTAAAGCATTATTTTCATGCACTGTATGCGTGAGGAGGTCCACCCATGACACCAGGTGAATGGCGTGCGTTAAGCGGCAGGGACACTAGAGCAGCACCTCGCCCGCTGAAATGTTCTGTATGTTGCGCCGTTACCAGGGGAACCTCTCTCCTGTTCCTTCATCATGCAGTGAAGCAGGGAGCCGCTGATCTGAGGTCTTGTAGCGCAGTGTTCCCCAACCCTGTCCTCAAGGCACACCAACAGTGCATGTTTTGTGGAAATCCACAGAGGTAGTTAATCAGTAGAGCTGGTTCTGTGAACCCACCACTGCATACCTGTTCTGTGAACCCACCACTGCATACCTGTACTGTGAACCCACCACTGCATACCTGTTCTGTGAACCCACCACTGCATACCTGTTCTGTGAACCCACCACTGCATACCTGTTCTGTGAACCCACCACTGCATACCTGTTCTGTGAACCCACCACTGCATACCTGTTCAGTGAACCTGCCACTGCATACCTGTACTGTTCAGTGAACCCGCCACTGTATACCTGTTCTGTTCAGTGAACCCGCCACTGCATACCTGTTCTGTTCAGTGAACCTGCCACTGCATACCTGTTCTGTTCAGTGAACCCGCCACTGTATACCTGTTCTGTTCAGTGAACCCGCCACTGTATACCTGTTCTGTTCAGTGAACAGTTTGGTGTGTCAGTGTGAAGCAGTACCTTAATTACACTACCTGATTGATGTATACACATGCAAGATGTTTTAAAGCACTTTAGGCCTGTCATTTAGCATTCAATATGATTTCTGCCCTTAAAACGCTGCTTTGCGTCAAATCCAGATTTTTCCCGGGGACTTTTGGCGTGTATCCCACTCCGCCATCCCCCCCTCCAGGTGTTAGACCCCTTGAAACATCTTTTCCATCACTTTTGTGGCCAGCATAATTTTTTTTTTCTTCAAAGTTCGCATCCCTATTGAAGTCTATTGCGGTTCGCGAACTTTAACGCGAACCGAACCTTCCGTGAAAGTTCGCGAACCTAAAATCGGAGGTTCGGCCCAACTCTATTAATCAGCTCTGCTGAGACACTAATTACCCCACCTGTGCATGTTTGTGGTTTCCTGCAAAACATGCACTGTTGGTGGGCCTTGAGGACAGGGTTGGGGAACTTGTATATGTATAGGTTAGCCACGTAGGTACCCACAGTAGGTAGCCAGTATAGTTGACCCAAGCATAGGTAGCCAGTATAGCTGCTCCCAATATAGGTAGCCAGTATAGTTGCCCCAGTATAGGTTAGCTACGTAAGTACCCACAGTAGGTAGCCAGTATAGCTGCTCCCAATATAGGTAGCCAGTATAGTTGCCCCCAGTATAGGTAGCCGGTATAGTTGTCCCCAGTATAGGTTAGCCACGTAGGTACCCACAGTAGGTAGCCAGTATAGCTGCTCCCAATATAGGTAGCCAGTATAGCTGCTCCCAATATAGGTAGCCAGTATAGTTGCCCCCAGTATAGGTTAGCCAGGTAGGTGCCTCCAGTATAGGTAGTCAGTATAGTTGCCCCAGTACAGGTAGGTGCCCCCAGTATACTGTACAATGTAGAGGGTGGCTAGCGAGGGGCAGGGGACTGTCATTGAAGAGGCAGCCACTGAAAAGGTAAAATAAGTAGTAGCCATAGGGAGGGAGGGAGGAGCAGGCTGGCTTCCTATACTGGGGGCAACTATACTGGCTACCTATACTGGGGGCAACTATGCTTGCTACCCATACTGGGGGCAACTATACTTACTAAATATACTATATACTGTACTATACTGGGGATACCTACCTGGCTACCTACAGTATACTGGGGGCACCTACCTGTACTGGGGCAACTATACTGACTGCCTATACTGGGGGCACCTACCTGGCTAACCTATACTGGGGGCAACTATACTGGCTACCTATATTGGGAGCAGCTATACTGGCTACCTACTGTGGGTACCTACGTGGCTAACCTATACTGGGGGCAACTATACCAGCTACCTATACTGGGGTCACCTACCTGGCTACCTATACTGGGGGCAACTATACTGGCTAGGTACTGGGGGCACTTATCTGGCTAACCAATACTGTGGGCAACTATACTGGCTACCTATAATGTGGGCAACTTTACCTGGCTGACCTATACTGGGGGCTACTATACCTGGCTAACCTATACAGGAGTCACCTATTCCTGGCCACCTAGCTTCCTATACTGAGGGTGTTGTTTTTTTGTCACACCGCAGCTATAACGTGCGGTGCAAATTGTCGAGGGCTGTGCAATCATGCCAAACTGGGGGGTGATCTTATTTGTACAGGGTACCCCCATGCCCCCATGGAAAAGTGATTGCTGTAAAATACAGGACTCCCTTTCCAGACTCCCTCTTTGGTACACTAACAAATTATATTAAAGTCAGCCAAAATATTAATAAGCATGGATACAAACTAAAGTGTGTGTGTGTGTGTAATAAGTGTGTGTGATTAGCATCACATTACTTATGTAATTGTACTTTACAACTGATTGTAGATAGCATTAATGTGATCAATATTTTGCAACATCAATACATTTACCCAAGCTATTGAAGATGAATATATAACATAGCCACATACCCTAGCATGGAACTTAATTTATAAGGCAAGAAGCAGGATATTGATAGGGACATGGCATATGTACCAAAATTCTATAAACTTTACTTACAGTAAATATAGAAATCAGAATTTGTGCATTCTCGAGAAGACAGAGTTATTCTGCCTCGCTCCAGTGACCCCTTTACTTAAATTTCTAGCAGGTAACTTAAACTGGAATTCTATTTCACTTCCTCCTTCTTTCTGAACACCCTAGTCCCAATCTCCAGATCTGAAAGGGGGAGATTCTTAATCTATTCAAAATAACAGAGTTTAAAAGTTGTTTCCTTGCAATTTACAAAGCCAATATTCTAAATTCATTTCCAGGAATTACATTGGTGCTCTAACTACACCCATTATGCACAATTACAGGTTAGGTTACTAACCTAGAAAGAAAAAAAATCCTAAAGTTTGTCAATACTACTTTGAGGTATAGGCAGTTACATAGGTCATACTCATAAACAGCAATGTAAAAACAAACCTGGACTTATCTGTATTATACAGCTGATAGCTATTAGTAGAAATGAAGGAGATCCAGAGATGGGAAATACTAAGTTACATGTATAAAACCACAGAACAGCAGAGATGTGTGACTACATAGCATGTAACAATACAGCTAATACACACAAGTAAAAACATCAAAACTTCCCATCGAACTACAAAAGTGCTAGTTTGGAAACAGGTGGAAAAATAAGGGAAAATGAGAAGTAGGTAGCAAAATGCACAGAATCCAGCCCCCAGGTTGCACAGGATCAGTAAACCCTTCTGTAGCTATGAAATATTCCCATGAGTTATACAGGTGTTACCTGAAGCTGTAGTCATGGCATATCCACCAGCATGCAGAGACCTGGCTGCTCAGTGAAGGGGACCCTCCATGCTGCTATCTCTGTAGGGGTGACAGTCCAGCAGGTAGTGTGGCAGCTGGAGAAAAGGTGCTGTACAGTCTGTTTATTCACAAAGCTTCTCCTCTGTCATCTGCAACCTCACGTTTAGGAGAAAGAGCTCCTAGCCAAGCTGTCTCCCGGAGACAATGCGCTGCAGGCTATTATCTCCTGCTGTACTCTGCTCATATACCGTGTACTGCACAGTGCACTTGCTAAACCAAGAGCAGTAAACTGAATGACACAAGTGGCTCTTGCAGTGTAGACAGGTAAACAGTTCCTTAGCAGCAGTGAGTCACTAAAATGATTGACTTACTGTACCAAAAAGTGATTTGATCGTGTTTGCTATGCCAATCTATGTTACATTTTGCATTCCATATTTTTTTTTTATGACAGTGTGAATATTGGAAAAAAAAATACTGGACTGATCTGAATACAGAGCCATTTTCCACTGTGAATCGCGCTGCAATTCTGATCGCAGATCGCAATTAGCAGCAGTTACACATTGAAAACCGCAAGCCCAATCACAAACGCAGTGCGATGCGATTGGATTTTTAAATAAAATTTCTACATGTGATTTATGTGCGCCTGTGATTTTGCTGAGGTTATCATTTCCTGGTTTCCAGATTGTTTACCTAAAAAACGCAATGAAAATCACATGCATTGCGTTTTTTTTCAAACGCAGTGCTTAAAGCTAATGGGAATCGATAACTAAATAAAAAAAGTCAGATACTCACCTTAGGAGAGGGAAGGCTCGGGTCCTATTGAGCCTTCCCTCTCCTCTCCCGGTGCCCCCGGTGCTGCGCTGGCTCCCCCGTTCAAATCCCCCGCCACGGGGACTTCGGAAGTCTTTGGGAGCTGAGTCCTCCCAAAGAGAGAAGGCTCCATACCACGCACGTGCGAGTGCGTCATAGAGGGCGCTTGCGCATGCGCAGTCTAGAGCGGCCTGTCTTCGGGAGCACTGGAGCTCCCGAAGCATTTCCGAAGCCTCCCTTCGGTGGGGAAACAGCGATATTTGTCCGAAACGAATACCGCAGCGGGGGAGCTAGAGTAACAGCGGGGACCGGGAGAGGAGGGGGAATGCTCTATGGCAGTGTTTCTCACCTTTTTCGAGCCAAGTACCCCCTATCGCAATTCAGTTTGAGCCAAGTACCCCCTACCAAGTACCGCGCGTGTGTGTGTATACACCCCAGGTATTGGTGCCCCCAGTATAGATAGATAGCGAGGTATAGGTGCCTGATCCAGTATAGGTGCCCTCAGTATAGCTAAGTATAGGTGGCCCCAATATAGCTAGTTATAGGTGCCCCCAGTATAGCCAGGCATGGGTGCCCACAGTATATCTAGGTATAGGTGTCCTCAGTATAGCTAGGCATGAGTGCCCCCAGTATAGCCAGGCATGGGTGCCCCAGTACATCTAGGTATGGGTGCCCCCCAGTATAGCCAGCCATGGGTGCCCCCAGTATTGCTAGGTATAGGTGCCCCCAGTACAGCTAGGTATGGCTGCCCCCAGTATAGCCAGGCATGTGTGCCTCCAGTATAGCTAGGTATAGGTGTCCCCAGTACAGCTAGGTATGGGTGCCCCCCAGTATAGGTGCCCTCAGTATAGCTAGGTATAGGTGGCCCCAGTATAGCTAGGTATAAGTACCCCCCAGGATAGGTGCCCTCAGTATAGCTAGGTATAGGTGGCCCCAGTATAGCTAGGAATAGGTGCCCCCAGTACAACTAGGTATAGGTGCCCTCAGTATAGCAAGGTATAGGTGGCCCCAGTATAGCTAGGTATAGGTGTCTCCAGTATAGGTGCCCTCAGTATAGCTAGGTATAGGTGGCCCCAGTATAGCTAGGTATAGGTGCCCCAGGTATAGGTGCCTTCAGTATAGCTAAGTATACGTGGCCCAAGTATAGCTAGGTATAGGTGCCCCCAGTTCAGCTAGGTATGGGTGCCCCTAGTATAGTCAGGCATGGGTGCCCCTAGTATAGCCAGGCATGGGTGCCTCCAGTATAGATATGTATAGGTGCCCCCAAGTACAGCTAGGTGTGGGTGCCCCCCAGTATAGCCAGGCATGGGTGCCCCAAGTATAGCCAGGAGGGGGACGCAGCGCATGAGAGGGGAGCGATGCCCACACATAGCAGCGGGGAGGGGGGTCCACTCCCCCCCTCCCTTACCTGGGCGTCCCCATCAGCGCTTTCCCCCCTTCGACACATTAACAGCGGCATGGTGAAAGGAACGCAAACTTCTGCGTTCCACGCCGGAGGTCCGATCTTCTTTGAGCCTGACGCAACTTCCTGATAAACAGGTAGCAGCGTCATCGCTAACAGAGAAGAATCTCCGGCGTGGAACGCGGAAGTAAGTCCACGTTCCTTTTACCATGCTGCCGTTGTTAATGTGTCGGAGGGGGAAAGCGCTGACGGGGGAGTACAGGTGAGGGAGGAGGGAGTGGACCCCCTCCCCGCCGCTATGTGTGGGCATGCTCCCCCGTTTTGCACTGAGTCCCCCTCCTGGCTGCGTGCCCCCGGCTGGGGTCTCGCGTACCCCCTGGGGTCCGCGAACCATGTGTTGAGAAACACTGCTCTATGGGACCCAGAGCCTCCCTCTCCTTAGGTGAGTAACTGATTTTTTTATTTAAAAATTTTATTTTTAATTTCCGTTCCCATTCACTTTAAAAGGCGCAGCAGTCACTGTGAGTGCGTTTTTCATGATTTTTCAAAAGACCTTGCGATTTTAAAAATGCAGTGGCTGGAAAGTGTAACGGTTAAGGGCTCTGCCTCTGACACAGGAGACCTGGGTTTGAGTCTCGATTCTGCCTGTTCAGTAAGCCAGCATCTATTTAGTAGGAGACCTTGGGCAAGACTCCCTAACACTGCTACTGCCTATAGAGCGCGTCCTAGTGGCTGCAGCTCTGGCGCTTTGAGTCCGCCAGGAGAAAAGCGCGATATAAATGTTCTTTGTTTGTTTGTGAAAACACAGCAGTGTGCACAGGCCCTTAAAGGACAACCGAGGTGACATGTGACATGATGAAATAGACATGTATATGTATAGTGCCAAGCACACAAATAACTTGGCTGTTTTCCTTTTCTTCTTTCACTGCCTGAAAAAGTTAAACTTCAAGTATGTAAGTGACAGTTTCAGGATTGCGTCGGGACTGGGTCAGACTATAGCACAACACTCACTGATAAGTAATTACAATCATAAAACACTTTCCTGTCAGTAAATGGCTTCTAAGAGCAGGAAAGAGATACAAAGGGTCAATAATTCATAGATTTCAGCTCTAGCATACTTCAATGAAGGTGTCATTGAGCAGAGACAATTAAACAATAAAAACTTAAAAACTAGATTTAAATATAGAATAAAACTGTGGGATATCTAAAAAAGTCATTTTTAGAGAAGGAGGATAGATACAATTGTTTTTCTCATTAGTTTATTTTCACCTCGGATGTCCTTTAAAATGACAGCTCCCATGCGTTGTGTTTTTTGTACTTGCCTTGCTATTTGTGGCCCGATTGTGATTTTTGAGTGACAAGGGGACATGATATTGTATAAGGAAATCACACAATAATCGTATAGTACCAATTATACAATAATACAATAATACAATAACATTTGTAAAGCGCTTTTCTCCCATAGGACTCAAAGCGCATAGCTGTGTCTCAGGTTAATACAGGGTTTCAGGCTGGGTTGTGTTACAGAGGAGATAGTCAGATGTTCATGAATGCCAGACTGAAAAGGTAGGTTTTCAGTTTAGACTTAAATGCTTCCAGGGATGGGGCTGTCCTGATTGGGTGTGGCAGGGAGTTCCAAAGTGTAGGGGCAGCATGACAAAAGGCTCTGTCTCCAAAGGTTTTGAGGTGGACTCTGGGGGTGACCAAGGTGTTACGTCCTTTTGATCTAAGATTGTGGGGGGTGTGATGTAGTTGCAACAAGTCCTTCAGGTATCCAGGGCCCAGATTGTGCAAGGATTTGAATGTCAGTAAGCCAATCTTAAACAGAATTCTCCATTTTATCGGTAGCCAGTGGAGTGAGCTCAGGGTGGGTGTTATGTGGCAATGGCGGGGTTGGCTCGTTAACAGCCTTGCGGCGGCATTCTGTACTAATTGCAGGCGGCGTAAGTCTTTCTTATGCAGGCCTGTGTAGAGGACGTTGCAGTAGTCTAACCTTGATGTGACGAAGGCATGAACTAGGGTTGGAAGATCCTCTGAAGGAATTAGGTGTTTAATCCTTGCAATATTCCTTAGGTGAAAGAAGGAATGTTTCACAACAGCTGAGATTTGATTCCTGAAGCTTAATTTCCCATCAATCAGTACTCCCAGGCTGCGCACACAGTCTGAGTTGTTCAGGTCTGAGCTCCCTATCCTTAGCGGTGTTGGTTGAGACTGGAGCTGCTTTGCTGTTGAGCCCTGGCCCTCGATAACAAGAACCTCAGTTTTGTCAGCATTAAGTTTTAGCCAATTATTATTCATCCACTCCTGAAGCTCAGCTAAGCATGCGTTTATTTGTGGAGTAGGGTCTGTGACATCAGGTTTGAATGACAAATATAGCTGGGTGTCATCAGCATAGCAATGATATGTCAGGCCATGTTTTTGTATGATTTCTCCAAGTGGCAGCATGTATATGGTGAACAGTAAAGGGGATAATATTGCGCCCTGAGGTACACCGTATTTTAGTGGTACAGGGTTGGAGAGGAAGGGCCCTAAAGCTACCCTTTGTGTTCTGCCAGCCAGGAAGGAGTTGAACCACCGGAGAACAATGCCATCTATGCCACAGTACTCTTGTAGCCTGTTAAGTAAGATTTCATGATCGACTGTGTCAAAAGCCGCTGAGAGGTCGAGCAAAATCAGGAAGGAACATTGACCCTTGTCTCTTGCAATTATGGAGCGCTCTTGCAGGCAGCGCAATTATGCTTTGGTAAATATCGCAATCCACTCAATTGCTGTGGTGGAAAAGGGGCACTGCGATGCCTGTGCAATTTACCTAGTGTTGCAAAAGTATGTGCAATCAAATTTTCGAATTGGAACGCAACTGGTGGAAAAGAACTCTAATAAGGTTTTGTGTGATATGGGTGCCTGAGAAAGCAATTCGTTATTCTAAATATTTTCATGCTTAAACATTTCTCTTTATCCTGTTTTACAAAATTGGCAGGGGTGTAATGGAACGCACTATATGTGCCTGCATGCTATGCACACTGAGCTACAGTACAGCATGACGACATGCATGATAATGATTGCAGTGTAGGCATACATCTATAGACTGTATGCACCACTGTATGCGTTGCATCGCAAAGGCAGCATCAGATGCAATTTTTCAACACCGTTGAGTTGCGATCTTTTTTTCAGGATACGCAAAGCAACATGCATAGTGTGATAGTACCCTTAGAATGCATTCACATTGTACGTGTTGCAGTGCTCTGCATTGCTGCATGTGAACTCTGCTATACAAGTATGTACACATTTCTGTGTTGTATGGGACCACATTAGCCAAACACACTTTCTACAGTGCATTTCTAAATAATGTGTGCAATACCAAGCACGTTGCATAGCAATGCTTTCACACTAAGAAAGTAATGCCAGTTTTACACAACAGACATAGTTTAAACTTAGCCTTAGGCCTCATCCACAGTGGTGTGTTGCAATGTGGTGTAATGGCCACTGTTTAACACGGCCTATTCCACTGCAATGCACCACCTATGCAATGTTCACAGTGCGGCAGCAGCGTTGCGGTATAACGGATTGCGGTTTGGTAACACACTGCATGCAGTGCATTACCGGTAAAGGCGTGTGCTAACAGTAGAAGTGAAACATACTTTTCATTGACTGTATGCTTCACTGTAACCGATGTAATGCTTTTTCATCCATTGCACTCCTATTATACAGAGAACGCAACACAATGTCCCACTGCGAATGTGGCCTTACTATGACCAAAATAAGAGTATTTTCACAATATATACGCTTCATTGTACGTCTGCAAAATAGGAGCGCACAGCTGTTGAAAAGTCGTATCGCACATGACGAGTGTGATGCAACGCATGCATTGAAGCGTACAGGACCTAGAAGTATGCTCCACTGTAACTGCGATCGGCGTGTCATTTTGTCCGCACACCAAGCCACTAACACACAGATGTGAGCATACCATTGCAATACAGTTGTATCATGTTATGATGAGATTGTGTGCATTACTCTGCACAACAATGGATGCAATTGCATTGCACACCATGACAATAGCACGCAGATGTGAACATACCATTGCAATACGTTGTATCATGTTTTGATGAGATTTTATGCATTACTCTGCACGGCAACGGATGCATTACTCTGCATAGCAACGGATGCATTACTCTGCACAGCAACTGATGCATTACTCTGCGCAGCAACAGATGCATTACTCTGCACAGCAACTGATGCATTACTCTGCGCAGCAACGGATGCATTAAGGCGCGTACACACATGCGAATATAGTAGTTTGAAACGATCATTCCCCGACCGTTTCAAACAACGATTGTTGCAAAAAAAAGTACAAACGACCATTAAGTGCAACGATCAACGTGTGTGTGTATGTGTTGACATGTGAGTATGGTATGTATATTTTTTGATAACTCTATGTATATTTTTCTAAATGTGTGTATATATATATATATATATATATATATATATAGATAGATAGATAGATAGATAGATAGATAGATAGATACACACACACACTTATATATATATATATGCGTGTGTGTGTAACAGTGTATAACTCTTCATTTTTTAAGGACATGGTGTTTGTTTGCCCTTGTAAAGTTAGGTCAACAACACTTATATGAAGTGTATTTTGTAAGGCAATAAAGACTACAGTAATGAAGGTTTAGTATTAGTTATTTATTTAACCAAAAAAATAAATAAATGTAAAAGCATTTAAAAGTTAAAAAGTTTTTTCACTTTCCCCTTCATTTCAGTTATTTCCTGTTGGTATTAACACATAGATGTCCACATGTTGCTTTTTACAACTTCAGCCTTTGCATATCCAGCCCAAATGCAGCAACATCTGTAATGATTGAAACCCTTTTATAATATAGCTGTGACGTCATTTCCTCTATTCTACAGAAAGAACGTTCGTCTGGCAAACGAACACTACGCAACTTCCCAATTCCTATGGTCCATCAGAAATGACGTTCTTTCCGTTTAGGCAAATGACCGGATTGTTTTGCATAGTTACCACCCTCTGAAATGTACGTAATATCCTGCATCGTTAACAAACGAACGATCTGATTGTTGAGGTCCTTTACAGCCTCTGTCTAACGACCCTCTTGTTCACTTTATGCAAACGATCGTTCGTCGTTTATTACGAACGATCGTTGTCGACTTGTCGTATGTGTGTATGTGGCTTTACTCTTGCACAGCAACGGATGCATTACTCTGCATAGCAACGGATGCATCACTCTGCACAGCAACGGATGCATCACTCTGCACAGCAACGGATGCATCACTCTGCACAGCAACGGATGCATTACTCTGCACAGCAACGGATGCATTACTCTGCACAGCAACGGATGCATCACTCTGCACAGCAACGGATGCATCACTCTGCACAGCAACTGATGCATTACTCTGCACAGCAATGGATACATTACTCTGCACAGCAACAGATGCATTACTCTGCACATCAACTGATGCATTACTCTGCACAGCAACAGATGCATCACTCTGCACAGCAACGGATGCATCACTCTGCACAACAACGGATGCATCACTCTGCACAACAACGGATGCATCACTCTGCACAGCAACGGATGCATCACTCTGCACAGAAACGGATGCATCACTCTGCACAGCAACGGATGCATCACTCTGCACAGCAACGGATGCATCACTCTGCACAGCAACGGATGCATCACTCTGCACAGCAACGGATGCATCACTCTGCACAGCAACGGATGCATCACTCTGCACAGCAACGGATGCATTACTCTGCACAGCAACGGATGCATCACTCTGCACAGCAACGGATGCATCACTCTGCACAGCAACGGATGCATCACTCTGCACAGCAACGGATGCATCACTCTGCACAGCAACTGATGCATTACTCTGCACAGTAACGGATGCATTACTCTGCACAGCAACGGATGCATTACTCTGCACATTAAGTGATGCATTACTCTGCACAGCAACGGATGCATTACTCTGCACAGCAACTGATGCATCACTCTGCGCAACAACGGATGCATCACTCTGCACAGCAACGGATGCATCACTCTGCACAGCAACGGATGCATCACTCTGCACAGCAACGGATGCATCACTCTGCACAGCAACGGATGCATCACTCTGCACAGCAACGGATGCATTACTTTGCACAGCAACGGATGCATTACTCTGCACAGCAACGGATGCATTACTCTGCACAGCAACAGATGCCATTGCACTGCCCAGCTGGCTGTCTTACATGTGACCTGTTCTGTTCTATGGAGTAGGGAGATGGGAGGCACCACACTGCTGTCACAACAGTTGCAAGGATTTTCCAACTTGGGAAACCCCTGAAGCAGGAAACAACATCAATAGATACTTGTACACACTCCAGATTTTCATCATCAATAATCAGGAACAATTGTTTTTGGCAAAATTTTTAAAATCTTCACTGGGGCTCATGGGTCAGTAATTATACAGGTGATGCCATGATAAACTCGGCCGAGGCAGCAATTTGTGTTCATCTCGCCCAAGAATTCAGCATATGTAGAAGTGTTCCCCGAGTTCATTTAAAGATCTGGAAATGCGTCAGATCCCTGTGAGCGACAACTGTTGTACATGTGTAGACACTGTTGGTGTAACCATGGGCTTACCGGAATGTTCATGAGGAGCAGATGCTGTACAGACACTGTAATTTGCATTACTCTGCACAGCAACGGATGCATCACTCTGCACAGCAACGGATGCATTACTCTGCACAGCAATGGATGCATTACTTTGCACAGCAACGGATGCATTACTCTGCACAGCAACGGATGCATCACTCTGCACAGCAACGGATGCATTACTCTACACAGCAACGGATGCATTACTCTGCACAGCAACTGATGCATTACTCTGCACAGCAACGGATGCATCACTCTGCACAGCAACTGATGCATTACTCTGCACAGCAATGGATGCATTACTCTGCACAGCAACAGATGCATTACTCTGCACATCAACTGATGCATTACTCTGCACAGCAACGGATGCATCACTCTGCACAGCAACGGATGCATCACTCTGCACAGCAACTGATGCATCACTCTGCACAACAATGGATGCATCACTCTGCACAGCAACGGATGCATCACTCTGCACAGCAACGGATGCATCACTCTGCACAGCAACGGATGCATTACTCTGCACAGCAACGGATGCATCACTCTGCACAGCAACTGATGCATTACTCTGCACAGCAACGGATGCATTACTCTGCACAGCAACGGATGCATTACTCTGCACATTAAGTGATGCATTACTCTGCACAGCAACGGATGCATTACTCTGCACAGCAACTGATGCATCACTCTGCGCAACAACGGATGCATCACTCTGCACAGCAACGGATGCATCACTCTGCACAGCAACGGATGCATCACTCTGCACAGCAACGGATGCATCACTCTGCACAGCAACGGATGCATCACTCTGCACAGCAACGGATGCATCACTCTGCACAGCAACGGATGCATCACTCTGCACAGCAACGGATGCATCACTCTGCACAGCAACGGATGCATCACTCTGCACAGCAACGGATGCATTACTCTGCACAGCAACAGATGCCATTGCACTGCCCAGCTGGCTGTCTTACATGTGACCTGTTCTGTTCTATGGAGTAGGGAGATGGGAGGCACCACACTGCTGTCACAACAGTTGCAAGGATTTTCCAACTTGGGAAACCCCTGAAGCAGGAAACAACATCAATAGATACTTGTACACACTCCAGATTTTCATCATCAATAATCAGGAACAATTGTTTTTGGCAAAATTTTTAAAATCTTCACTGGGGCTCATGGGTCAGTAATTATACAGGTGATGCCATGATAAACTCGGCCGAGGCAGCAATTTGTGTTCATCTCGCCCAAGAATTCAGCATATGTAGAAGTGTTCCCCGAGTTCATTTAAAGATCTGGAAATGCGTCAGATCCCTGTGAGCGACAACTGTTGTACATGTGTAGACACTGTTGGTGTAACCATGGGCTTACCGGAATGTTCATGAGGAGCAGATGCTGTACAGACACTGTAATTTGCATTACTCTGCACAGCAACGGATGCATCACTCTGCACAGCAACGGATGCATTACTCTGCACAGCAATGGATGCATTACTCTGCACAGCAACGGATGCATTACTCTGCACAGCAACGGATGCATCACTCTGCACAGCAACGGATGCATTACTCTACACAGCAACGGATGCATTACTCTGCACAGCAACTGATGCATTACTCTGCACAGCAACGGATGCATTACTCTGCACAGCAACGGATGCATCACTCTGCACAGCAACGGATGCATTACTCTGCACAGCAACTGATGCATTACTCTGCACAGCAACGGATGCATTACTCTGCCCAGCAACGGATGCATTACTCTGCACAGCAACGGATGCATTACTCTGCACACAGTGGCGTAGCTAAGGAGCTGTGGGCCCCGATGCAAGTTTTACATGGGACCCCCCCAAGCACTCTATACATAACAATTGATACAGCGCACCAAAACCTGCCAATGGCAACTACAGTGTCAGGTGGAGGAAGGGGATTGGGAACAGTTTGTTAATCATTACTACTTTTCAAAGTATCTATAGAAGTAATTATTATGAGCACAGGACCAATAGAGAGCTAATACTGTAGTTGAGGGAGGGCCCTTCGGGGCCCCTCTGGCCCAAGGGCCCCGATGCGGTCGCAGCCCCTGCAACCCCTATTGGTACGTCCCTGTCTGCACAGCAACGGATGCATTACTCTGCACAGCAACGGATGCATTACTCTGCACAGCAACGGATGCATCGCTCTGCACAGCAACTGATGCATTACTCTGCACAGCAACGGATGCATTACTCTGCACAGCAACGGATGCATTACTCTGCACATCAACTGATGCATTACTCTGCACAGCAACGGATGCGTTACTCTGCAGAGCAACGGATGCATTACTCTGCACAGCAACTGATGCATCACTCTGCGCAACAATGGATGCATCACTCTGCACAGCAACGGATGCATCACTCTGCACAGCAACGGATGCATCACTCTGCACAGCAACGGATGCATCACTCTGCACAGCAACGGATGCATCACTCTGCACAGCAACGGATGCATTACTCTGCACAGCAACAGATGCCATTGCACTGCCCAGCTGGCTGTCTTACATGTGACCTGTTCTGTTCTATGGAGTAGGGAGATGGGAGGCACCACACTGCTGTCACAACAGTTGCAAGGATTTTCCAACTTGGGAAACCCCTGAAGCAGGAAACAACATCAATAGATACTTGTACACACTCCAGATTTTCATCATCAATAATCAGGAACAATTGTTTTTGGCAAAATGTTTAAAATCTTCACTGGGGCTCATGGGTCAGTAATTATACAGGTGATGCCATGATAAACTCGGCCGAGGCAGCAATTTGTGTTCATCTCGCCCAAGAATTCAGCATATGTAGAAGTGTTCCCCGAGTTCATTTAAAGATCTGGAAATGCGTCAGATCCCTGTGAGCGACAACTGTTGTACATGTGTAGACACTGTTGGTGTAACCATGGGCTTACCGGAATGTTCATGAGGAGCAGATGCTGTACAGACACTGTAATTTGCATTACAATTGTCAGTGCTTTTCTGTGTCTGGTTACAATGCCGTTGTGGTAACTCTATCCATGATTGCCAGCAATGTCACACTAGGACTGGTTTACAAAGGCTGGAACAGTTACCCAAGCCAGCTCGCAGAAAACCTGATACTGCAGCTCGGAATGCTGTTTCAGTTTCCTGTGTATCAGACTTTCAGTATGATTAGCCCTCTTTCACACGACCGACTGACCTGTCGTTTACTGCAGATTTCTACAACAAACTTCTACTGTGTTGTCTTAACCACGACTAACCACCACTTGTCATTTATTTGTGTTTTGTCCTGGTGTTTGCCTAGCAATGAGAATGAAGCTGGTTGATTATGAGCATATTACTGCTGACATCGGGCATCTGGTAGGAAAGGGAGAAGGGTACATTTTCGTGCCCCAGGCATGACACCCAGTCAGGGTCGGCCTTAGGTTTCACAGCGCCCTGAGTGAAAACTGATTTTGGTGCCCCTCCTTCATCCTCTACATGCATGCACACACGCACATACACACAGGCCCATATGCAATTCACCTTTTCTCCTGAGTTATCTCCTAGGACAGTGGCTCCCAACCTTTTTAAAGTTGAGACACATCATGCCAAACGCTCAGATCTCTGTGACACATCACATATGTATAATAGAAAAATACTAATAATAACCGCGAAATGGATGGAAAGAGTGCATCATCCTGAAAACACTTAAGAATGAAGGCTAGAACATTTCAGGAATATTAATAAAAACAATCAGTGGGACAGTTAGGCTCCCCTTCCCAATTTAGGAATGATAGCACAGCACCGACCATTTGCACTGTGAGTTATAGCCGCCGTGTGCCCCCCCTCCCCCCAAAAAAATGCCCTCAGACTCAGTATAGGTAAGTAGGTAGCCAAGTATAGGTGCCCCATATTATAGGAAGTCAGGTGTAGGTCTCCCCCTATAGGTAGCCAGGTGTAGGTGCCTCCAGTATAGGAAGCCAGGTGTTGGTAGCTAGGTGTAGCTGCCCTCCCTCAGTAAAGGTAGCCAGCTATATGTACCCCAGTATAGTATGTCCGGTGTAGGTGCCCTCAGTATAGATAGCCAGCTATAGGTGCCCCCAGTATAGGAAGTCAGGTGTAGGTGCCCTCAGTATAGGAAGTCAGTTGTAGGTGGTCTCAGTATAGGTAGCCAAGCACAGGTTCCCCTAGTATAGGAAGTCAGGTGTAGGTGCAACCTGTATAGGTAGCCAGCTGTAGATACCTCCAATACAAGTAGCAAGCAGTACATGCCTCCAGTATAGGTATTCAGCTGTAGGTTCCCTTCAGACAGTGTATTTACTGGCAGCAGCGCGTGGTGGATCACTCACCATCTCTGCACATTCCAGCGCTGAAGTCACTCTTCTCTCCCCGCCTCCGTTCCATCTGTAGTTAGAGCAGGGCTACAAGAAAATGGCCACCGGCAGCCATTTTCTTGTAGCCCTGCTCTAATTAAAGACGGAAGCGGAGCTATGGATGAGGGGAGAGACCGACTGGGGCAGTGAGCCGGTGCCCTGAGCGACCGCTCGATTCGCTCAGGTCAAAGGCTGGCTATGCACCCACTAACACGATGGAGATAGATAGAAAACTTTGGTTGCAGCCACCATTGTTTTTTTTAAGCATCTTGCTAAGTGAACTCTTGGGTTTCTGGGTGTAGGGGTTTAATAATTTCTTATTGGGATCTTGGCAGGCCTGTCCGTGTGACAACTAACCCTTGTCCGCCAACCCAATTGTTTCACATGTTCACTATTAGTAATGTCTGCGCCGATTTCCTTTTAATCTAATAAATAAGTAAAAGTTACGTTTTATTCTATTGGTTCCTCCAAAAGGTACTTAGTTGTGAATATAAGTGAACTCTTGTAGGATGTTCATAAGATTAACCAAACCTAAACCCATATCCAGGAGAACAGAGGCGCCAAAAGGATAAAAGGAAGCTAAATGAGCTTAAAAACCAAATTCTTGGTAAATAGAGGAGGTAGTGGTGGACTTACCTCCTCCAAGTAGACACACAACGACTGTAGTAAAGACAGTCAATATATTTTATTTATGAACTCCAAATATGCAACGCGTTTCGCAGGATTGATCCCGCTTCATCAGGCAATAACAACGGAGCAATAGCATATGTGGTCAGTAGAAGAGCCAGGCACCTCTGTCACAGAGGTGCCTGGATCTTCTACTGACCACATATGCTATTGCCAATACAAAGTGGTGTACATGTGAGAAGTGGAACGAAAATCATACATGATTCCAAACATTTTTTACAAATAAATAACTGCAAAGTGGGGTGTGCGTAATTATTCGGCCCCCTGAGTCAATACTTTGTAGAACCACCTTTTGCTGCAATTACAGCTGCCAGTCTGTTAGGGAATGTCTCTACCAGCTTTGCACATCTAGAGACTGAAATCCTTGCCCATTCTTCTTTGCAAAACAGCTCCAGCTCAGTCAGATTAGATGGACAGCGTTTGTGAACAGCAGTTTTTAGATCTTGCCACAGATTCTCGATTGGATTAAGATCTTGACTTTGACTGGGCCATTCTAACACATAGATATGTTTTGTTTTAAACCATTCCATTGTTGCCCTGGCTTTATGTTTAGGGTCATTGTCCTGCTGGAAGGTGAACCCCTGCCCCAGTCTCAAGTCTTTTGCAGTCTCCAAGAGGTTTTCTTCCAATATTGCCCTGTATTTGGCTTCATCCATCTTCCCATCAACTCTGACCAGCTTCCCTGTCCCTGCTGAAGAGATGCACCCCCCAAGCATGATACTGCCACCACCATATTTGACAGTGGGGATGGTGTGTTCAGAGTGATGTGCAGTGTTCATTTTCTGCCACACATAGTGTCACAGGAGCCCTAGTGGTCTGACCGCACTTAGCCTTCTAAACGGTGCCAGCGCACAGATCGTGCGAACTCTGGTCGCAGTCAATGCGCCGGAACCGTTAAGAGATAGTCGCAGACAAACCACGAGGGCGCCTGTGAGATACGGGTAATTACAACGTACACACGATTCCACGGTATCTGCCACCACCACTGGTATGGGCCAGTGGACCCGATTTACTGACTGACTAGTCCTGCGAATAAAACGGTTAAACACACGGTATTCTGTCTAGCCAACAACAAACAAACAGTAGCGTATCTTCAGAGACCCGGGATCAGTTCTGTGTGTGCTGATAAGCAGGGTAGCGGACAGTGAATGACTTGGAGAAAGTCGTTTATTCACGCAATATAAATAATTAATATATACAGACAATTATTAAAATCACAATTATTAAGACAGTAATAGCCAGTATAAAAAATAAAAGAAGGGAGAAAAATACTTAGTTCCTGGAAAGATGTCCTTTTTGTGGGAAAAATCAGAGTTCTGGGTTTCAATCAAAGTTCAGAGTTCAGACCAGGTGGATGCCAGCATATCCTCAAGCTGGCACCGATGAGTTCAAGATGTTTTCAGGGTGGAGGACCCTGAGTTTGGCTCCTCTGCCATTCTTATGCCCCTGATTCGGTAGGAGGGAGTGAGGGCGGGCCCACACACCCCCTTAGAACATGAGATGAGTCCTCCCCTTGTCCTGGGGACCAGAAATCATGCCTTAACCATATATGGGCTCTATCTCACAGAACCGTACAGGTCAGGGCAGATTTACTAATATTTTCAGGTCTGCCTCGATGTACCCAGCAGCCTGATACCAAACATGAGGGGTGGGACCCCTGTGGTATCATTAGGGCACTGTTGAACTGCCTAACTGTAAGGCTTGGTGGTGTATTCTCCACAGTCAGCATGCAACGCATGAGCTGACGTGGAGGAGGTACACACACTAGCACAAGGAAACAGGCTATCCCCAGTATACTGGAGGAGAGGACTGACTCCAAAAGGAGATTGTGGCGCACAGAGTCGGTGCAGATCCGACAGCCACAAACAATGCTTTCGCTATAACGTCTCAGCGCAAAGTAGCGCTGAGCGCATAAACCAGAACTGAGGAGATCAGGACAGGTAGACAGAATGAACGCTTGCTAGCTAGCCGCTACTTAGTGACAGCAAGCGTCCACAACAAGACAGACTGGAATGAGGCAGCCAATGCGTTGCAGCGATGGCGTGCCTCACAAAGACAGGACAGGATAGTCAGGAAATAGCAGGATCAAGATAGATGAACGTAACACAGACAAATATACAATAAGTATGTTTTCCTAGCGTATTACAATTACAGCTATCAATGAAACTATTTGTAACGTCTGACTAACATATGTATATATCGGCAATGAACCGATATATGACATAAGCAGGAACGCTGACTAGGACTGGAGTAATACAGGGAACAGGACTCAGAAGGATTCGCTATCTCTTTGCAGAGATGAACGCAATCCACAAACGGTAACAGAACAGGATTCAGAAGGATTCGTTATCTCTTCGCAGAGATGAACGCAATCCACAAACAGTAACAGAACAGGATTCAGAAGGATTCGTTATCTCTTCGCAGAGATGAACGCAATCCACAAACAGATTCAGGAGCAGGGTAACTAACTCCACACAGGATATAAACAGTTCGTGTACGTATACATCAGCGACACTGATGTATCCACGTAACACGAATACAAGGAAAATAATAAACGTGCTGGTATGCATATATATTGGCAATGAACCAATATATGATGCAAAGACCAGCAAAGTATCTTTATAACAAGAAACACGATCGGGGGCTGAAGCGACAGCAAGACAGGCTTAAACTGAAGCTATGAAAACCCGAGGAGTCCTGCAGGAAGCAGATCTTTATACTGAGGTCATCCAATGGGAGCAGACATGCAGATTCCCACACAGGTGAATGATAATCAGTCACAAGCTGACAGCAGGGAAAGGCAGACAAAGCTATGCAGCTTGCATGAAAAGAGATCAGAACTACCTGAGCTGCAGCACTACTACTTCCAGCAGTGCCTGCTGCAGCAGCGATCATTACACTAACGGGCAGTCTTTACCTCAGAAGGTTCTGAAATGTTCTCAGAACCAACGCCAGACCGGGCCCTACATGCTCTGTTAGTTTGGAGGGTCTGCCAGCCTGGCAACACAGAAAATATGATACATATAGCAGTTTATGGAATATGAGATACCCCTGGGATTTATAGCAGGTCATTCCCAGGCAAAGGCTCTTTGAAGTTTGGGGCAGCTAGCTAGGTGTCAGCTCCCCTGCTGGGAGGGAGCCAGAGGTCTGGCTTTTCCCCCAACTAGATTGCTTCTGTCATGGTCTATACCTGATGGATGGGCCATCAGCACAGTTTGAAGCCAGGGACTCTCCGGGCCCAGGCTCATTAGCATATCAAAAGAGCCATCCTGCAGGTCGGCTGATGCTACCTCTCTGCTGGGAAAAGACTCAGCTGCTCCTACACACTCAACCCAGATGGTATCGATTTGAAGCGCAATCGATGCAGAGAATCGAGTGCGATCGCTTTCCTTCACGGGCGGTTACAGGACGCGCCTGCGGCCCCGCAACCGTCCGTGACAGCCCCCCCTGGGGAGAAGGCAGATAGACATGCATCAGCAAGATGTGTGTCATTGCCGCTAACCTGCGAGATCTGATCTAGTTCCCCATTGGCGTTCTGGGGTCGGCTGCCCGCTGCGTGTCGGCCAACCTGGCTGACGGGTCTCGGGTTGCCGGTGCGGCGGGAAAACCTATTGGAGCCTGTGGCTCGGTTCCCCTGGACCGGTCGCGGTCTGCTACCCTCAGGGTTGACCCGACGTGGACCGTTCTGGACAGGGCGTTTGCGCCACTGCAGTCGGACGTGGTGTCTGCCGGGACTGCTGACAACGGGCAGTGGGTTGGTTAGGTCAACAGCCAGCCCACGCAGGGTTCCCCTGCTAAGTGGCTGTGGACCTAAGGGAACCCCGCGGGAATCCCTGGACCTTCCCAGCTCCTGACAGACGGCACATGCTCCGCAGTAGTTTGCTACATCCCTGTTCATCCGGGGCCAATAAAACTGGTTCCGAATACCGGCAAGTGTCTTGCGGACCCCTGAGTGCCCTGTCAGAGGATTACCATGTGCGGATTTCAGCACATGTCCCCTGAACGCACTCGGGACCACAAGCCATTTGGTATTCGCGTGGGATCTACTTGTAGGGGGCTGTACAGACTCACTGTACAGTCTCCCACCTTCCCAGTACACCTTGAAAGCGGCCCCGTCTGCGAGGGGCTCAGCGGCTTGCTGCCTGAGCACCTCCAGGCTTGGGTCACTTTGTAGTGCGGCTGAGAATACGGCGCTGTCAGTTTCAGCCAACTGGCTCATGTCACACGAGGCCAGCGGCTGAAAGGTCTCATCCCTGCGGTCAGAGGAGGGGGAGGAGGCCGGAACCCCCTCCACCTGTTCTGAGCTCGGGTTCTGAGCAGTGCAGCTGCGCGGTACTGCTAGCACAGGTACACTGTCAGAATGGCACAGACAGACATTACTCAAATCATCATTGCATGCAGTAATGACATTGACAGGTATAGACATTTTTTCATTACAGGCAGGTTGTACAGGAAACTCAGGTACAGTTACAGCATCATCACAACAGACAGTCTGTACCTCAAACTCAGGTGCCTTTGAAGCAGGCACTATTGAACCTGGTACCCTTGAACTGGGCACATTCAACCCACCTCCCCCTGGTGCTCCCCCAAGTGTATAAAGTACCTGGTGGTGGGTGGAGAGTCCATCTCCTTCCGTGAGCGACAAGGCGGTCGTGGCAGGTTCATAGTAGGACACAAGCTTGCCCAAATCAGTCCCCAGCAACACAGGGACTGGGAGATCCTTCATAACCCCAACAACCATTTCTTGGATTCCTCCTACTCCCCAATCCAGCTTCACTCTTGCGTGGGCTATGTGAAAAAGGGTGCCCTCTACTCCAGTAAGGGCAAGGGATCGGCTGGAGCTGATGCTCTCCTTTGGCACAAGGTGTGAGTGAACTAACGTGATGTCAGCTCCGGTGTCTCGAAATCCGGTGACAACTTTGTTGCTGCTGTTGCTGCTGGTCGGTTCGGTCGCGGATTTCCTTTCCGCGGGCAAACAGGACAAAATCTGATGATCCAGGCTGTGGTTCGCTGGCGGGTTGCCTCTGCTGTGGGTGAGGTACAGGTGATGCAGATGATGCAGGTGCTGGTGGTGTCTGTCTCCGCTCCGGACAGTCGAATTTCATGTGTCCGGGCTGGCGGCAGTAGTGACAGGTGACCTCTCCAGGCGCTGCAGCCCTGGGTGCAGAAGCTGTGCTGGGTGGCCTCTGTGGCTGACGGCTCACAGGGGCAGGAGAGTCTGCCGAGGTATTGGGCTGACCTCCTCTTCAGCTGGATGGGACAGTTCTGCGGGTATCAGCCACCCGGGTAGTTGCAAAAGTCTCAGCAAGGTCTGCAGCGACAGTGGCTGAAGCCGGTCTGTGTTCTAACACAAACTGTCGTACATCAGCAGGGCAAATGTTCAGAAATTGTTCGAGGACTATCAAGTCCTCCAGGACGCCATAAGACCCTTTGGTGAGGCCTAGAGTCCACTGGCGGAGTGTGGTGAGCAAGCTACTGACCACATCTCGGTGTGAATCAGAAAAAATCTATTAACCCTTCGCACCCTCACATGCAAATGTTCAAACAATTGCATTCACAGATTCACTCATCCAGGCACAACTGTTATCCCTACAGCTAAATTAAAAGCCAGGGTTTTAGTTCACAGAAGAATGCATTCTTATGCTTAATCACCTATACTGCGCAGAAGTACCCAGGTAAACATAGGTGTCCTAACTCTGGCCCTGTAACATGCATAGTGCAGACATGCAAACACATTCATTGCATCAAACCTATCAATGGATTAGGAGCACACATCCTAACTTCCTCTCCTGGGAAAGACAGTGCATCTTACCAATCGCACAAGGGAGCTAATGTTATGTGTCCATGTGCACCATGCGCAAACACCAGCATAAGCTGTCTGCATGCTGACAAACATACAGGGGAAGGGGGGAGTGCACCGAATTGGACCCTAGCCACAGGGGTCAATGATAAGAATAAACATACATATATCCAGGCACATCGCCTCTAGTTAGGACATTAAATAAATTATTAGGGAAAGGGAGGTGCTGAAGGGGGTGTGGCTAGAAAAAAGCAAAAATCTATTAACCCTTCGCACCCTCACATGCAAATGTTCAAACAATTGCATTCACAGATTCACTCATCCAGGCACAACTGTTATCCCTACAGCTAAATTAAAAGCCAGGGTTTTAGTTCACAGAAGAATGCATTCTTATGCTTAAGCACCTATACTGCGCAGAAGTACCCAGGTAAACATAGGTGTCCTAACTCTGGCCCTGTAACATGCATAGTGCAGACATGCAAACACATTCATTGCATCAAACCTATCAATGGATTAGGAGCACACATCCTAACTTCCTCTCCTGGGAAAGACAGTGCATCTTACCAATCGCACAAGGGAGCTAATGTTATGTGTCCATGTGCACCATGCGCAAACACCAGCATAAGCTGTCTGCATGCTGACAAACATACAGGGGAAGGGGGGAGTGCACCGAATTGGACCCTAGCCACAGGGGTCAATGATAAGAATAAACATACATATATCCAGGCACATCGCCTCTAGTTAGGACATTAAATAAATTATTAGGGAAAGGGAGGTGCTGAAGGGGGTGTGGCTAGAAAACAGCAAAAATCTATTAACCCTTCGCACCCTCACATGCAAATGTTCAAACAATTGCATTCACAGATTCACTCATCCAGGCACAACTGTTATCCCTACAGCTAAATTAAAAGCCAGGGTTTTAGTTCACAGAAGAATGCATTCTTATGCTTAATCACCTATACTGCGCAGAAGTACCCAGGTAAACATAGGTGTCCTAACTCTGGCCCTGTAACATGCATAGTGCAGACATGCAAACACATTCATTGCATCAAACCTATCAATGGATTAGGAGCACACATCCTAACTTCCTCTCCTGGGAAAGACAGTGCATCTTACCAATCGCACAAGGGAGCTAATGTTATGTGTCCATGTGCACCATGCGCAAACACCAGCATAAGCTGTCTGCATGCTGACAAACATACAGGGGAAGGGGGGAGTGCACCGAATTGGACCCTAGCCACAGGGGTCAATGATAAGAATAAACATACATATATCCAGGCACATCGCCTCTAGTTAGGACATTAAATAAATTATTAGGGAAAGGGAGGTGCTGAAGGGGGTGTGGCTAGAAAACAGCAAAAATCTATTAACCCTTCGCACCCTCACATGCAAATGTTCAAACAATTGCATTCACAGATTCACTCATCCAGGCACAACTGTTATCCCTACAGCTAAATTAAAAGCCAGGGTTTTAGTTCACAGAAGAATGCATTCTTATGCTTAATCACCTATACTGCGCAGAAGTACCCAGGTAAACATAGGTGTCCTAACTCTGGCCCTGTAACATGCATAGTGCAGACATGCAAACACATTCATTGCATCAAACCTATCAATGGATTAGGAGCACACATCCTAACTTCCTCTCCTGGGAAAGACAGTGCATCTTACCAATCGCACAAGGGAGCTAATGTTATGTGTCCATGTGCACCATGCGCAAACACCAGCATAAGCTGTCTGCATGCTGTGAATCAGAAGACTTTCTCTGCCAGGCCCTGAACTTTTTCCGATAGGCTTCTGGCGTCAGCTGGTACTTAGTAATGATAGCGTCTTTTATAGCAGCATAATCATTATCCTTCTCCGCAGGCAATTCTGCGAAGGCATCAAGCGCTTTGTAGCGCAGCAAAGGTGTCAGATGTCTGGCCCACTGGTCTTGGGACAGACGATACTGACGGCATGCTTTTTCAAAATACCGCAAAAACAAGTCAATGTCTGTGTCTTTTTCAATATTAGCAAATTTAAATTTTGCACTTACGGGTGGTGCAGCTCCTTCAGCAGGGAGGCTGGGCGGTGAACTCCGGCTGGCCTGTTGCACTTTTGCCATGTTTAGCTCATGCTGTCGTTGGCGCTCCCGTTCTCGCTCAGCGGCATCCCTCTCCGCGTGGCGTTCTGCAGCAGCAGCAGCAGCCTTGCGTTCTGCGGATTGGCGCTCCCGTTCCTCTTGTGCTTCCATGTACTGCATGTACTTTTCCAGGTCAGTCTCCATCAGCTTTTGTAATGCCTGCTGCATTACCGGGTCAGTACAAACGGACAGTCCAGTACTGGCCGGTTCCAGGCGAGTACCTTCAGAAACTCTGGGATTGGGGTCCACACTGACATTCTCCTGCGTAACTGTTGATGCAGGGCCCTCAGGATGCACAACCTCTGTACGGTCAGGAGTCTCAGTCTCTGGTTCCCCTCGATTGTCAGATGGGCTGGTATCCACTTCAACGGACACTCCCGGCTCCCGCAGTTGCTGGGTATCCCATTGAAACAATTCCGTTACCAGGTCCCCTTGTTTCTTGCGGCCGACATCAATGCCTCTCTCTTGGCAAAGATTTTGCAGGTCCGCCAGGCACATTTTCTTGTAGTTCCCGGACATTTCCACGCCAAATAAAATAAAACTTTTGGGGAGGGGTACTGGCTACACAGTCTCTCTGTATATATAAAAAATATATTGCCTTCCAGCTACACCAACGAATTAGTTTGTTTCTTGATAGCGCTAGCGCTATCTTAGATACTTTCAGCACAACACAGGTCCCAACCGCTGCCTACCACTGTCACAGGAGCCCTAGTGGTCTGACCGCACTTAGCCTTCTAAACGGTGCCAGCGCACAGATCGTGCAAACTCTGGTCGCAGTCAATGCGCCGGAACCGTTAAGAGATAGTCGCAGACAAACCACGAGGGCGCCTGTGAGATACGGGTAATTACAACGTACACACGATTCCACGGTATCTGCCACCACCACTGGTATGGGCCAGTGGACCCGATTTACTGACTGACTAGTCCTGCGAATAAAACGGTTAAACACACGGTATTCTGTCTAGCCAACAACAAACAAACAGTAGCGTATCTTCAGAGACCCGGGATCAGTTCTGTGTGTGCTGATAAGCAGGGTAGCGGACAGTGAATGACTTGGAGAAAGTCGTTTATTCACGCAATATAAATAATTAATATATACAGACAATTATTAAAATCACAATTATTAAGACAGTAATAGCCAGTATAAAAAATAAAAGAAGGGAGAAAAATACTTAGTTCCTGGAAAGATGCCCTTTTTGTGGGAAAAATCAGAGTTCTGGGTTTCAATCAAAGTTCAGAGTTCAGACCAGGTGGATGCCAGCATATCCTCAAGCTGGCACCGATGAGTTCAAGATGTTTTCAGGGTGAAGGACCCTGAGTTTGGCTCCTCTGCCATTCTTATGCCCCTGATTCAGTAGGAGGGAGTGAGGGCGGGCCCACACACCCCCTTAGAACATGAGATGAGTCCTCCCCTTGTCCTGGGGACCAGAAATCATGCCTTAACCATATATGGGCTCTATCTCACAGAACCGTACAGGTCAGGGCAGATTTACTAATATTTTCAGGTCTGCCTCGATGTACCCAGCAGCCTGATACCAAACATGAGGGGTGGGACCCCTGTGGTATCATTAGGGCACTGTTGAACTGCCTAACGGGCAGTCTTTACCTCAGAAGGTTCTGAAATGTTCTCAGAACCAACGCCAGACCGGGCCCTACATGCTCTGTTAGTTTGGAGGGTCTGCCAGCCTGGCAACACAGAAAATATGATACATATAGAAGTTTATGGAATATGAGATACCCCTGGGATTTATAGCAGGTCATTCCCAGGCAAAGGCTCTTTGAAGTTTGGGGCAGCTAGCTAGGTGTCAGCTCCCCTGCTGGGAGGGAGCTAGAGGTCTGGCTTTTCCCCCAACTAGATTGCTTCTGTCATGGTCTATACCTGATGGATGGGCCATCAGCACAGCTTGAAGCCAGGGACTCTCTGGGCCCAGGCTCATTAGCATATCAAAAGAGCCATCCTGCAGGTCGGCTGATGCTACCTCTCTGCTGGGAAAAGACTCAGCTGCTCATACACACTCAACCCAGATGGTATCGATTTGAAGCGCAATCGATGCAGAGAATCGAGTGCGATCGCTTTCCTTCACGGGCGTTACAGGACGCGCCTGCGGCCCCGCAACCATCCGTGACACATAGCGTTTTGCATTTTGGCCAAAAAGTTCCATTTTGGTCTCATCTGACCAGAGCACCTTCTTCCACATGGTTGCTGTATCCCCCACATGGCTTGTGGCAAACTGCAAACGGGACTTCTTATGCTTTCTGTTAACAATGCCTTTCTTCTTGCCACTCTTCCATAAAGGCCAACTTTGTACAGTGCATGACTAATAGTTGTCCTATGGACAGAGTCTCCCACCTTAGCTGTAGATCTCTGCAGCTTGTCCAGAGTCACCATGGGCCTCTTGACTGCATTTCTGATCAGCGCTCTCCTTGTTCGGCCTGTAAGTTTAGGTGGACGGCCTTTGTCTTGGTAGGTGTACAGTTGTGCCATACTTCTTCCATTTCTGAATGATCGCTTGAACAGTGCTCCGTGGGATGTTCAAGGCTTTGGAAATCTTTTTGTAGCCTAAGCCTGCTTTAAATCGCTGACCTGTCTTGTGTGTTCTTTGGACTTCACGTTGTTGTTGCTCCCAATATTCTCTTAGACAACCTCTGAGGCCCTCACAGAGCAGCTGTATTTGTACTGACATTAGATTACACACAGGTGCACTCTATTTAGTCATTAGCACTCATCAGGCAATGTCTATAGACAACTGACTGCACTCAGATCAAAGGGGGCCGAATAATTATGCACACCCCACTTTGCAGTTATTTATTTGTAAAAAATGTTTGGAATCATGTATGATTTCCATTCCACTTCTCATGTGTACACCACTTTAGCCTTCAAGAGAACCGAGGTGGGTTCTAAGAACACTAAATGCACACAGAGGCTGGCTCTGCATATAATGCCCAGCCTCTGTTGCTATACTGATCCCCCCACAGGCCCCCCTGCGCTCTGCTTACCCCCCATAAATCATATGCCGAGTTGTCGACACGCAGCGTGTCGCAGCCAGCTGTTTACCTTCCATTTGTCACTCTCGACGCTCCCCCGCCTCCTCCATAGCTCCGGTCCCCGCCCGCGTCCCTTCCCTCCAATCAGTGGGGAGGGAAGGGTCGCGGGCGGGGACCGGCACTATGGAGGAGGTGGGGGAGCGCCGAGAGTGACAGAAGGCACTCAGATCAAAGGGAGCCGAATAATTATGCACACCCCACTTTGCAGTTATTTATTTGTAAAAAACGTTTGGAATCATGTATGATTTCCATTCCACTTCTCATGTGTACACCACTTTGTGCTGGTCTTTCATGTGGAATTCCAATAAAATTGATTCATGTTTGTGGCAGTAATATGAAAAAATGTTGAAAACTTCAAGGGGGCAGAATACTTTTGCAACCCACTGTATATTTTTTACAGTCACTATTTGTAAAACATTATTATCCACATAATAAAGCGATCACTAAGGGGGGTCTTAGGTTTAGGCACTACCAGGGGGGTCTTAGGCTTAGGCACCATCAGGGGGGGTCTTAGGTTTAGGCACCACCAGGGGGGTCTTGGGTTTAGGCACCACCAGGGGGGTCTTAGGTTTAGGCACCACCAGGGGGGTCTTAGGTTTAGGCACCACCAGGGGGGTCTTAGGTTTAGGCACCACCAGGGGGGTCTTAGGGTTGGGCACCACCAGGGGGGTCTTAGGGGTAGGCACCACCAGGGGGGTCTAGGGGTTAGGGATAGGTACAGGGAGGGTTCCGTGTGAGAGTAGGGTTAGGTATAGTTACAGTACAACATACACCACCAGGGGGTTGGTTATGATTAGGCACCACAGGGGGGTCTTAGGGTTAGGCACCACAGGGGGATCTTAGGGTTAGGCACCACCAGGGGGGTCTTAGGTTTAGGCACCACCAGGGGGGTCTTAGGCACTACCAGGAGTTATGCTTCTTTTACGCAAGGACATTGCATCCTTTGCCTGTAAATCCTGAGCGATGTGAGGCGATAAGAAGCTCACATGTTTTAAGCTTCTTATCTCCTCAAATTGCATATGGCCCTGTATCTGTGCAGGTAAGGGGAATGCCTATACTGTGTTTCCCTGAAAACAACACAGGGTCTTATATTCATTTTTGCTCCAAAATATGCATTAGGGCTTATTTTGAAGGAATGTCTTAATTTTCCATGAACAATGATCTACATTTATTTTTTAACAGGAAAAAAAATGTATTCAAATATAGTAATCACATTCTGGAACATCTTTGTAACTCTCCAAACCTTGAATTCCATCATGAATTTCTTGTGACTATTTCCTTTTTCCATGTATAACAATCTACATTTACTGGCACCTGTCAACCCTTATTGATTTTGGTTTTGTGGGGTATTTTAAATGCAGTTCTTTTGGAGGTGTCTTCTTTCCTTGGTGAAGGGTTTATCTGTCCCGCTGCCCCCCTTTGCCAATTGTTTTTACTTTTTTACATGCATACCTTAAAGGGATACTGTAGGGGGGTCGGGGGAAAATGAGTTGAACATACCCAGGGATTCTAATCGTCCCCCGCAGACATCCTATGCACGCGCAGCCACTCACCGATGCTCCCGCCCCGCCTCTGGTTCACTTCTGGAATTTCAGACTTTAAAGTCTGGAAACCACTGCGCCTGCGTTGCCGTGTCCTCACTCCCGCTGATGGCACCAGGAGCGTACTGCGTAGGCACAGACCATACTGGGCCTGCGCAGTACGCTCCTGGTGACATCAGAGGGATCGAGGACACGGCAACGCAGGCGCAGTGGTTTTCAGACTTTAAAGTCTAAAATTCCAGAAGTGAACTGGAGGCGGGGCTGGAGCATTGGGGAGTGGCTGCGCGGGCACAGGATGTCTGTGGGGGACCATTAGAAGCCCCCGGTAAGTTCAACTCATTTTCCCCCGACCCCCCTACAGTATCCCTTTAACTGCCTTGATACTATTTAAATTATCCTTTTTAAAATGCACTGAAACAAGGGCTTATTTTATTGATAATAATTCTAACATTTCTATAGCGCTTTTCTCCTGTAAGCTTCAAAGCACAAGAAAGCTGCATCTACTAAGGTGCACTCGGTAGGCCACCTTACAGTGTTAGGAAGCCTTGCCCAAGGAATCCCTACTGAGCAGGTGGTGGATTATTGAACACGAAGAGCCAAGATTATCTTTAGCCTTCAAGAGAACCGAGGTGGGTTCTAAGAACACTAAATGCACACAGAGGCTGGCTCTGCATATAATGCCCAGCCTCTGTTGCTATACTGATCCCCCCACAGGCCCCCCTGCGCTCTGCTTACCCCCCATAAATCATATGCCGAGTTGTCGACACGCAGCGTGTCGCAGCCAGCTGTTTACCTTCCATTTGTCACTCTCGACGCTCCTCCGCCTCCTCCATAGCTCCGGTCCCCGCCCGCGTCCCTTCCCTCCAATCAGTGGGGAGGGAAGGGTCGCGGGCGGGGACCGGCACTATGGAGGAGGTGGGGGAGCGCCGAGAGTGACAGAAGGTAAACAGAGAGCTGCGTGTCGACAGCTCGGCGTATGATTTATGGGGGGCATAGCAGAGCGCAGTGGGGCCTGTGGGGGGATCAGTATAGCAACAGAGGCTGGGCAGTATATGCAGAACCAGCCTCTGTGTGCTAATTCGCATTCTTAGAACCGTCCTCGGGTTATCTTTCATGTCCCTCTCAGCTCAGGTGTGCTTTAAAACTCCAAGAAGCAGGGTCATTTATCTGCAAGAGTGAACTGCGTGTAGCAGGAACCCAAATAGCATTGAAGATGTTGGAGAGGGCTTTCTTCGTAGTCCCCAAAATATGAGTTTGGGATGCTGTGTACCTGTAACAGCCGGCAGGGACATCGCTAGCCCTATTTTGGGGGGCACGTGCCCCCAATCTGTCCTGGGGTGTCCCGGATCTCTTTCCCAGGGGTGCCCGGCACTGCCCGCTGTCCCCTCCTGGCCGCCGCTGCCCCCCCCCCCCCCGGCTGTCCACGCTGCCAGAGCGTCAGACCTCGATCAGCGGCGACCAGATAGAGTGGGCGCTAGGACCTAGCGTACACCGCTGATATGCGGAAGTGACATCACTTCCGCATATACAGCGTGGTGCGCCCAGCGTCCGCTGTATCTGGTCGGGTCGCCCGCTGATCGAGGTCTGCTGGCTGCGAGGTGAGGGGGGTCCCGGTCACTCACTACCTAACGGGGGGCGCCTGTCACTCACTATCTAACGGGGGTCCCTGTCACTCACTACCTGACTGGGGTCCCTGTCACTCACTATCTAACGAGGGTCCCTGTCACTCACTATCTAACTGGGGTCCCTGTCACTCACTATCTAACGGGGGTCCCTGTCACTCACTACCTAACTGGGGTCCCTGTCACTCACTATCTAACGAGGGTCCCTGTCACTCACTATCTAACTGGGGTCCCTGTCACTCACTATCTAACGGGGGTCCCTGTCACTCACTACCTAACTGGGGTCCCTGTCACTCACTACCTAACTGGGGTCCCTGTCACTCACTATCTAACGGGGGTCCCTGTCACTCACTATCTAACTGGGGTCCCTGTCACTCACTATCTAACTGGGGTCCCTGTCACTCACTATCTAATGGGGGTCCCTGTCACTCACTACCTAACGGGGGTCCCTGTCACTCACTACCTAACGGGGGGGCGCCTGTCACTCACTATCTAACTGGGGTCCCTGTCACTCACTAACGGGGGTCCCTGTCACTCACTACCTAACTGGGGTCCCTGTCACTCACTATCTATCGGGGGTCCCTGTCACTCACTACCTAACTGGGGTCCCTGTCACTCACTATCTAACGGGGGTCCCTGTCACTCACTATATAACTGGGATCCCTGTTATTCACTATCTAACGGGGGTCCCTGTCACTCACTACCTAACTGGAGGCGCCTGTCACTCACTACCTAACGGGGGTCCCTGTCACTCACTACCTAACTGGGGTCCCAGTCACTATCTATCGGGGGTCCCTGTCACTCACTACCTAACTGGGGTCCCTGTCACTCACTTACCTGGTGGTCCATGTCACTCACTATCTAACCTGGTGGTCCCTGTCACTCACTATCTAACTTGGTGGTCCCTGTCACTCACTATCTAACCTGGGCGTCCCTGTCACTCACTATTTAACCTGGGGGTCCCTGTCACTCATTAACTAACCTGGGGGGCGCCTGTCACTCACTACCTAACCTGGGGGGCGCCTGTCACTCACTAGCTAACCTCGGGGTCCCTGTCACTCATTACCTAACCTGGGGGGCACCTGTCACTCATTACCAAACCTGGGGGGCTTCTGTCACTCACTACCTAACCTGGGGGGTGCCTGTCACTCACTAGCTAACCTGGGGGTCCCTGTCACTCACTACCTAACCTGGGAGGCGCCTGTCACTACCTAAACTGGGGGGCTTCTGTCGCTACCTAAACTGGGGGACTCCTGGCGGTACCTTAACTAGGGGGCACCTGTCACTACCTAAACTATCCAGGACAGCCAGCCCAGTATCACCACCAGCCAAACAGCCCAGAATCACTGTCAAAAAGGCCACAGCATCACCACCAGTCAGGCCAGCATTTACTTCAACAGCCCAGCATTACTGCCAGCCAGGTCACAGTATCACCGCCAGCCAACCCAGCCACAGCAACGGCCACAGCATCACTGCCAGGCCTTTCAGCCCACACATCATCCCTAATCCAGCCAAAAACAGTATTGCCAGGCACAGCAGCCAGTAGAGAAGAATTCAGAAGCCAGGTGAGAGGTGTCTACCATATTAAGGGGGCATTCTGCCTATTTATGTGAAATGCTGTCTATTTATGTGCCTCATGACTGCTGAATTTGTCTTGTTGGGAGCCTTATGATTTGTTGGGGCCTCAAGATTGCTGAATTTGTCTTGTTGGGGGCCTCATGATTGCTGAATTTGGCTTGTTGGGGGCCTCACGATTGCTGCATTTGTCATGTTGGGGGCCTCACTATTGCTGAATTTGTCATGTCAGGGGCCTCACGATTGCTGAATTTGTCATGTCGGGGGCCTCACGATTGCTGAATTTGTCTTGTTGGGGGCCTCATGATTGCTGAATTTGTCTTGATAGGGGCCTCATGATTGCTGAATTTGTCTTGTTGGGGGTCACATGATTGCTAACTGCGAGACTATGGGAAAAGCTGAATCCTTATCATATGAGACAATAGCATTAAACCTACTCTTTTAGCTTTTTAAAACAGAAAATAAAAGTGGGAGGTTCTAAAAAATTGAATAAATTTTTCAGGAGTAGGATGGATGAAATTGTTTATCTTCACAGTTTATTTTCAACTTGGATTTTCCATAATGTTCATGTATGAGTTAAAACGTTTATACAGTATTTCGTTTAAATTGCTGTTGCCACTTTGCGATAGATAAGTGGCACTCGGCCTCCAAAAAATTCGCCACCACTGTCCTAATCTAATGTCCCACCATTGCTAGGTTCATGTAAATTTGTCTCCACCCGTTACCACACCCACATTCTGGTCCATGGCCCACCCATTTTTTGGTGCGGCGCGATAAGCGCGCCGCACAACAAGCGCGCCGCACAACGTGATCCTCATATTTTTCGGCATGCTAGCTGCAGTGTGCTGAATTCTGCTGCCTACAGTATACGCTGTTCTCTAGTGCCTGCACTGTGTGCTGATCTACCTCCAGTGTGTACAGTGTAAGGTGTTACTCTGTGCCTTAACTGATTGTAAACCAGCTGTATTGTATGCTGATCCCTGCTACTTTCAGTATATACAGTATTAGCTGTAAAGCCTGGTACACACATACAATTTTGATTAGCCAATTTTAGCTCTGTTCATCAAATTCATTGTTTGTTGGCCCACTTACTGCACGGGGGTGGTAAAATTGGTCAGTGATTGACCAATCAAAATTGTATGAGCGTATACATCTTTGATCTATGCCTTTACTGATTGTAAATTATCTAAATAAAGGACAGGGGGCTCCATCCAATTTTTCAATGGGCAGGCCCGTTATTTGTAGCTTACACCGCTGCTAAGTTCATGTACATTTGGCGCCACCCATGGCCACGCCCACTCACCACATGGCCACGCCAATATACCTCCCCACCTACGGTAGTGCCCACAGGTGCCCCCGATCTCCAAGGACCCTAGAAACGCCCCTGACGGCCGGCAGTATTGTAACTACTTCTTCTCAGAGCTTTAACACACCACACCTACAACTCAGTATAGAGAGCATAGATTTACCAAAATAACAAAAAAAAAAATGTCTTCAAGTGAGAAAGCTCTTTAATTTATTCAAATAAATTAGTACAAATACATTACGATTGACAAGGTTAGGTTCATGTTCCACATTATTGATAATGTGATGGCACCAGACCATTTTGGGCTTCAGCAAAACCTTTCTCAAGCAGTCCTTAACATAAATTGAAAAGCATTACATAGTAAATTAGTCTTTTTCAATAGCAAGTAAGTACAACTGTTAGGTACATAGACCCATATGCAATTAACTTTTTCTCCTGAGTTTTCTCCTAGGAGATAATTTTTTCATTTTCTGTTCACAATAAGATTTTAGCACTTTGCAATTGAAAAATTACCAGAAAGTAGGTGTAAAAATACCATCAAAACTATTTTAAGTGTTTTCTAGCTTACAGGTGATTTAAAAGGCATTTTATTGACAAGTTTGAAAATATCACTTAGGAGAAAACTAATGAGAAAAAGTTAATTGCATATGGGCCATAGAGTGCAAATGACCCTACATTCACCAACACTACTTGGGGGAAGTGGTTGCTAATGAGAGCACTATATCAAAGACACGCTATTACTGGAGGTCTATTATCACGGTGGACTATTACTAGGGAGTCATGCATGCTCCCTAAATATGTTATTTGCAAGAAATGTCTGCATATTTTGCCTAGATGCTATTTGGGAGATATACTGCTGCCTTCTTTATTGATTGGACAAGCTGCTTAATTGGTATTTGTAGGACATGTATCTCTTGACCTATTGCCACATAGCCATGCTTCACTTCAGCTTGGACACAGTTACATCAACTTGGGGCCACACCTAAAATGTCTACACTGTGTGAATCCCCCCCCTCACAGGGCGTAAATGTAATAATGTGGATGCCCTTGCCAGGTATTGCGCCATATGAATTGTTATACGTCAAATGGTTTGGGGGCCCCGTGTAAGTTCCTCAGCTACACCACTGCCTGTCCCCCTCAACCTCACTGTTCCAGCAATGAGACCCTCTAGCCTAACCTATTCGACAAGGGCTTGTCAAATAGATTTGAGCATGTGTAAGATGACTCCCACCTGCATAGTAGCTCTGTATGGACGCAACTGTTAAAGGGACCTTGGCAGTAGCGGCAGTGGCCTTGACAAGGACATGGGAAACCTGTGGAGCATCCAAAGGCTTCCCTCTAACAAGGTAAGTATTTGACTTTTTTTTTGCTAAAGGCACAGGTTTACTTTAACCAATGATTGCTCTTCATTCCAATCAGTAGCTGATACCCCTTTCCCACAAGGAATCTTTACCTTTTCTCAAATAGATCTTTAGGAGGGTCTGAGTGGCTGATATTGTGGTGAAACCCCTCCTACAATGTGATCCCATGACCAAGGTCCTGACAGTTTGCTGTCTGTGAACCTCATTGCATTGTGGGAAATAACAGCTGTTTCCAACTGCTAAGCAAACAATATCTCCCTCTGTGCATAGAATTCTCAGTAACAAAACATTCTGAACAGATCACCTGGCAGAACAAAGATATCCTCACCACTGATAAATTACTGAATGTAAATCAGAGGAAAGCTTTTACAATGGGCAAACACTGACTAAATAATCAATAAATTAATATTGCAATAAAATGAGCAATTCTATTTATTATATGACATTCACTACAGTTCCTCTTATTGGAGCTCCCATAACCCTCTCACTTTGGACTAAAATAACATGTCTTTTCATAGCGTCAAGACCAGACAGCTCAGGAGGACGTTTTGAACAAAACAACAGTACTACTGCTTCTATGCATCTGTGGGTGACGTGTGGTGTGTCAGTAAATAAGCTCCCTCCAGGCACAGCCATATGAATGGAGCCACAGCACAAACAGCCTCCTACAGCGAGCACCTGCGTAACACCTTGCTAGAGACACGCCTTTCCCACAACCAGCGTGCACGGCTTCCCAGCCACTCCCAGACGTCCAGACACGCCCTGCTGCTTGTATCAGTGAGGAAAGGGGGCGGGGAGTTGTGGGACACAAGTGTCGCTTCAGTCCGGGAGGCCACCGGGTCACACCGGCTTCTTCTTCACACGATGGACGGCGAGCCAGATAACGGTGAGTGACAGAAGGTAGTGCACCACCGGGTTACCCGGCCCGTCACGCACCTGATACTATAAAGCCCCTCCCCCACCAGGAGTCACTTATCTCCATGTGTCAGCGCACACCTTTTCCAGCCACTGCCATTCACGGGGCCATATAGAACAATCCCCACACCGAGCTTCCCAGGCTGCCTGCTGGGCCTAATCCAAGCACAGTGTCGGGGTATGGGAATCATTGCTGGGCATGTCTGGTCAGCAGCTAATTGCAGTCTGGTGTTTCACACACACTTGTCATTGTTTCTGGATGATCGGGTTCAGAAACTTTAATTTGTAGGCTCTTTGGGCTTATTCACACGTAGGGTGTTTCGCTGTTTAATTTTGAGCGTTGGCGATTTTTAAAAACGCCTTAACCACTTCACCACTGAGGGGTTTTACCCCTTGAGCACCAGAGCAATTTTCACCTTTCAGCGCTCCTTCCATTCATTCGTCTATAACTTTATCATTACTTATCGCAATGAAATGAACTATATCTTGTTTTTTCCGCCACCAATTAGGCTTTCTTTAGGTGGGACATTATGCCAAGAATTATTTTTTTCTAAATGTGTTTTAATGGGAAAATAGGAAAAATGTGGGGAAAAAAATAATTATTTTTCAGTTTTCGGCCATTATAGTTTTTAAATAATGCATGCTACTGTAATTAAAACCCATGAAATTTATTTGCCCTTTTGTCCCGGTTATAAAACCATTTAAATTATGTCCCTATCACAATGTTTGGCGCCAATATTTTATTTGGAAATAAAGGTGCATTTTTTTCAGTTTTGCGTCCATCCCTAATTACAAGCCCATAGTTTATAAAGTAACAGTGTTATACCCTCTTGACATAAATATTTAAAAAGTTCAGTCCCTAAGGTAACTATTTATGTATTTTTTTTAATTGTAAATTTTTGAATTTTTTTTTAATTCCCCCCCAAAAAATGGGGAGTGTGGGAGGTAATGAGTTAATTTTTTGTGTAAAAGTCATTTATTAGTATGTGAAAAATGTGTAGGGTGTAGTTTACTATTTGGCCACAAGATGGCCACAGTAACTTTTTGTTTTAAAGGGAAGGTTCAGGGAGGGGATTCAAAAAATAAAAATAAATTTCCACTTACCTGGGGCTTCCTCCAGCCCGTGGCAGGCAGGAGGTGCCCTCGCCGCCGCTCCGCAGGCTCCCGGTGGTCTCCGGTGCCCGACTCGACCTGGCCAGGCCGGCTGCCAGGTCGGGCTCTTCTGCGTTCCATTTCCTGGGACTTCTGCATCCCACGCCGGCGCGCTGACGTCATCGGACGTCCGCTGGGCTGTACTGCGCATGCGCAGAACTACTGCGCATGCGCAGTACAGCCCGGCGGACGTCCGATGACGTCAGCGCGCCGTCGTGGGACGCAGAAGTCCCAGGAAATGGAACGCAGAAGAACCCGACCTGGCAGCCGGCCTGGCCAGGTCGGGTCGGGCACCGGAGACCACCAGGAGCCTGCGGAGCGGCGGCGAGGGCACCTCCTGCCTGCCACAGGCTGGAGGAAGCCCCAGGTAAGTGGAAATTTATTTTTATTTTTTGAATCCCCTCCCTGAACCTTCCCTTTAATGCGACCTCCAAGCGTCCTTCCGGAAGCTTGGAGGAAGTATAAGGAGGCTGGACACGTGCGTTTTTTCTCACAATGATCGCGCTGCCCATAGGAGAGCAGCGGATCATTGTGGGGCTTAGATCAACGAACGGGAATGGATTTTCCCGTTCATTGATCTCCGGGCGAGCGGGCGGCGGCGTGTTTACTAGCGGCGGGCGGCGTGTTTACGAGCGGGAGCGCGGACAGCGTCGGGAACGCGGAAAGTACGTATTTCTCCGTCCCTGGGGGTTAAAGGATGGAAAAAGGGACGGAGAAATCCGTACGGGCGGGGGTAAAGTGGTTAAAAGCGCTTGTGCAATGATTCCTTATGGGACAGTTCCTATCGGCGCATTTTGTGTGCTTTCCGCTCAGCAAAGTGCTGCATGTACCATTTTCGGGGCAATTCTGCTACAATGGTAGGCCTCATGCACACTTTGCCGGCATTTTGGGGGAGTGATTTTTCCGCAATTTCCCGTGGAAAAATCAGTGGGCAGTGCAGCGATTTCTCCGCGATCGTGTTTAGATACATTAACACCCTCTATGCTGCTATATGGTATATGATATATGCTATAGCAGCATAGATGGCGCTATTGTGGCCAGGAACGCGAAGAATCACTCGCGTCCCCAGCCTGTCAGCTCCTGTCACCGAAACAGGAAGAGGCTGCCGGCGGGGCCAGGAGGATCGGAGGGAGACGGTGAGGGTACCAGACATCTGCAGGGGGCTATTGGAAGCCCCAGGTGAGTAAAACTCATTTTTTTTTTTTTTTAACTTAAGTGTCCCTTTAACACAAAATCATAGCACGCAGTGGAGCACTGGGAGGGGGGGATGGGGGGGGGTTAGTCCAAAAAGTTGAAAATCGCTGGCGTCAGTGATTTCGATTTTTAGATGTGCCTTCTCAGAAGCAGCTGCTAGCTGCGCCCGCACAAGGCATCACCCCGGGCCCCCCACGCATCTCTTCTCTGGTAAGCAGGCACTTTTAACACTACTTTAGCACATCTGTGATTGTAAACCTAGACAGGGTTGCATGGAGAGGGAGGAATCCTTGGTTACACATTGGCTATCATTCATAAAAGGGTTGTCGGTAAAGTAAATCCATGCGGGAAAACACAGCTGGCGGAATTTTAGACTTCTGGCTGCTCATTCATAAAAATGTATCCAGTTGCGATAGCAGTGCGGAGATTCCCCGAACTAGGCTGTCAGGCTGTCTGTAGGCAGGCGGTAGGCTTGCAGAAGCACAGTAAGCTGCCGAGTTGATACATTTCTCCGTGTTCCACTCTGCTGCAGCTGCCTGGGAGGTCTGTGTCTCCATTCACTTAACATTGTTATCGCCACATCAGAGGGAGCGGTACTTCCCGACCTCACACCGCTTGCTCTAATCTTTATGAATTAACATTTTGTTACATTTTTTACGATAATCCCAAAAACCTACAGATAAGTTAATTGGCTCACCCCTAAATTGGCCCTAGACTACAGTACTTACACTACGTAATACATACATAGACATATGATAATAGTAGGGATTAGATTGTGAGCTCCTTTGAGGGACAGTTAGTGACAATACAATATATATATATACTGTACAGCGCTGCGTAAGATGTCGACGCTATATAAATACTAAATAATAATAAAGAGCCTTTATGAATGCAGATTTAGCTTCGTGGTTGGTAAAGTCAGCTGTTTTAAGCATTTCCGCATGCGGAAATGCTTTATGAATGATAGCCATTGAGGGATTTGTGCACATATATGTGAATTGTTTGTTGTCTATATTTTTGTGTTTATTTGTTTTTACATATTTGTTACGTATGGGGACCTGTGCGCATACGCACACCCACTGGTTTGTGTGTGGGAGTGGGCATGCGCATATGTGCCCCTTCTTGGCACAGCTTTGAGAAGTTTTTTGAATATTTTTGCACTGACGGACAGTGATGGCACATTGGATTGTTTGATGCACATATGCGTGTATGCGCACGCCCGCATTTTTTTGGGGGGGCGTGGGCATGCACGCATACTTCCCCTTGTTTTGTTTTTCTTATTAGGCACTGGCACCTATTGTATCAGCACTAAGGGCCCGTTCACACCTGAGCGAAATCGCGCGATTCCCGCTCATGGCAAACCGCTAGCGGTTCTGCAAGAACCGCTACACAATGGACTCTATTCTCAAAGACTTCCCGCATGCGGTAAAGTACATGCGGGAAGTTTGCGACCAAAATACCGTCAAGTTGACATTCTCAAAATGTTCCGCATGTTTTTTCCGCATGCGGAAAAAGTGCGGTAAAAGTGCGGGATTCATGCGGAAAAATTTCCGCAAAAGTCAGTATTTTCCGCAATAAAAAATCAATTCTCAAAAATGTTCAGGCACATCATTTCGTCGTTATTTACAGATTTTTTTTTTATATTTTTTTTTTTTTGATCACCTACAAGTAGTAGGTGATATATTTCGCATCCCATTGACTTTAATGAAGTCTGGAGGCTTAAAGAGACTCCGTAACAAAAATTACATCCTGTTTTTTATCATCCTACAAGTTCCAAAAGCTATTCTAATGTGTTCTGGCTTACTGCAGCACGTTCTACTATCACCATCTTTGTAATAAATCAACTTATCTCTCTCTTGTCAGACTTGTCAGCCTGTGTCTGGAAGGCTGCCAAGTTCTTCAGTGTTGTGGTTCTGTGATGCATCTCCCCCCTCCAGGCCCCTCTCTGCACACTGCCTGTGTATTATTTAGATTAGGGCAGCTTCTCTCTTCTCTCTTATCTTTTACAAGCTGGATAAATGCTCCGCTGAGCTGGCTGGGCTTTCACATACTGAGGAATTACATACAGGCAGAGCTGTCTGCACTCTGCAGGAAGAAACAGCCTGACACTTCAGTGGAAGATAACTGCAGGGGGAAATAAACTATCTCTTGAGATTCAAAAGGAAGGGTGTATACAGCCTGCTTGTGTATGAATGTATTTTCTATGTGTGGACATACTGTACATCAACCTACTTCCTGTTTTGGTGGCCATTTTGTTTGTTTATAAACAAACTTTTAAAAACTGTTTTTAACCACTTTTAATGCGGCGGGGAGCAGCGAAATTGTGACAGAGGGTAATAGGAGATGTCCCCTAACGCACTGGTATGTTTACTTTTGTGCGATTTTAACAATACAGATTCTCTTTAAGGGCTGTGCTTGCTGCACTTATTTTTTTAGGGCTCGTTTCCACTATTGTGGTGCGGAATCGCCTGGATTCCACCGCTGATGAAATCGCATGCGGATGCGATTCCCTATGCGTTTTTTCCCGCAAATTCACATGCTAATTCGCATAGGTGAGGGTATATGCGATTTTAACCATGTCACTGCCTGTGTGAATTTCCATCCTACCTATGCGAATTCGTGGCAAAAAACGCATGGGGAAAACGATTTCCCTATTAAATACATTGCATGCGATTCGCAGGCATTCCACTCTCAGGCGAATTCGTTGGCTCTTTTGTGCGTTTTTTCACTGCTCAAAAAAACGCACATCACCAACGCAACAGTGGAAACAGGCCCATCCACTTGCATACCACGTGCGAATCCGCATGCATTGGACGCATGCGGATTCGCGATAGTGGAAACGAGCCCTGAAACACTTTTTCATGCGACCTTTTTACCGCATGATTCCCGCATGAATAATAGCTTTTTCTGCATCTTTTTTCCCGCATGCGGAAAACATTCGGAAAATATGAGTGAATGTGGAAAAAATGCGGGGTTTACCGCTGCCGGAAATATAGCGGTAAAATTTTGCGGAAATTTTTGCTCTTTGAGAATAGAGCCCAATGTAGCGAGTGGCAGGGTTCTCACTGCCGCGGTTGAGGTTAGCGATAACTGCAACCGCGCTGCATGCAGCGGTTTGCCGGCGACGAGCGTTCCGCGGTTTGCGTGCACAGCACGCTAATCGCGATCGCTCCAAAACCGCCACAGTGTCCAGTGATTTTTTTTCCGCGCTAATAGCGGGAAAATCACTCCCGCAAAACGGCGGCGGTAATCGCCGGCGTTCTGCGATTTTAAGTGTGAACGGGCCCTTAAAGCACTTATAGTTTCCCATGGTCACTTTCAGTGCCTGCAGTGACTGGAGTATCAGAGATTAAATTTGAATTTATTAATTATTATTTTTATTATGGGTGGGGGAGAATATCAATTATAATTGGCAGCCTCTGGGAGGTTTTTTTTTTTAATCGTTTTTAAATGTACCTAGCTTGTTGTAATAAAAATAGTTTTTCACAAGAGATCTGACATAAGGTGGGTACACACGTCAGATAAAAGTCTTTGGAAAATGAAAGATCACAGACCAATTATACCCCCTTTCATGTAGTATGAGAGCCATACTCTACACAGTCTATTCTATGGAGCTGAACTCCTCATCAGATAAAAATCTTTGCAAGATGCTGCACACAAAGACCGCTGTACACATGCAACAGATCAGTATCTGCAAAAGATCTGTTCCTGCAAAAGATCCATTCCTGCAAAACGCATTCATAGTCTATGATATCTGCAGACCTCATACACACCTTGTTTAACGGACAATTATCTGTAGATCAGATCCACCAGGTTGGATCTTCAGATCGGCAGATAATTGGCTGATCTGCAGATGAATGTCCATTAAACAAGGTGTGTATGAGGATCTGCAGATATCATAGACTATAAATGCATTTTGCAGGAATGGATCTTTTGCAGGAACAGATCTTTTGCAGATACTGATCTGTTGAATGTGTACAGCATCTGTGTGTGCAGCATCCTGCAATGATTTTTTTCTGATGTGGAGTTCAGCTCCATAGAATAGACTGTGTAGAGTATGGCTCTCATACTACATGAAAGGGGGTAAAATTGGTCTGTGATCTTTCATTTTCCAAAGACTTTTATCTGACGTGTTTATGCACCTTGAGTGGTGCTTTACAGAGATTTATACTTGCCCAGGATGGTTTCCCCTTTTTTCTTAGTGGTAGAACTTCGATTTTAGATGTGAACAAAGCCTTTCTCCACTTGCTGCGATCCGCTCCAAAAAGAAGATTGCTAGTGTTTTGGTGATTGCAACAGTAATTTAGGCACCGTTTGCACGTGAGAATGCAAAATCGATATTGCCTTCTCTGTTCTGCGATTCACTCAGTGATTGTGTTTATCGATTCTCATTCCAGTGAATGATGAATGATGCATGCAGCGTGTTTGCGATTGGCAAGAATAGCAGGCAGCGCAATTGCTGTAGTGAGAGTAATCCCATAGGATTACTTGTGCAACAGTGCTTTGCGCCCGAGCGCGAATGGACCCTAACATGTACATCTCGGTGCTGTTTTTCCACTTGTGCGATTTGATTTTCTTCTAATTGTAATTACTGGCCTGCACGATTTTTGGTGCAATCAGGCTCTGTACCCAACAGTTCACTGCGCAATCACAGTGAGTGGAAATTGAAGTATGCACAATTTTGCATGCAATCGTGCTTCCAGTGTATTTATATTGAACATCCATATCATGCCTACTCTGCAGAAGAGCTTACAATCTAATGCATTTAGGGCTGGTGCACACCGAGCGGCTTTTTGGGCGTTTTCAGATCCGCTTGCGGCTGCGGATCTGCTTGGTCAATGTATCTCAATGGGGTGGTGCACACCAGAGCGGCAGGCGTTTTGCAGAAACGAAAAATGCCTGGGTGAGGCATTTTTTGGATTTCGGATGCGTTTCTGCCTCAATGTTAAGTATAGGAAAAACGCAAACCGCTCTGAAAAACGCCTGTTCAGAGCGGTTTTGCAGGCGTTTTTGTTACAGAAGCTGTTCAGTAACAGCTTTACAATATATGAAATCTACTATACTGAAAACCGCAGCAGCAATCCGCAAAACGCTAGCAAAACGCCTCATAAAAATAAAAAAAAGCGTTTAAAAATCTGCTAGCATTTTGCGGATCTGCTAGCGGGTTTTGGTGTGCACCAGCCCTTAGCAAGTGGAATACACTTATTGCAATGTTTGCTGCACCACTCAGAAAAAGAGGTCACGAAATAGACATTCAACGCTAAAATCAAACAAACCAACAAACAAAAAAATAAAACCTGAAACAAGAAATCAGTATAAACGTCCTGGGTTCACTGTGGTTTTTCTATCAAAACCTCCACTGTACTCTCCGGGTCATAACCGACATAAAACCTGCAAAACAATGCTATAAGTAGCGTGATACTGTCTTGACAGCTGCAACACACACTTTCCTCAATACTGATGGGCTTACGAATATCCCTGCCGTTTGTAATTGTGATTTTGACTTTTTGGCCGTGGCAGATATGGGGGGAGGAGGGTTAACTTACAGTAGACATACACCTGTAGATGATGGGCAGATTCAACAAAGAGACAAATTTTATCTCTAAATAAATCTGATTAGAGATAAATTTGTCTCTTTGTCGGAGCTGCCCGTATACTGCAGGTCGATTCCCGTTCGATCAGGGGGTTTCACATTACGGCGGCATCAGCGGGGTTTTGACCCTCGTTCCGAAATCAGCCACCGTACACCCGGCTGACCAACTTCGGCCTGACACTTGCAGCATGTGCGATCGACAATGCAACCAATTTTCATCCCGAAATTGGTCACTTTGTTAGTCGGGCATGCACTTGGCGGCACCAATTTTCATCTAATTCGATTATAATAATCGAATCGGATGGTGATCGGATGTATGGCCACCTCTATGTTGCCGCTTATAGTTCATGTAGTCCATGTCGCGTTCCATCGCAGCTATGTCACTCCCATGCTTCCTCCTTTAAACCAGGAAGCATTGAAGTGACGTGGATCGCCAGTGAATGCAATGTGGAGCACACCAGCTTTAGGTAGCAGATGAGTAAGTTAACCATCCACACATCTATCTCTGCCACGACCAGCAAGTCATAATCAAAATTATGATTAAGAACAGCGGCACTATTCGTAAGACCATCACTATCCTCCAAGTGCAGATGACAAACGTGTTCATACTTGTGGTTTCCTCAAAACCCACAATAAAGTGCAATAAATGCGCACTTACAGGCCTTAGGGTTATGAAGTAAGCAGGATGCAGCCACGCTGTTTCACCCCAGGGCCCTGAGAGACACCACTTGAGGGACACTATTGTACCGCTGGAAGTCTGCCCCATTTACACCTAAAAACGAAAACGCAAGCGTTTTGCGTTTTTATGCACTGTTTTTTTTCCCCCTCCCGGCGCTCCACTGCGCGCTGCGTTTTTGTAAAAAGCGCTTTTCAGAGCGGATTTGTAATTCACTCCTGGCCAGGAAGTGAACTCTTTGACCCGGAAAAGAATAAATATATTACATATAATACAAAACAAGTATTTATTCTTAAAACGCGAACGCAATCGCTGCACAAATTGATTTTGTGAGCATTTTGCGTTTTTCCTATACCTTCCATTATAGCAAAAACGCCTCAAAAATGGTACAGGCACCGCTTTGCTAAGTGGGTTGGAAACAAACCGCTCAGCTGTGAACTCTCCCATAGGAAATCATTGCACTAGCGGTTTGTGGGCGATTTAAAAAATCGCCTGAGCTTGAAAAAAGGAGAACTTTAGTGTGCATTTAGCGCAGAAACAAATTTTAAAACTTGTGATGATGGTTTTTATGTTCTGCTATTTACCGAGAAATAAAACGTTTGATACTGATTATAGGAGTATGAAATGAGTATGAGAGCTCTATTGTTGTGACCCGCTGAAATCCACTGCGAGAGACATATTGAGTGTGAGCCCCACCTGAAAAACGAGGTGGTTTATATCTGGTGAGCCTCCTGTATTGTGGGATTTGAGGTCGAGTATGAGCACGTTTGTCACCTGCAAGTGACATGTGTGGGAATTATGTGCTGAAGCTTTCATGACACGCTATGTATAGCATTGGTTTGCAGGTTTTATTCCAGTTATGACTGGGAGAGCGCAGTTAATGCTTAAAAGTTGAAGTTTACAAGTGGAATGAACTGCAGTTTTGCCAGATTGTATTGCTATACATTGCCTATACCTGTGAGTGTGATAAGATCTCCTTTTAATAGCAAGGGCTCCGCCTGTGCAGGAGAGCAGCTGACAGGTGGTGAATTCACTGTCTTTCAGCTGCCCGTCTGAAGGGGCCTAAAAGTGCCCACTAACGATATAATTTGCCTAACGATCATTTACGAACGGTTATTCGTATAAACAATCAGAAATGAACATTTGGAACCAAAAATCTAACCAATCAGATTGATGGGATCGATCCAAAAATTGGTTCGATTTCATGAATCTAATTGGTTTGGTTAGGAGATTTTTGTCAGTTAGTGGTCCCAAATGATCATTTCCGATTGTTCATACGAATAATAGTTTTGTAAACGACTGTTCACCCAACTGTACTGTTAGTGGCCACCTCAGGACTTTATCAGATTTCAAAACGAGTTGTTGGGGACTTTTATATTCACAGATGAGACATTTCTACACTTTCTGTTGCTGGTGACAGCACAGTGAATGAAGAGAAATGTTTCGGGGGCGTGGTCAAGATGGCGGAGTGAGAAGACGTGCTTTCCGAGTCTCCGCAGCTAGCCTACTGAATTTATTCTCCTGAACAGCTCTAGTTTGACTCCGATCACGCTTTCAGCAACGGGTACACCCTGGAGAACTCCTCCGCATGTCACGGGGGAAGAGCAAGCAGAACTCCGGCAATCTAGCTGCAGTTAAGGCGGCTTCACGTGGCCTGGAGGCCCTAACAACGCCTGCTCCCAAGAAACGCAGCAAGGCTATCCAGACAATGGCGGCGCTAGAGGAGGAGGATCGCCCCTCCCTGCTGGAAGCCCTGGCCAAGCTGGACGAAAAGATCTCAGCTAAGATCGACCAGGTGCATGCAGATACTGGGCTGATCCGGCAGGACCTCACCCGGATACGCACCCGCCTGACAGAGGTCGAGGAGAGAACCACCGCCATCGAGCGCACCTCCGCTACCCACTCAACAGATATCCAAACTTTGAAAAAGCAAGTCCGCACTCTCGTGGCTAGAGCGGAGGATGCGGAGAACCGGAACAGGCGCAATAACCTCCGTATCGTCGGCCTCCCGGAGGGAATCGAGGGCGATGATACTGCGGCCTACACAGAGGCTCTTTTGCGAAAGCTGCTCCCAGATGCTGACTTCTCCCAGCAATTCATGGTGGAGCGGGCCCACAGAATTCCAGCCAAAAGGCCCCCACCTGGAGCACGCCCAAGACCCTTCATCTTCCGCCTCCTCAATTTCCGCGACCGAGACCTGGTACTACGGGAGGCGCGCCGGGTCGGCGACCTCCACTACGAGAATGGCCTTATCCTCATCTTCCCGGACTTCACCGCCGAGACACAGCGCCTTCGAAAATCCTTTTTTTGGCGGTGAGAAAATCTCTCCGAGACAAAGGGATAAAGTATGCCACTATTTTTCCGGCTAAACTACGCGTGGAGGACGGCGAGACGGTCCGCATTTTCACTACTCCGGAGGAGGCTGCCTCGTGGCTGGAGGCCCGTCCAGGATAAGTACTATCTGCTTATATCCTTTCTTCACCCCTTTTTCTTAATATGCACCGGGACTTAGATCCCAGTTTGGCCCTTGGCTGCCGCTTCTTGTACCCACCTGGCCTGGGCCTCTGACTCTGCTGTAAGAAACATGGGAGCAGGCGTGTTTCGCCATGTGTGTGGAAGGCCTGAACATACCCAAGCAAGGGTGCCATATTACCCTCTCTATCGTTTATAAAGGTACCTCGTCCTTTAGTTTGCCTGTTTATACTTACTATACCTTTACTGGCTCTGCCCCCTGAAGCTTCTGAAATGAGACAGCACCCCTGCCTTGCCTCTCCTTATTCTCGATAACTAGCGGGGTTCAGGGCCCTTAGCGTTATGGCGACCACGATGCTCCCACATGTCCAATCCAGGCCCTCTCTATTTTTGCTTTTTTGGACATGGACGCTACGCAGTTGCTATCTGCGGTGCCATAGAGCATTTGTACGCAGTCAGTAAGACGGTTGTATATCCTCACATATGCTATGTACGGAGTCATACCCTCGGTATCCTAGAAATGCCTGCTGCTGGCTTTATTATTAACATTAGAGCTGTTATTTTACCTTGTGTTTCATATTGTACGCTACTGCTCGGAGTGAAGCCGAGCCAACGTTTTGACAAGCAAGTTATGTGTTGGGGATTTAGGGATAAAGTATTCTCATGTTGGGGGGGGGGGAATACAGGGTGGGTTTATGGGGGCTTTATAAGTGCATCATGCTGCTCAGGAACTAATCTGTTATGGGGCTCTACCCGACCACTTCATATATCAGGTACACGCCTTAAGCATGTCTCATAACCAAAGATTGTCTCTCCTTACGTGGAATGTGCGGGGCCTAAATAATAAAATCAAGCGCTCGCTCATTTTTAATTACCTAAAACAGTATAAACCCCAGGTTTGTCTATTGCAGGAAACACACCTTCAGGGTAGTCTCATTCTCACGGCTAAGAAACCCTCGATCGCCGCTCATTATCATGCTACCTACTCCTCCTATTCTAGGGGGGGGTGTATTCTCATTAACAAAAACCTGATATATGAGATCCTTGAGGTTAAGACGGATCACCATGGCAGATTTGTGATACTGCATGCTAACTTTAATAGAACTGAGTATGTTATTGTAAGCATATACCTTCCTCCTCCAGCCGATTCTACTGTCCTTTATGAACTTATGCCGTTTATTGCCAAATACCCTTCAGCTAAAGTGATTCTGGCTGGAGACTTTAATCTCACCATGCAGCCCTCTGATAGAACCTCTACAGGGAGTAGACACTCGCCTGACCTCTGCAATTGGGCAGATGCTTTCATGCTAACTGACGCCTGGAGGTGGAAACACCCAACGGCGCAAGGGTTCACATGCCAATCATCCTCACACCACACTATGTCCAGACTGGACTACTTTTTTGTGTCCCAGGATGTTCTCCCGTTGCTGGGGGATATTGACCGCCTCCCCTGGGCCATTTCGGATCATGCTCCTCTTATGCTGTCTCTGGCTACAGGGAACGCGAGGTCCCTCATCACATGGAGAATATCCTCATACTGGATTCATGATGAGGAGGTGGGGGGGAGAAATAAGCAAAGCCTGGTCAGAATACTGGCATATAAATAGAGATACTTGCTCAAAAGATGTAGTCTGGGACGCCTCTAAGGCATATATTAGGGGTGCCTACAGGTCATCCATTAAAAAGGTCAGGGATACTCGCAAAGTCTCACTCATGCAAGCAATCGATCACGCTAAAACTAAGGAATTGGCATTTACTGGCTGTCCGTCCCAGGAAGGCTTTAAACAGTGGAAGTCGGCTCAGGGAAAGGTTAATTTAATGGAAGTGGACCTGACTAGGAAGTATCTTCTTAGGCAGACTCACCGTATATTTTAACAGGGGAATCACTGTGGCAGCCTACTGGCGTGGTTAGCTAGAGACCAGATAGCTAAAACCAGCATACCACTAGTTGTGGACAATGCAGGTGAGACCCATACTACGCCCCCTGATATCAATAATACGTTCAGAGAATATTACATGGACCTGTACTCCTCCAGAGCCCACTACACTTTGCATGAGCTCATGGAATATCTTGGGGGGGGTCCCTCTCCCACGACTGGAAGCGGAACAAAAAAAACTCCTAGACGGGGATATTACAGAAGACGAGGTTGAAATGGCCATCGCTAGCATGCAAACAGGTAAAACACCTGGACTAGACGGTATTCCTGCGGAATACTATAATATGTACAAGGAAGAAATAAGCTCAACGCTTGCCCCACACTTCAATTCCATGCAGAACGGCTGCCCACTGCCGGACTCCATGAAAACCTCCCTTATAGTGGTGATTCCCAAGAAAGATAAAGATCCTACCCGATGTGCCTCCTATCGACCAATCTCCCTACTGAATGTAGACATAAAAATATTGGCCAAAGTCCTAGCCAGGAGGCTGGTCCAGGTGATTGAAACACTTATTCACCCAGATCAGACGGGTTTTATGCCTGTCAGGGGTACGGACATCAATCTGAGAAGACTGCACACCCACCTATCTCTGCCAAGAGACGGTTCTGGGAATAGAGTCATCGCCACGCTAGACGCCGAAAAGGCGTTTGACTCGGTTGAGTGGCCGTACCTATGGGAGGCTCTCCACCTGTATGGAATAGGAGAAAAGTTCATTAAATGGGTGAGGCTGCTGTATGATTCTCCAGCTGCTAGAATCAAAACTAACGATACAATTTCTGATCCATTCCCACTTAGTAGGGGTACCCGCCAGGGGTGCCCCCTGTCACCTCTCTTATTTGCGCTCGCAATCGAGCCAGCAGCCATCCAAATCCGTCTAGCGGAGGGGGTGGTGGGGCTTAGAGTGGGGAGATTGGTCGAGAGATGGCACTTTACGCGGATGATATGCTTTTATTTCTCAACGATGCGGACTCATCCTTAACAGCAGCGTTGCAAATTCTTAAAGGGGAACTGAAGAGAGAGGTATATGGAGGCTGTCATGTTTATTTCCTTTTAGACAATACCAGTTGCCTGGCAGCCCTGCTGATCCTCTGCCTCTAATACTATTAGCCATAGCCCCTGAACAAGCATGCAACAGATCAGGTGTTTCAGTGATTCAGACTTATAAGTCTGATCTGACAAGACTAGCTGCATGCTTGTTTCTGGTTTTAATCAGATACTACTGCAGAGAAATAGACCAGCAGGGCTGCCAGGCAACTGGTATTGATTAAAAGGAAATACACAGGACAGCCTCCATATTCCTCTCTCTTCAGTTCCCCTTTAATCTCTTCGGGGTCTACTCCGGAATCCGTATCAACTGGGATAAGTCCCTTCTATTTCCCATAGACAAAGAAATTGCCTCCCAACCCCCTCATCCTCTGCTCAGTTGGGTATCCAGCTTTAAATACCTAGGCATTATTATAGATGGGAACCTCAGCAACTATATTACACTTAATGTCCAATCAGTCCTAGATCACTACTCTCGCAAGGCCCAGGCCTGGAAAACTCTTCCGCTCTCGGTCGTGGGACGGGTCAACCTCCTCAAGATGTTGTTCCTGCCAAGATTCAATTATGTGTTTAGGCAGTCCCCTGTCTGGATCCCAGTGTCTTTCTTCCATAGGATAGACCGAGTCACCTCTAGCTTCATATGGGGTGAGGGTGCTCCACGTCTCTCGCTCTCCGCCCTGCAGCTCCCCCTCGATGGTGGAGGTCTTGCCCTCCCCAACCTCAGGAAGTATTTCTTGGCCTCCCTCCTGGTAACCATCCGCTGGTGGTTTTCCCAGGATGAACGCAACACGGCAGTGGTACTGGAGGCTGCAGTTATGGGATCCTATGAGGCCCTAACAAATCTCCCCTTCAGAGGGACCAACAAATACTCTCTGATCACAGCCCCCATGAAAACTACTATCAGAGCCTGGGAGGCTGCTAGGGCTGGGCGGCGGGGTCCGGGCACCCTCTCCCCGTACACCCCTCTTTGGGGCAACCCTCACCTTCCCCACTTCACCTCTATTCCAGACCCACAGGCCTGGGCGAGCAACGGAATCAAGCAAATAACGCATCTTGCTCCATCAGGTACCCTGCTCACATTCGCCCAACTTAAATCTAAATTTGGCCTACCAAATAATATGCTTTTCCGATATTTTCAGGTCCGACATGCTTGGCAACAGCAGTTTCCTTGCCGCTGGACCTGGGAATCAGACTGTATAGAGGGCCCTCGCATAAGGCAACAGTTAGACAGACCCCTATCCGAACTGTACTCCAGGCTAATCCCTCAGTCTATACCCAGGCTGGTTAAAGCGAGAGAGAAGTGGGGGGTGGATGTGGGTCCCCTTGAAGACGGTGAATGGGAGGAGGTCCTATCTAGTATGGAGGGAGTTACAATATCAGCTACTGATAAATTTTTACACCTTAAATTGGTTTACAGAATATACCGTACTCCCATTCAAATGCATGCAATCTTCCCGGAGAAGTCTGAATTATGCCCTAAATGCCAGAGGGAAGAGGGAGATTTCTTCCATATGATATGGTCCTGTGAAAAACTGCAAACATATTGGTGTATGGTAGCTAAAACTATAACGGAAGTTATGGGAGAGAGGATTGTGACGGATCCCAAATCCCTTCTCCTGGGTCTTTACACTGACGCCACTCTATCCAACCACCAGATTACACTGGTCAAGATCCTCGGTTTGTATGCCCGGTGGGAGCTTTTCTTCAAATGGTTCTCTGACCAACCTCCTACTAAGAAGGCATGGTTCAAAAGAATAAATAAAGCTATGATCTGGTATAAACTTACTTACCTCAACAGGAAATGTCCCCTGAAATTTGATAAAATCTGGCTCCAATGGTCTGAGTACATGTCTTCCCACACACCTGATACTGTGGTTTAACAACATATGATTATCGCCTAACGTTGGGGTCAACCCCCTGGCTTCCTCATAATCTCCTCTTGATGGCATGATGCACTAGGGAGAGGGTGGGGGGAGGGTGGGATAGGGTGGTAGGGTGGGGGGAGGGTGGGATAGGGTGGTAGGGGGGGGGTTGTTCTGGTGTTCTCACCAGTGTTGTATCTTTTTATGTGCTTAAAATTAATAAAATTTGACTGTTAAAAAAAAAGAAGAGAAATGTTTCTGAGACACAAATGGCAGTGCTTACGGTTTATCTGGTAGTACTAAAATAACGGAAAAAACGAAAGCCCTGGAAGCTAGCGTTGTGACTGTATAACATCATACCCCAAACTATCGACCTAAGGGCTCTTTCACACTATTGCCCTTTCCCAGCGTTTCAACGCAAAGGCAATTCTTTGCGTTAACCAAGGTAAAATGAAAGTCCATAGACTTTCATTTTACCTTTCACACCCGACGCTGCGTTTCGGTGCGTTGCGGTTCAACGCACCTGAGAGCAGGCTTTTTCCGTCTGGTACTATTAATAGCTACGGCCACTGATTGTGTCGCACCGCAGATTCCTGACGACACACCACAAGGCATATAATGCGTGCAGGAAACTGCTCCTGCACACGTTCATAGATGTGAAAGAGGCCTTAGGGTTTATGTCCCAATCCTTACTGACGACAAAATTTGAAGGTGTGTGTGTAAACCTTTTAGCCTTGTACACACATACAAGGCATATCGCTTGACGGATTGGGACCCGATCCCTCAGGCGACACTGCAGGGCTGAGGCTGTACAAACGTGTAGCTAGCCTGCAGGCTAGCGCCCTCTTCTGTTGCTGTGCGGGGACGGAGCGAGTGAGGAAAACAATGCTTTCAGCCTAATTGATCCGCCAGGCTATTCGCTCTCTGGCTGAGGTGTTGGGGGGAAGATGGGCTGCTATACGTACGCTTGATTCTTGACAGAGGCATTTGTTATCAGCTGAGTGTTATCTATACCTGGTACACACCATGCAACTTCCCAGAAAATCGACAGTTCGAATGGTGATAACGGGTCCAATCAGGATTCCGATCAATTGAATACAGAAGTGATTCGAAAATTAATCAGAAAAACTATCATAAACTTGATCGGACCTATCGGAAATTATCGATTCGACCTGACGAGAAATTGCACGTTGTGTGCAAGACATTAGGTGCCTGGAACCCCTGTCGGTCACTGAACTGTATCACACTGAAATCGTTGTGTGACGCACTTCTAATGACAATCAATGGAGAATTGCACTTCGGTGTTCTCGCTGGCACAAAAAGTACATTGTGCACCATAAAGCTGCAAATTGTCATTCGCAAATGTTGTTGTAGGTGGTGCTAGAGAGTTTTTTTGTTTTTTTTTAAAGAGAACCAGAGGAGGATTTATTAAATCTTAATAGGACACAGAGGCATGTTCTGTGCACAATGACATGCCTCTGTGTCCTTCTTCTGCCGCCGCTAGAAGTACTCCTGGTTCACGGCTTAGCTTCTGATTGGAGGAAGCTAGTGGAGGCGAGGAGCAGCAGGGCGAGCCACGCTATGGAGGAGGCGGGGGAAGCAATGTGGGAAAAACTGATTGACAAGCTGCCAGGTAAACCATGCTAGAGACAAGCAGATTGTCAATAGCCTTGCCCTATTTATCGGGGGGACAGCAGAGCCCGGGGGTGACTGGCGGCAGCAATAGGAGGACACAGAAGCATTTCATTGTGCACAGAACATGCCTCTGTGTCCTATTAAGATTTTATTAAATCCGCCTCGGGTTCTCTTAACCTCCTTGCCGGTTATCCCGAACTCAGTTCGGGGTAACCTGTGCAGGAGGATTGCTCAGGCCCCGCTGGGCCGATTTGCATAATTTTTTTTTTATTACAAGCAGCTAGCACTTTGCTAGCTGCTTGTAACTTCCGATCGCCGCCGATCCGCCGCAATCCGCCGCGCCGCTCCCCCCCCCGCCCCAGACCCCCTGCGCTGCCTGGCCAATCAGTGCCAGGCAGCGTTGAGGGGCGGATCGGGATTCCCTATGACGTCCCGACGTCCATGACGTCGGTGACGTCATCCCGCCCCGTCGCCATGGCGACCGGGGAAGCCCTGCAGGAAATCCCGTTCTCAACGGGATTTCCTGCATACTCTGATCGCCGAAGGCGATCGGAGTGGGTGGGGGGATGCCGCCGCTCAGCGGCTATCATGTAGCGAGCCCTCGGCTCGCTACATGATTTAAAAAAAAAAACGAAAAAAAACCTCCAGCGCTGCCTCCTTGCCGGAGGAATTGAACCGGCAAGGAGGTTAAAGGGACCCTGAGCAGGTCCCTCTGGGTCCTCTCCTTGGTCCCGCTGGTGGCTCTGTGAACCCGACGACTTCAGCTGAAATCATGAGCAACTATGCATGCGGAACCCGTCCGCGCACCCGACTCGATGAGGTTGCTGTAAGCCTCCTGCCCATGACGAGCCACGCATGCGCAGGTGCTCAGGATTTCAACTGAAGTTAACGAAGCCGCCAGTGGAGTCACGGAGGGGGCGCCGAGGGACCTTGGTGGGCTAAGGTGGCTGGAGAAAGCCCCAGGTTAGTGCAGATTTTAATTTTTAAGAGCTGCTCAGGGTCCCTTTGAAGCTGCACAGTGGTAATGTATGAAGTGTGTTTGGGAGTTAGTACTGTAAGAATATAAAACCAATATCAAAACTGAAAGGTTGACATATTTACATTTGAGATTTTATTATATGATAAGATTTTATGACTGTTAAACTTAAAGGGAAGGTCCAAGCAAAATATAATGAGTTTCACTTACCTGGGGCTTCTACCAGCCCCATGCAGCCATCCTGTGCCCTCGTAGTCACTCACTGCTGCTCCAGTCCCCTGCTGGCAGCTTGCCGACCTCGGAGGTCGGCGGGCCGCATTGCGTACATTTTTACGCATTCCCACTAGTGCAGGAACATTAAGGCCTCGTTCACATCACTTAGCGCAGATGGCTGTGCGATTGGAACGCAACGCGTCCGATCGCACGCCATCTGCGCTCCTATGCGCTGCGCTGCAGATCCCATTCATTACAATGAATGGGATCTGCGCTGCGATTCCCAAAAATGCGTGCAGCACGCGATAGCGCAATCGCGCTGCCACGCAGCGCATATGATGGGAACGGTAGAAGGGCTGTCTATGCCCTTCTACCGTTCTTGCGTGTCGCACACTATACGCGCTGCCAAAATGCGCACGGCAGCGTGTATAGTCTGAACGAGGCCTAACACATACATTTTTACGCGTTACTGGTTCAATGCGTAAAAATTTACGCATTGAACCAGTAACGCGTAAAAATGTATGTGTTAATGTTCCTGCACTAGCGGGAATGCGTAAAAATGTACGCAATGCGGCCCGCCGACCTCCGAGGTTGGCAAGCTGCCAGCAGGGGACTGGAGCAGCAGTGAGTGACTACGAGGGCACAGGATGGCTGCATGGGGCTGGTAGAAGCCCTAGGTAAGTGAAACTCATTTTTTTATTTTGCTTGGACATTCCCTTTAAGATTCTTGAAATAATTTTGAATTGATTATATGAACGAAAAGGATCATATTTGCTTTAGCGCATCGTGGATCAAAATTAAGTTTTAAATTCTCATTGACGTTCATTAGCTGTGGTTTAAAGGGGAACTGAAGAGAGAGGTATATGGAGGCTGTCATGTTTATTTCCTTTTAATCAATACCAGTTGCCTGGCAGCCCTGCTGGTCTATTTCTCTGCAGTAGTATCTGATTAAAACCAGAAACAAGCATGCAGCTAGTCTTGTCAGATCAGACTTATAAGTCTGAACCACTGAAACACCTGATCTGCTGCATGCTTGTTCAGGGGCTATGGCTAATAGTATTAGAGGCAGAGGATCAGCAGGGCTGCCAGGCAACTGGTATTGTCTAAAAGGAAATAAACATGACAGCCTCCATATACCTCTCTCTTCAGTTCCCCTTTAAAAAAAAAAAAAAAAAAAAAAAAAAAAAAAAGTATGCACAAATTCACATACGAATACACATTTTGCAGTGGAAAATCGCACGCGAGAAAGGGTTAACTTTTTCACGATAAGTGTGAACCATATTGTCTTAAAGCTGACCTGAACTAAGAGCTTCCTTTCTGCTCTAAAAGATAAGCAGCAACAGTATAATAACCTTTAGGGCTGGAACCCACAGGAGCGCTTTTGGCAGCGTTTTGGCAGCACTGCGATACGCTAGCAGTTTGCCAAAACGCTGGGCTAATGTTAATGGATGGGGCAACTTCCACAGGAGCGTTTGCGTTTCCCAGAAACGCAAACGCAGGACCTGCAGCATTTTGGGAGCGTTAGCGCTTCAATGTAAAGTATTGAAACGCTAGCAGAAACGCTCAGCAAAACCTAAACTGAGCGGTTTTGCTAGCGTTTTGCGGTTCAGCACACTGTAACAAAATGAAAAATAATTCACAGGACCAATCAGGATAAAAACGCAAAACGCTACGCACCCGCTGGGCAAAAAATACAATCTTGCAAAACACAACCAAAAACGCTCATGAATCCGCTTGCAAACCGCTCAGACAAAACGCTAGCGGTTGCGTTTTGCGTTTGCTGATTTCAGTGGATTCCAGGCCTAAAAGAAAAACATTTCCTTGTCACAGCTTAACCACTTGAGGACTGCAGTCTTAAAACCCCTTAAGGACCAGACACTTTTTTTTCCATTCAGACCACTGCAACTTTAACGGGTTAATGGTCGGTCATACAACCTACTATCTAAATCAGGGGTCTCAAACTCAATTTACCCGGGGGCCGCAGTAGGCAAAGTCAGGATGAGGCTGGGCCGCATAAGGGAGTTCACGTGTCCCCGCCGCAAAACGAGGGCTGCAGAGCCCCCAAATTGCCCCGGGGGCAATCCGCCGGCATTTCCTGGAAGGGGCAGAGCTTTCAGCTTCAGCTCTGCCCCTCCTGACGTCAATCGCGGCGGATCGCCGCCTCTGCCCGCCCACTCTAAACATAAAAAAAAAAATTGGGAAAATAGGAAAAAATGCCAGGAATCTTCATACAGCCATATTACGGCTGTATAGCGATACCTGGCCAAAGCGCTGCGGCTGCGTATGGACCCCCTGGAAACTCTGTCAGGAAATGTATTGCTCTTTCTTTTGATACATGTAAAATTACACTACCGTTAGGCTTGCTACTAAAAGTGACATTTACCGCATTTAAAAGTATACTATTTTCCTTCGAAACTTTAAAATCGATTTTCTCAAAAACTATAAGGTCTTTTTGAAAAATTGTTTTTTCCTCTTATTCCTAATGATCTCCTTAACATATCCTGCAAATTTAGGGTTTCTAGCATTTAAGGTGGATTTGCTATTAACCATTAAAGTCGGCGGGTTTTTAAATGTGTATTTTTTTCCTTTGCAACTTTAAAATCGATTTTCTCAAAAACTATAAGGCCGATTTTGAAAAATTTTTTTTTCCTCTTGTAGCCACTGGGGGCCCCTACAAGCTCTGGGGCCTTGGGGCCACAAAATATTGTATCGCGGGCCGCAAATGGCCCGCGGGCCGCGAGTTTGAGACCCCTGATCTAAATGAATTTTACCTCCTTTTCTTGTCACTAATACAGCTTTCTTTTGGTGCTATTTGATTGCTGCTGTGATTTTTAGTTTGTATTATATTCATCAAAAAAGACATTAATGATTTTTTTTTACTTTCTGTGCTGCCATTTTTCAAATAAAGTAATTTTTTATATACATTTTTTCTAAATTTATTGTTACATGTCTGATTAAAAAAAAAATCCAATAAGTGTATATTTATTGGTTTGGGTAAAAGTTATAGCGTTTACAAACTATGGTGCAAAAAGTGAATTTTCCCATTTTGAAGCATCTCTGACTTTTCTGAGCACCTGTCATGAGGTGCTAGAATTCCAGGATAGTATAAATACCCCCCAAATGACCCAATTTTGGAAAGAAGACATCCCAAAGTATTCACTAAGAGGCATGGTGAGTTCATAGAATTTATTTTTTTGTCACAAGTTAGCAGAAAATGACACTTTGTGATTAAAAAAAAAAAAAAAAATGTTTAAAGTTTCCATTTCTGTTAACTTGTGACAAAAAAAAATAAAAAATTGAAATCTGCCACTGACTCACCATGCCCCTCTCTGAATACTGTGGAGTATCTACTTTCCAAAATGGGGTCATTTGTGGGGTGTGTTTACTGTCCTGGCATTTTGGGGGATGCTAAATTGTAAGCACCCCTGTAAAGCCTAAAGGTGCTCATAGGACTTTGGGCCCCTTAGCGCACCTATATGGTAGAGGAAGAAAGCCCTTAAAAAATAGCACCTCTCACAGCAAAATTTGAAAAAGTATAACAAAAATCTTTATTCAACATTGGGTATATTAATAATCACAGTACTGATGATTCAATAAAGAATAAAACCATTTAAAAACCAAGCAAATTTTCCAACATGATCCCTGCTGCATATGAAACAATCACTCTAAATGCAATATATTGTATAATGACACAATGCTGCTGTCAGTATCTCCTATTTTTTGCACTACTCCACTTTATGCTCTTTTACCTATGGGCTGCTCCTTTGCCTTAATTTCTTACTAGGCATCTTATCACTAGTAATACTGTATACTTGGATAGCAATTGTGCACTTTATTTCATAATCTTATATATGCGATATTCGTGTTTTTTTTTTTTTTTTTTTTGGTTTTGTTTTTCCATTGCACAGGTGTTGTTTATTGGTCCTGCATCACACTAGGTTGTATACTGAACCCGGGTTCTCCTCCTGTTGGGCTCAATATTGAGCCTACTGTGGGGTTTTATATCTGACAGCAGCATTGTGTCATTATACAATATATTGCATTTAGAGTGATTGTTTCATATGCAGCAGGGATCATGTTGGAATATTTGCTTGGTTTTTCAATGATTTTATTCTTTATTGAATCATCAGTACTATGATTATTAATATACCCAATGTTAAATAAAGATTTTTGTTATACTTTTTCAAATTTTGCTGTGAGAGGTGCTATTTTTTAAGGGCTTTCTTCCTCTACCATATAATTGCTCTTGTTTTGAGCCCTAGCACACACAGTTATTTGGTTGAGGTGTTGCAGACACTCCCTAGAAACTACCCTTAGCGCACCTAGGTGTAAAAATACACCCCAAAACACATTATACTACTTCTCCTGAGTACAGCGATACCACGTGTGACCCTTTTTTGCAGCCTAGGTGTGCTAAGGGGCCCAAAGTCCTATGAGTACCTCATTTCACAGGTCATTTTGAGGCATTTGGTTTTCAGACTACTCCTCACGGTTTAGGGCCCCTAAAACGTCAGGGCAGTTTAGGAACCCCACAATTGACTCAATTTTAGAAAGACAACACCCAAAGGTATTCCGTTAGGAGTATGGTAAGTTCATAGAAGAATTTTTTTTTTTTTTTTTGTCACAAGTTAGCGGAAATGGATTTATTGTTTGTTTTTTCACCAAGTGTCATATTCCACTAACTTGTGACAAAAAATAACATCTTCTATGAAGTCATCATACACCTAACGGAATACCTTGGGGTGTCTTCTTTCTAAAATGAGGTCACTTGTGAGGTTCCTATACTGCCCTGTCATTTTAGGGGCCCTAAACCGTGAGGAGTAGTCTGGAAACCAAATGCCTCAAAATGAATCTTTAGGGGTATAAGCATCTGCAAACTTTGATGACAGGTGGTCTATGAGGGGCCGAATTTTGTGGAACCGGTCATAAGCAGGGTGGCCTATTAGATGACCGGTTGTATTGGCACTGAAGTGCAGGATGTTCTCAAATCGTGACCCGGACATGGCAGCAGAGAACCTGGGCATGTGATGTATTCGGTGCATAGACCAATAAGACTGCAATACATTCTTTTTGACTAGACCCATGTTAAAGAGAATCTGTACTCTAAAATTCTTACAACAAAAAGCATACCATTCTATTAATTATGTTCTCCTGGGCCCCTCTGTGCTGTTTCTGCCTCTCCCTCCTGCAATCCTGGCTTGTAATTGCCAGTTTTAGGCAGTGTTTACAAACCAACTAACCAGCTTGTCATAGGCTCACATAAGCAGAGCGTGTGAGTCATACAGAGCCTGCAGGGGGCCAGGAGAGGGTGTGTATAGCTTCTATCCAATCACAAGCAGCCCTGCACATTCCACACATTCCAGTCTCAGCCCGACAGAGGAGAGAAGATTAGATCATATAACGGAGATAACACAGCCACTGTGCAAGTAGGAAAGGCTGCAGTAAGCCAGACCACATTAGAACAGGCATAGGAACTTATAGGATAGAAAACATAAGGATAAAAATTTTGTTACGTTCGGAAACTTGGAGTGGTTTCCACCGAAAAGGCTGGGCATGGTAGCTTCTTCGATTGACGGTTGCGTATTGTGTGGCATAATGGTTGGTCTCAGCCACAATTAAGTCGTAGAGACCAGCAGTGATCAGGAAAAAAAAATTTCTGTCACTGCGGTGGGGCGGGTGAGGGTTTGGGTGGGTAATTGGGTGCCCGCAAGGGCAGATTAGGGTCTGATCTGATGGGTAGCAATGACAGGGGGTGACGGGGTGATTGATAGGTGATCAGGGTGTGATTAGAGGGGAGAATGGATGCAAGCAATGCACTTGGGAGGTGATTAGGGGGGGGGGGTCTGAGGGCGATCTGAGGGTGTGGGCGGGTGATCAGATGCCCGCAAGGGGCAGGTTAGGGTCTGATCTGATGGGTGGCAGTGACAGGGGGTGATTGATGGGTGATTGATAGGTGATCAGTGGGTGATTACAGGGGAGAATAGATGTATACAGTACAGGCGGGGGTCTGGGGAGGATCTGTGTGTGTGTGTGTGTGTGTGTGTGGAGGGGGGGTGATCAGGAGCCCCCAGGGGGCAGTTTGGGACCTAATCTAAAATATAGCGTTGACAGAGTGACAGGGAGTTATTGATGGGTGATTGGGTGAAAACAGTGGTCTGAGAGGGTGATCAGGGGGAGGTCTGAGGGGTGCTGTGGGCGATCAGGGGGCAGGATCAGTGTGCTTCTGTGTTTACTAGAAGGGTTGCCTCCTGCCCTAGTGGTCCCTCGATCACTGGGACCACCAGGGCAGGAGGCAGCCTGTATAATACACTTTGTTAGCTTAACAAAGTGTATTATACACTTTGTATGGGGCAGATCGGGGGTTAACAACCTGCCGTCGTTGCTAATTGGCCAATGGGTTGATGTCGCAGGTGGGCGGAGCCTAATGCCGGCGGATGCGCGCGATCCCCGGCTACTCGGTCCCCCAGGTACCGCCGTCGATCAGCGTTACGCGGTCCTGGGGGTGCCACTTTGCCGACACCCATAGGTAATGGAACTCCTGCAATAAATGTGCAGCGTGTCTACTACCTGCTTTCATGGAAGCAGACAAAGTGTTAACATCCTGTGTTCACATTAGCGGAGTCTGGCGAGTTTTCCGAATTTCTGTGCTGACACAGCTGAGAGATCAAATTACACTTGTGATTACTTGATGAAGGGGTATTAGGCTCTTCTCGCTAAAAACACACAGGGTGCATTTATGTCTATTTTTCTTGTGTCCTGTGCAAGAGTTCAAATCCAGTTTAAAGGACATTGGAAGTGAGAAGAATATGGAGGCTGTCATATTTATTTCCATCTAAACCATTTGCCTGGCAGCCCTGCTGGTCTAATTGGCTGCAGTAGTGTGTGAATATCACCAGAAACAAGCATGCAGCTAATCTTGTCAGATCTGACAATAATGTCAAAAACACCTGATCTCCATATGCTTGTTTAGGGTTTGTGACTAACAGCATCAAAGGCAAAGGATGAGCAGGCTAGCCAGGCAACTGGTATTGTTTAAAAGGAAATGATTATAGCAGCCTCCATATACCTCTCATGTAGGTTGTCTTTTCAAAATTTTGGCTTCAGTTGGCTGATGGTGTAATGGTTAAGGGCTCTGCCTCTGACACAGGAGACCAGGGTTCAAATCTCGGCTCTGCCTGGTCAGTAAGCCAGCACTAATTCAGTAGGAGACCTTTGGCAAGTCTCCCTTACACTGCTACTGCCAATAGAGCGCGCCCTAGTGGCTGCTGCTCTGCTCTGGCGCTTTGAGTCTGCAAGGAGAAAAGCGCAATATAAATGTTATTTGTCTTGTCTTGTCTTAAAGGATACATTTGAGGACATAAAAAAAAAAATCCACTTACCTCGGGCTTCCTCCAGCCCCTGCCAGCCGTCCTGTGCCCACGCTGCAGCTCCGTTCCATACTGGTGGTTTGGGGTCCCCTCGTGCAAGAAGCCGACTGCGCCTGCATGAGCGGCTCTAAGAGTCATGCTGACTACATCCAGACTGTACTGCGCAGGCGCAGTAGTTCTGCGCCTGTGCAGAACAGCCTGGATGATGTCAGTGTGACTCAATGAGCCGCACAGTGGAACGCAAGAAGATGGAGGAAGACTGTTGGACATGTGACTGTTAGTTCAACACCGGATAACATAGCTAATACTAGTCAAGCCTAGGGACGTTTATTATGACGTGAAAAAGGATATTTAGAAGTTACCATATGGTCAGGTCCAAAAGCAGTAAGTTTTTCTGGGAAAATTATATGAAATTCTGGTGGGCTGCTCTGTTCAACTTAAAAATGTATATAGATTTTTTTGCAACTTCCTTGTAACTGGAAACATATTTGAATTTTAGCACAACAGTGTTAGAAAGCTGTGTTGAGTATGTGTGTTAAGTTTATTTTCTTGCCTTGAATTTCACAACAAAGCATGCTCTTGACTTACATGTTGGCCTTGCAGTTATTGTCTGTGAATTCAACAATAGCATTATTGATGGTCCGGTTCAGTCTACAATTACCGGGCGTCAGAAGCTGAAGTCATTGTGCTGCCTGACCTTTTGTGGATGTGAGAATGTCTGACCGAGCTCACCATAGCAATGATTGTGTTCCTCTGAAAGCCATCCTTGCTGTAGGCTCTACAGGCTGTAATTTGTTAAACTTGGCATACCCCCTATCTGTTTGGATTATGAGAATACAATTCATGCCGGGACATAAGGCAGGGATCCCACTTGTGCAGTTCGGCAGCATTTTGCCTCAATGCAAATTCGTATGAGAAAACGCATGTAAGGATTTTCTATGGGGCCATTGCGTTTTCAGGAAGTATCTGCGATTCTGCATAGCATTGGAGAAATCGTATAACATCGTTCTCCCCAGAATTTTTTTCCAGCCGGGTAACATGAAAAAGCAGCTGGATGGGGCGCGGCAAGGGAATGCAAGGCCGGTGCAACTGTGCTTACTGCATAAGAGGAGGTGATCCGATGGCAGCTGGTGTGAGGATCTATGTGATGATGATGATATGTACGGTAATATGCAGAACATAGAAGCCATATTTTTCATTTTGTGTCATGTGTAGGGCTGAAGGATGCTGCTACTTTGAGCTTCTGTATTCAGTTCCTCTGGAAGTTGGACGCTGCTAATTGGATCTCCTGTAGGCCAGAATAGTACATTTGCATCTGAAAGTGAACGCTTGAGAACAATAGCGCAGGAACTGCTAAATTGACTTGCTAGCTTCGGGCAAGGAAATAGCTCATTAGGCCACTAGCCAGTCACCTTTGATCTGCTGTCTCAGATGTGTCACCTAGACTGGCTGCAGACCACACCAGCCTGAGCCAGGAATTTACATGTGACAGCCTTACTCAAAAAGTCTTTGAAGTGTGTGCTAAAATACACTTTTACATGTGGAAGTTAGATCTCTGGGAATTAAATTATGTCTGAAAAGTTAATTAAAACTAGTTCCTCCCCTTCCCAATGAAGTTGCAGCCTCCAGGCATATCTTCCAGTATAAAAAGCAGGGCCAGATGCCTAAAAAGTATCTTCTCCTGAGAGTAGCACATCGCTAGAGATGATCCCGATCGAATCGGAAAATTCGTGTCTCTCCACGGTTGGACATTTGCGCTGTTAAAAGTTCAATTAACATTTATACCATTTTATTTTTATGCAAATTGTCGTGTGTATCTTTGTAACTTTTATGTTGTAACTTTTTACTTTGTTTTTTTGTAAATCTTTTGTATATATTACTTTCTGCATTGTTCCACTTTTTCTGGAATATTATATCGTTATTTAATAAGTTTGACTTCTGCTGTACTAAGCCAACGCTCATAGCCTAGAAGAGACTGCAGTGTAGCTTGCATTACAAGTCAGTGCCTGATTGTGCTATGCTACTGTACAATTGTAGTGTGTGTGTGGCGTTCGCGTAATCGGCCTAAAGCGCAAAGCTGACCCGAATACGGAACTGCGGATTGCATGCAGATCACTCGACAGCAGAGGGGAAGTGTCTAGCAACAGCTAGTGGTGGCAGTGAGTAGTGTTCTAAGGGGTCACAGCCTTGTGTTAGCTCGACTAAGGCTGCTTCCCTTCTCGATCTGGTCAAACCCACAGTCGGGAACCGTATCTGCAGGCTTGCCGTGGGGTTGGTTCCTGACAGCCGGGTACTCACCAAAATCAGCCGGGTGGAGCACCCGCTAAATGAGCCTGGGTAGAACACTCATACAACCTGCACCACCTTTCCACACAATGGGCCTGATTCACAAAGCGGTGCTAACAGTTAGCACGCAGGTGAAAAGTCCTTTATCATGCCTAAACTCAGTTTAGGCGTGATAAGTTTAAGCACCAACTGGTTTAGCACCGCAGTGCACAGCTGATCAAAAGTTTTGCTCTAGCAAAGTCTGGTGCACTTCGCATAAAGTTTAATGGTGCTGCTTTGCTTGCAGGACTTTGCAAGCGAACTAAACTTATCTAAACTTAGCATGCCTAAGCTTATCACACCTAAACTTATCACGCCTAAACTGGCTTTTCACCAGCGTGGTGCAATGGTTATCATGCCTAAAGTCTCTAACTGGGTTAGCACCGCTTTGTGAATCGAGCCCATTGTATGAAACTCTTTATTGGAATCACTGGCACATGTACAAAAAAGGCATGCATTAAAGAGACTCTGAAGCGAGAATAAATCTCGCTTCAGAGCTCATAGTTAGCAGGGGCATGTGTGCCCCTGCTAAACCGCCGCTATAGCGTGGCTTAACGGGGGTCCCTTCACCCCCAAAGTGACCACTGCAACACTTGGTCGCAGATTTGGTCGTGATTTATGGCTTCCTGGAGGCAGGGCTAACGGCTGCAGCCCTGCCTCCAGTCGCGTCTGTCAGCGGCGCATCGCCGCCTCTCCCCCGCCCCTCTCAGTGAAGGAAGACTGAGAGGGGCGGGGGAGAGGCGGAGATACGCGCTAACAGACGCGCGTGGGGCAGGGCTGCGGCGGTTAGCCCTGCCCCAACCAGGAAGCGCTCCCCCGCTGTACGGAGCGGATTTGGGGGGTCAGGGACCCCCGTTAAGCCGCGGGATAGCGTCGTTTTAGCAGGGGCACACGTGCCCCTGCTATCTATGAGGTCTGAAGCGAGATTTATTCTCGCTTCAGACTCTCTGTAAAGAGACACTGAAGCGAAAAAAAATATGATATAATGAATTGGTTGTGTACTATGAATAATTACTAGAAGATTAGCAGCAAAGAAAATATGCTCCTATTTTTATTTTCAGGTACCGGTATATAGTGTTTTTTCTAACATTGCATCATTCTCTAATATGTGCAGATTACACTACACTCAGCATTCAAAATGATTCTTTCAGAGCAGTCTGTGAACTAATGACCTCTCCTCTGGCAGAGAAAAAGAAAACAGTTGAGATAATAAAAGTCAGAAGACAGCCCTCTCCACGACTTTCAAGTCGTAGATCTTAATGACTTTTTTGCATAGAGATAACAACTGGAGTTTCTTAACTCTTCCTGTACTGGAAACAATTAGACCGATGTATCTGATCTTAATGTTTTATTTCTTAGCTGTACTACACATACAAATCATCATATCATACATTTTTTTTCGCTTCAGTGTCTCTTTAAGGGCCTGATTCCACGACACACAGTGAGATCACCGCAGGCAAACTGAAGTCCGTGTTAGCCAATGGAACCGTTTCCATTGTTGCAAATTCCCGGTCACGATGCAGTGCGCTAAATTTGTGGATAGCATGCGTGCGGCCCATGTCGAAGCAGCTGCTTTCTGGCAGAGTTTAGTAGGGGAACAATGTGCTTGGCTATAGCCGATCCACTGTCCTTTATCTTATGCCTGGTATACACCGTGCAATTTCCCCTCAGATAGACTGGCCGAATCGATTATTTCCAACAGGTTCAATCTGATTTCCTCTCGTTTTTCTGATAGATTTTTGTATAGAAGGGATTTGAAAATTGATCGGACAAATGATCGGAATTCAGATTGGACCTGTCGGAAATAATTGATTTGTCCCGTCTATCTGACGCAAAATTGCATAGTGTGTACCAGGCATTAATGCGGCCTTCAGGGATTCTTGTACACATGCAAGATACTCATGATAAATTGCATCAGGCCCATTGAGTGCTATGAGCAGATTGTGCAGGTAAACTCTCATATTACATGAAGGTGGTAAAATTGGTCAGTGATTGGCCAATCCATAATTGAAAGTGTGTACTAGGCTAAAGTGTGTAAATCTGTGCATCCACCCATCACACCTACACACTTTAACCACTTGCCGACCGCCCACAGCCGATGGGCGGCGGCAAGGGCTGGGCCCAAACACAGTACGCCCATCTGCGGCAGCGGGCGTGGTTATGCGGCGATCGCGTTGCGTGATCAGTCGCCGGCGACAGGCTCCGCCCACCTGGCGCAGTAACCGGCCGTTCGGAATCGCAGGCGGGTTACTAGCTGCCCGATCGCTGTATACAAAGCGTATAATACGCTTTATAATGTATACAAAGCTTATTATACAGGCTGCCTCCTGCCCTGGTGGTCCCAGTGATCGAGGGACCACCAGGGCAGGCTGCAGCCACCCAGGTAAGCACCCAAGCACACTGATCTACCCCTCCCCCCTTCCCTCTGATCGCCCACAGCACCCCTCAGACCCCTGTTTACACCCAATCACCCCCCTAATCACCCATCAATCACTCCCTGTCACTATCTGTCAACGCTATTTTTTTGATTAGGTCCTAAACTGCCCCCTGGGGGCTCCTGATCACCCCCCCCACACTCTCTCAGATCCCCCCCAGACCCCCCCCCCCTGTGTACTGTATACATCTATCCTCCCCTGTAATCACCCGTCAATCACCCTCTGTCACTGCCACCCATCAGATCAGACCCTAACCTGCCTCTTACGGGCATCTGATCACCCCGCCTGCACCCTCAGATCGCCCGCAGACCCACCCTCAGATCACCTCCAAAGTGCATTGTTTACATCTGTTCTGCCATCTAATCACCCACTGATCACCCATCAATCGCCCCCTGTCACCACCTGTCACTGCTACTTATCAGATCAGACCCCTATCTGCCCCTAGGGCACCCAATCACCCGCCCACACACTCAGAACACCCGTAGACCCCCCCCCCAGACCTCCCCCCCCCGTGTACTGTATACATCTATCCTCCCCTGTAATCACCCGTCAATAACCCCCTGTCACTGCCACCCATCAGATCAGACCCTAACCTGCCTCTTACGGTCATCTGATCACCCACCCACACCATCAGATCGCCCGCAGACCCACCCTCAGATCACCTCCAAAGTGCAAAGTCCAAAGACCCATCAGATCAGACCCCTATGTGCCCCTAGGGCACCCAATCACCCGCCCACACCCTCAGACCCCCAGCCCTGATCCCCTCACCAGTGCATTGCTTGCCTCTATTCCCCCCTCTAATCACACCTTGAGACACCCATCACCTCCTGTCACCCCCTAGCACACCTACCCATCAGTTCATGCCCTAATTTGCCCCGTGTGAGCTCCTGATCACTCGGCCAAACCCTCAGATCCCCCTCAGACCCCCTTCCGATCACCTCCCCAGTGCATTGATTGCATCTATTTTCCCCTCTAATCACCCCCTGAGACACCCATCAATCACCGCCTGTCACCCCCCTAGCACTCCTATCCATCAGATCAGGCCCAATACAACCTGTCATCTAAGAGGCCACCCTGCTTATGACCGGTTCCACAAAATTCGCCCCCTCATAGACCACCTGTCCTCAAAATTTGCAGATGCTTATACCCCTGAACAATTATTTTGAGGCATTTGGTTTCCAGACTACTCCTCATGGTTTTGGGCCCCTAAAATGCCAGGGCAGTATAGGAACCCCACAAGTGACCCCATTTTAGAAAGAAGACACCCCAAGGTATTCCGTTAGGTGTATGACGAGTTCATAGAAGATTTTATTCTTTGTCAAAAGTTAGCGGAAATTGATTTTTATTGTTTTTTTTTTTTTCACAAAGTGTCAATTTCCGCTAACTGAGGGCCTCTTACCACTGGGGTGCTCATCCGTTTCCAAATTGTCAAAAGCGAAAGCCTATTGACAGAATAGATAGTGTTCACCTGTCTGACACCCATGCATGGAAAAGCTGTGTATTCTGCACTAGTGTTAATAGGCCCTGAGACTTAACCCTTTCTGTGCTCCCTAGAAGTTAACCACCCTGGCGGTCTATTTTTTTGCGGTGCTCGGCCGCGAGTGGTTTTATTTTATTTTTTATCATGTAGCTAGCCTAGCGCTAGCTAAATGATTTCCCCCCCTCCCTGCGGCATCCCTCCCACCCCTCTGATCGCCTTCGGCGATCATACCCAATAGGAAATTCTGCTCTGAACGGGATTTCCTGTTAGGGCTTCCCTCGTCGCCATGGCGACGATCGGAATGACGTCAGGGGGAGTCCCAATCCACCCCATAGCGCAGCCTGGCGGTGATTGGCCAGGCTGCGCTGAGGGTCTGGGGGGGCCTCTTTTGTGGCGGATCGGCGGCGATCGAAATAAACACGCAGCTAGCAAAATTATAACAGGGGCTGAGCAATCCACCGTGGCGATAATGGACGAGCTGAGCTCGTCTATACCGCTAAGGTGGATAATCCTGTTAAAACTTTCCGTAAATTGTAATGAAGATTTCCCCCCCCCCCCCCCCCCAAGGTTGTAATTATATTTCTGTAAATATACTTAAGGTGGCCTCACACGATACAATAAAATGATCCGATTTTACAGTAATTCAAATAAAAGATCGTATCTCTCGAAAAAATCGAAAGCTTTTTTTTCAGTCGACTGAAAAATCCGGATTTCCCGGTTTTTTTTTTTTGTTTTTTTTTTTTTTGATCCGGAATGCCAGATATTTCTCTTCAATTTCTACTAAAGATTGTATGGTGTGTGTTGGATTGTTAATTTATTAATCTACCCACCCAAGCAATTTTCTCTGAGTTTCCAATCATTTTGATCATAATTGAGAAAAAAATTGAACATATGTGGCATTGGTCATATTTTTGAAATGTTAAATTGATTGCAATTCTTGAATTGAACAGATATTTAACAAATTGTATGGTGTGTGTGTGGCCCTCTTTAGGCTAATCATTTTACCTTTCTACATACAGTGGTTTGCAAAAGTATTCGGCCCCTTTGAAGTTTTCCACATTTTGTCATATTACTGCGAAAATCATACATGATTCCAAACCAATTTTTTTTTTTACAAATAATTAACTGCAAAGTGGGGTGTGCGTAATTATTCAGCCCCCTTTGGTCTGAGTGCAGTCAGTCGCCCATAGACATTGCCTGATGAGTGCTAATGACTAAATGGTGCACCTGTGTGTAATCTAATGTCAATACAAATACAGCTGCTCTGTGACGGCCTCAGAGGTTGTCTAAGAGAATATTGGGAGCAACAACACCATGAAGTCCAAAGAATACAGAAAGGTCAGGGATAAAGTTATTGAAAAATTTAAAGCAGGCTTAGGCTACAAAAAGATTTCCAAAGCCTTGAAAATTCCACGGAGCACTATTCAAAGTGATCATTAAGAAATGGAAGGAGTATGGCACAACTCTAAACCTACCAATACAAGGCCGTCCACCTAAACTCACAGGCCGAACAAGGAGAGCGCTGATCAGAAATGCAGTCAAGAGACCCATGGTGACTTTGGACGAGCTGCAGAGATCTACAGCTCAGGTGGGGAAATCTGTCCATAGGACAACTATTAAGGCTCATACACACATCAGACCATAGTCTTTTGAAAATGAAAGATCAGACCCCCCTTCCATGTAGTATGAGAGCCATACCTACACAGTCTATTCTATGGAACTCCCCATCAGACAGAAATCTTTGCAAGATGCTGCACACAAAGATGCTGTAGACATTCAAAAGATCAGTATCTGCAAAAGATCTGTTCCTGCCAAAGATCCGTTCCTGCAAATTGCATTCATAGTCTGAGATCTGCAGATCATCATACACACCTTGTTTAACTGACATTCATCTGCAGGAACAGATTTTTTGCAGATGCTGATCTTTTGTGTCTGTACAGCATCTGTGTGTGCAGCATCTTGCAAAGATTTTTTTCTGATGGGGAGTTCAGCTCCATAGAAAAGACTGTGTAGGTATGGCTCTCATACTACATGAAGGGGGTAAAATTGGTCTGTGATCTTTCATTTTCAAAAGACTATGGTCTGATGTGTGTATGTGGCCTAAGTCGTGCACTGCACAAAGTTGGCCTTTATGGAAAAGTGGCAAGAAGAAAGCCATTGTTAACAGAAAAGCATAAGAAGTCCCATTTGGAGTTTGCCGCAAGCCATGTGGGGGACACAGCAAACATGTGGAAGAAGGTGCTCTGGTCAGATGAGACCAAAATGGAACTTTTTGGCCAAAATGCAAAACGCTATGTGTGGCGGAAATCTAACCCTGCACATCACTCTGAACATACCATTCCCACTGTCAAATATGGTGGTGGCAGTATCATGCTCTGGGGGTGCTTTTCTTCAGCAGGGACAGGGAAGCTGGTCAGAGTTGATGGGAAGATGGATGAAGCCAAATACAGGGCAAACTTGGAAGAAAACCTCTTGGCGTCTACAAAAGACTTGAGACTGGGGCGGAGGTTCACCTTCCAGCAGGACAACGACCCTAATCATCAAGCCAGGGAAACAATGGAATGGTTTAAAACAAAACATATCGATGTGTTAGAATGGCCCAGTCACAAGTCCAGATCTAAAGCCAATCGAGAATCTGTGGCAAGATCTGAAAACTGCTGTTCACAAACGCTGTCCATCTAATCTGACTGAGCTGAAGCTGTTTTGCAAAGAAGATTGGACAAGGATTTTAGTCTCTAGATGTGCAAAGCTGGTAGAGACATACCCTAAAAGACTGGCAGCTGTAATTGCAGCAAAAGGTGGTTCTACAAAGTATTGACTCAGGGGGCCGAATAATTTACACACACCCCACTTTGTTGGTTTTTATTTATTTATTTTTTTGGAATCATGTATGATTTTTGTTCCACTTCTCACGTGTGCACCACTTTGTATTGGTCTTTCACGTGGAATTCCAATAAAATTGATTCATCTTTGTGGCAGTCATATGAAAAAATGTGGAAAACTTCAAGAGGAGCCGAATACTTTTGCAAACCACTGTAGATTATAAAAAAAAAAAGTTACACTTTCTGAAGTATTCTACCCCTGTAACACTACTGCAACATCTCATGTGGTTGCAACTTTACATCATTCTTTTAGAAGCAAAGCAGAAGGTGTCACCAACCTACTAAAAGTGGTTAGAATCACTACACTGCTCTGGTTTGCAGGTTTTGTTTTTGCTGGCAACACATGGCAGTATTACTGGTACTTACACCAGCAGAGTACTGCACAATCAGTGCAACCTGTGGTACATAGGTAACGTGAGCATTGTTATGGTAATACACATTTCGTTACTTGCTTAATGCACATTACCATAGCTCATTTTACTCGTGTACTGAGTGTTGCGCTAGGTGCGCAATCAACAGTACTCTATCGGTGTTAGTGCTGGTAATATTGCTGTGCGCTTGCCTGTGCATGGCATTATTACCAGCGGTTTTTGTATTAGGACCAAAATGAATTGCAAAAACTTTTAAAGAGTATCTTGGAGATATTTTCGTTAATTGCTTTGTGAAATTCTTCTGTAACTACCTAAAAATATCTGATTTATAGATCTGATTTAATTTGGTAACCCATCTCTAAAATGTCCCATTTAGGCATATGTATTGAATGGTGTTTGCAGGTATTGTAGGAATTACTTCATTTTATGATTTCTAAGGCTACTTTGACAGTGGGACATTGCGTTTTGCTGTAACGTTAATGTCGCAACGCAAACTAAGCAACGTCCCAAAAACTCACAATGCAACTTAAAGAGAAACTCCAACCTAGAATTGAACTTTATCCCAATCAGTAGCTGATACCCCCTTTTACATGAGAAATATAATGATTTTCACAAACAGACCATCAGGGGGTGCTGTATGACTGATTTTGTGCTGAAACCCCTCCCACAAGAAGCTCTGAGTACCACGGTACTCTGGGCAAACTGCCACAATGTAACAATGTTTACAGACAGGAATTAGCCGTTTACAGCGGTCTCTAACAGCCAAAACAGCTAGGAGCAGCTACATAACCTGCCCACAGTAAAAATGTCACCATGTAATACATGTCAGAGTGTGAATCTGGGAGAGGAAAGATTTTACAATGAGTAAACACTGACTAAATCATTTATCCATAATTATGGTAAAAAAATGAAGCACTTTTTTTACTACATTATCACTGGAGTTCCTCTTTAATGCCCCGTTATTGTCGCATACAGTAGAGCATACAGGCAATGAAAAGTATGCTTCCAAGTCATTACTGAGCATGTGCAAACAGTCCAACGCATTAATAACGTGTATAACGCACAGCATGCAGCGCTTTCTAATAATGCTACACGTTACACACAAACGCACCGTGTGCACTGTGAATGTTGCACAGACTTAGTATTGCTGTGCGTTCGTCTACGTTAAAACATTTTCTAACGTGCAACTTTAACGTCGCACTGTGAAAGAGGCCTAAAAGGCAAAGATATGGAAGAACATTCATATGAACATAAATTGCTGATGTGGCCACACAAGGGTTCGTACCGCCAGTATTCCTGGCTTTATTGCATCAAGAAAAGGTCAGTGAGGTGATAAGCCCTTTTCACTCCCTGAATATCTACTTTCAATCAGTCAGCCTCTGGATCAATCCCATGTTATCCTTTCTGATTCACAATATGAGTTTTATGTTTCATCTCTTTGTTGCAAGTCGGTACAAGCTATAAAAATGCTTGTCACTTCCTTGCCTGATGAGAGATCCCGTTTTCCATGACACGTCATTAATGGATAAGGGGTTTATGTGACTGGAATTGCACTTAATGGTAGCTGCATGAATACGTACGTCCTTCTTTCCAATTTACAGAAACTGTTGTCAATGTCTGAAGGCAGTTCTGACGTGTTAGGGCAAGTTTCATTGCATGCTGAGTTCACTGCTGCCTTGAAGCAATATAAGGAGAAATGCCATTGGGATAGTTACAGAAACTAGTCTTCTGTAAACATTCATCAGAACGCACCAATATTTGTTTTGTTCTGTTCTTTCTTCATGAGGCTTGTTCACATTGGAGTTCTTTCTGGGGTCAGCAATCAGCAAAGCACTGTGTCACCGTAACCCCATAGGCTTGATTCACAAAGCGGTGCTAACAGTTAGCACCCTGGTGAAAAGCCCATTATCATGCCTAAACTCAGTTTAGGCATGATAAGTTTAGGCGTGATAAGCTTAACCAGCTGAGCGGTCTGGACGAGCTCAGCTCGTCCAACACCGCCAGAGGCTGCCGCTCAGGCCCTGCTGGGCCGATTTTCACCAAATAAAAAGCAGCACACGCAGCCGGCACTTTGCCAGCCGCGTGTGCTGCCTGATCGCCGCTGCAGCGCGGCGATCCGCCGCGTGCAGCGGCGAAAGAGGGTCCCCCCAGCCACCCGAGCCCAGCGTAGCCGGAACAAACAGTTCCGGCCAGCGCTAAGGGCTGGATCGGAGGCGGCTGACGTCAGGACGTCGGCTGACGTCCATGACGTCACTCCGCTCGTCGCCATGGCGACGAGGTAAGCGAAACACGGAAGGCCGCTTATTGCGGCCTTCCGTGTTACTTCTGGCCGCCGGAGGCGATCGGAAGAACGCCTCCGGAGCGCCCTCTAGTGGGCTTTCATGCAGCCAACTTTCAGTTGGCTGCATGAAATAGTGTTTTTTTTTTATTTAAAAAAAACCCTCCCGCAGCCACCCTGGCGATTTAATCAGAACGCCAGGGTGGTTAAAGAGAACCTGTACTGAGTAAAAATATTTAAAATAAACACATGAGGTAACTTCAAATGAACATTATATAGTTACCTTGCCATCAGTTCCTCTCAGAAGCTCACCATTTTCTTCTGATAATAATCCCTTCTAATTCTGACAATATTTTGTCAGATCTGAAATATATCAGTTGCTGTCAATAAAATATCAGTTGCTGTCAGTTATAGCTGAGAGGAAAACTGATGTACCAGGTAATGTCCATGTTTCCCTATGGCTCAAGTGGGCGATGTTACAGTTTAACTGTGCGCTGACCAGAAAGCGGTTATGGGTAATGGCCATTTTCAAAATGGAGGACGGAAAATTCCCTTGATCACAGTGAACAAACAGGACGCGGGACAGGAGAAAGACACTGAGGAGTAGACCACATGGAAGGTAAGTATGACTTGTGTATGCTTATTTTGACTTTTAATTTTCAGCTCAGGTTTTCTTTAAGCACCAACTGGGTTAGCACCGCAGTGCACAGCTGATCAAAAGTTTTGCGCTAGCAATGTCTGGTGCACTTCACATAGAGTTTAATGGGGCTGATTTGCGCGCGGGACTTTTTGCGCAATCTAAACTTATCTAAACTTCTCACACCTAAACGTATCACGCCTAAACTGGCTTTTCACCAGCGTGGTGCAATGGTTATCACGCCTAAAGTCTTTTAGGCGTGCTAACTGGGTTATCACCGCTTTGTAAATCGAGCCCTATGTGCGCATTCTCGCTGCAGCATTGCAATATGAATAAAATCTTTCCTTTAAAATCACATCAAAAGTTGTGTTTTGCGACTTTCAGTGTGAACGAGCTCATAGGCTACATTCACGCTGACATGTACAATATTGCATAGCAAACATGATGCATAATGGTATTTTCAGATTGGTGCGCTAGAAGTTGTGGTGGAATCTGTTGGAATAACGGGGAGGCAAGCTGTGCAGTTTCGTACACGAGGCCTTGCACAGTTGCAGTGAAGCATAATGTTTATATACTGTATGCTTCACTGTATGCATCACATAGCATGTGCCGTGCGCAATGCAACTCTTCACCTTCGCAGTGGTGCGATCCTGCTTTCTACACATGCAGCATCTGTGTCAAGTTCAGTATATTTAGTGTACATATTGTGTTCTGTTACATTATTTACTTCAAAATTTTGTTTTACTGACAACTATGCATCACCTCAAAATATGTCACCTGAAACTATATCATTACAGATTATTTTGGTCGGTACATTTAGAATAGTTGCTGACCCACTGTTAAGCCCCTGGCGGAGCAGTATGGCCTGTTCTATTGAGAGGGGAGGGGAAGGTGCGCGAGTGGCTGCACACTGTCAGAACCAGGGCTGTGGAGTCGGAGCTATTTTGGGTACCTGGAGTCGGTGGTTTCTTAAACCGAGTTGGATTTTTGTACTGACCCCACAGCCCTGGTCGGAAAAACAATGTTTCCCAGGCTGCTAACACATGGTTCAATCTCTATACTGTGTACTTTCCCTCACTTTACTAGGCCAAAACAAAAGTATTATGCATAACATTTCACTTGACTTTTTTTCTTCTTTAGATGTTTTTCTTCCTGAGGGAGGAGGTGGTATGGTGTCTCCTAACCAATTCTTGTATGAACTGCCAAGTTACCAGTCTCTGGTACGTAGAAAGCCTTCTAACTATGGCACTATGGATTCACGCAGAAGTGTCCGCAATCCGAAGAGATCACTGTCCCGGGAGCCCAGTCGTGTGGATTCTATTGATGATGATTTCAGTGTTCCTCTAAGAGACCGTCCCATTAGTATGCAAGAGAAAAGGCAGTTAAGGTAAAGGTGGTACTTGTTATGCTTGTGGAGGACAAAAGCAAAACCTCAGTGAAATACTATGTAAGGGTGTATATTAAATCTGTCACTTTCTAATGTGCCCAAACCAAGGGAAAGTGTGAGCAGGGCATGTGTGCTTCCAAATTACACAGTACAGTACTGCTGTATACAAAATGCATGCTGCCAATTTAATTATTATGACAATCTGTCACACTGCCCAGCTTTTGGACTGTTCCCATGTGCACATGCAGCGGCCGGACCACATGCAGCCAGCGAGAACGGACAGTGTAGTGTCCACTCTGATAGTCCGCTGTAGCCCGGGGAAAATGCGTAAGGCCCGGTTCACATCTGCGTTTTTTTTTCCGGAGCTGGCTGTACGGATCCGGCCATCTGGATCCAGAAAAAACAATCCGTTTTTACAGCCAGTGTGCTGTAAATTGTCAGTTTTCCATAGGATCCTATTGTGCTGCAAAACCTTCCGTTTCCGTTCTGCTGAGTTAAACGGTCCGGAAAATTGGGTCCTGCAGCATTTTTTTTTTTTGTCCGTTCCGCAAAACGGACCACAGAACCGTACGGCCAGTTCCGCTGGCAAATGCTAATGTGAACCGAGCCTTACTCCCATATGCTATATGGGGAACGGATCTGCCTCCGAGATTATCACAGACTGTACAAAAGTGCGGTCTGCTTACTGCAACAGATTCAATGGAAAAAGCCAGAGGATTTTTGTTCCAGTGCTGCTTAATTCCATCTGTAAAGAAGTGACATGCTGGGAGATATAGTTTTACAGTGGTAATGTCACTCCACTCACTAACGAGCTGAAATGAGAACTGTAGTGAGCGGTATATGGAGGCTGCCATATTTATTTCCTTTTAAGCAATACCAGTTGCCTTGCAGCCCTGCTGATCTATTTGCATGCAGTAGTGTCTGAATCACACCAGAAACAAGCATGCAGCTAATCTTGTCAGATCTGGCAATAATGTCAGAAACATCTGATCTGCTGCATGCTTGTTCAGGGTCTATGGCTAAACGAATTAGAGGCAGAGGATCAGCAGGACAGCTAGGCAACTGGTATTGCTTAAAGGGAAATAAATATAGCAGCCTCCATGTACCTTTCACTACAATTGTCCTTAAGGGCCATATTTCTTGTTGCACTCTATCATCTCACAGTAGTATGCAGCAATACATGGGGTTAGGCTGGTTACAGCATTACCTGAACCTTTGAAGGTATTTTTAAAAATACTGAAAACTTTATTTTGTTATAAAACTTTACTATCGCAGAAACCATTCTTCAACGTAAGGGCTGGTTCACACTACAGGCTGATCATTTAGTCGATGCTGAACGCTTTTCTGCAATTGAGCAAAAAATGTGTTTGGCATTGTTTCCCGTCCGTTTCGTTGTCGCATTTTGAGCCAATAGGGAGACACTGAACTGCAAAAGCGGCTGACGCTTTAAGCAACACGCAGCGTCTTGGGAAACTCAATCGACTGTGTCGCGAACGCTTGCATTCAGAGTTTATAGATTAGCGGTTGTACAACTGCACACATGGGGTTTCTAGGATTTATGAAAGGTAGATGGGTCCTGGTGATCAACACTATGCTGTGAGAGCTGTTCAGTAGCTGGGGTACACACTCATCTTGCAGCCGTTATCCATGGATCCCGGGTTACGGCTCACAGGCAAACGCACTGGGGGGATTATAGATGCCCAGAATCCCCCCTCAGACCAGGGCCGGTGCAGTGTCTAGGGACAGGCACAAGTTGAGACACCAGAATATCTGCAGCCATCCTGCAGCTCACAGCACTGCCCCCTTTCTTTCCCTGCTACAGTTGACTCTGGATGGAGCAGCAGCAGTCTGTGGGAGCAGCTCTGGGGAACTTAACGGAGTCCTGTATAAGCACAGCCCTGTGCCTGCTGTGTGAATGCTTCACTTTCCCCTTCATTACCAATGTTGGCTGTCCTCATTATTATCTGTATCCAAACTGCTCCTATTCGATCCTGTTGTCGATTGGGAGCAGATCGGACATGTAGTAAATGATTGTCAGATCCTGTCAGTCGGACAGGAAATTGCATTGTGTGTACCCAACGTGATGTCCTACCATATTATTATACTGTAGTGTGCGTGGCTGAGGGAGACCTTTCAGAAATCCTCCCCTTGAAAATCCTGGGTTTGCCCCTGCGGCTGCATCAAATATAAAAATTGTGTGAGTAATTTTATTTATTTATTGTATTTATAATGGTATAGTCCTCAATTTACTTTTGCTAACAATGAAAAAACCAACCAACAAAAAAACCACAACTGAAAATGAACACTGGGATTTTTCATTAAAGGGACACTTTAGGTACAGTATGTGTGCAGAACATTGACTTTTACTGCCAATTTCCTTTCCTATTGTGTTTTTGTTTTTCAGCCTATATATAATGTAGCATATGTTCCCCTGTGAATACTCCTGATTGTATGCTTAGCTTACCTCTTTGTCTTCAAGGAATATCCAGACAATGCGTTTCCAAAACACCAAAGGCTGGGGTCAGTGGAAAGACAACAGCAGAAATGTGTGCCAGAAATTCAGAGATGATGCTAGCGCACTATTGTCTCACCTACAGCTCTGGAGGGGTAACATTCACGGTATTGAGGGTAAGCAGCTGTCTAATAAAGTGTGTCTCTAGCTGCACTAATAGGACAGGGTTCCTTTCCATGTCGCCACATTGAAAGAAGATAGATACTCGGCCTGAGCCCACTAGCGCAGTTATGTCCGCTTTTCAGCATCTGTAACATTGATGTGTAACTGAAAAGCAGACACAACTGTGTCAGTGAGCTCAGGCCCTTACCTATGAGGAGGGAAGCCTTTGGATTCTACAGAGGCATCCCATGTCCTTGCCACACGCAGACCCCTGGGACACATCCAACAGAGCTTGTCAGATATGTTATTGTGGCTGCACTCCCCACCTTGTAGGAGCGCGGCCGATTTCACGTGGGTGAAGCACAGACGTGCTCAAACATGAAGAGGACCTTCCAGAGGGTCCTGCGTGGCGATGGTCTTGAGGAGGATGCAGGAAGCCTCTGGAGGATTGTAACAGCAGCCCATCTCCTACTGTTCTGTCTTTAGTAAATTCGGTTCTGATTGGTTGCCATGGGTTACCTTACTTGCACTATTCTTTTTACACTGTTTAGGCAGTCAAGACAGCAAGGGCTTTATTCAATTCACTTTTTTCCCCCCTCTGCTGTTTCCATGGTGATAATTTTTAATCTTCTGTTTAAAATAACTTTTTAGCACCGTGCAATTGAAAAAGTACCAAGAAGTAGGTGAAAAAGTACTGCCAACATTATTCTGAGTACCGTATTTCCTTGCTTGATGGTGGCTTAAAGGGAACCTGAACCAAGTAAAATTATTTTAAATAAACACATTCCCGGTATGTACCTGCAAATTAATATTACATACTTACCGCGCCATCAATTCCTCTCAGAAACTCACCATTCTTCTAACAATGATTCCTTCCAGTTTTTACAAGATTTTGTCAGATCTGAAATATATCAGTTGCTGTCAGTTACACCTGAAAGGACAACTGATGTGCAAGGAAATGTCCATGTTTTTCTATGGCTCATGTGGGCTATATTACAGTTTAACAGCGTGCTGACCTTTTGCTTGGACCTTCCCTTTAAGCTGTTACAGGAACATCACCATTTTAAAAGTGGAGGACGGAAAAATGCATCAATCATGGTGAACAAATAGGACACGGTAGAGCAGAAAGAGATTGATAAGTAGACTATACAGGAGGTACTGTTGTGTTCAAAATTATTCAACCCCCACTGAAATTGTGTTTTGGCCAGTTTGACATTGATTTAGGTCATTTCAGTCATCTTGTTTTACAATTAAATCAAAGGCACTTGTAAGTCAGACAAATATAACCTCACATTTATAATGAAATAACCACAAATGTATTTTCTGTGCTCACATCATTACCAGTTTTATTCAACTCCCAAGTGACATTCATTCTTAGTACTTAGTACAACATCCTTTTCCAGTTATAACAGCTTTTAAACGTGAAGCATAGCTTGACACAAGTGTCTTGCAGCGATCTATGGCTATCTTAGCCCAGTGTTCCCCAACCCTGTCCTCAAGGTCCACCAACAGTGCATGTTTTGTGGAAATCCACAGAGCTAGTTAATCAGCTCTGCTGAGACACTAATTACCCCACCTGTGCATGTTGTGGTTTCCTGCAAAACGTGTACTGTTGGTGGGCCTTGAGGACAGGGTTGGGGAACTCTGTTGACTTAGCCCATTCTTCATGGGCAAAAGCCTCCAGTTCAGTCACATTCTAAAGGTGGCCACACACTATACAATTTTTTAAATATCTGTTCTATTTAAGAATTGCAATAAATTTTTCTGACTGATTGGTCATATTTTTGAAATGTTACAATGTACCACACACATATGTTCAATTTTTCCCCAATTATGATAAAAATAATTGGAAACTCGGACAAAATTGCTAGGGTTTGTATATTAATAAATTGACAATCTAACACACACCGTACAATCTTTAGAAAGATTGAAGAAAATATCTGGCATTCTGGATCGATGAAAATCGAAGAAACGGGAAATCCGATTGGATTTTTCAGTTAAATTAAAAAAAAAAAAAAGCTTTCGATTTTTTTTTTTCGGGAGATCCGATCGGTTTTATCGAATTGCCGTAAAATCGGATCATTTTGTTGTATCGTGTGTGGACAACTTTAGGCTTGCGTGCTGCAACTGCTTTCTTTAAGTCCCACCAGAGGTTCTCAATCAGATTTAAGTCTGGTGACTGTGATGGCCTCTCCAAAATGTTCCAGCCTTTAATCTGCAACCATGCTCTAGTGGACTTGGAGGTATGCTTGGGATCATTGTCCTGTTGAAAGGTCCAATGTCTCCCAAGCCTCAGGTATGTGACGGACTGCATCACATTTTCATCCAATATCTCCTGGTACTGAAGAGAATTCATGGTACCTTGCACACACTGAAGCTTCCCTGTACCTGCAGAAGCAAAACAGCCCCAAAGCATGATTGACCCCCCGTCATGCTTCCAAGTAGGCGAGTTGTTCTTTTCTTCATAGACCTTGTTCTTCCTCCTCCAAACATAACGTTGATCCATGGGCCCAAACAGTTCTAATTTTGTTTCATCAGTCCACAGAACACTATCCCAAAACTTTTCTGGTTTTTCCACATGACTTTTGGCATACTGCAGCTGACTCTTCTTATTTTTTGGAGACAGCAAGGGGGTGCGCCTGGGAGTTCTGGCATGGAGGCCTTCATTACGCAGTGTGCGCCTTATTGTCTGAGCTGATACTTCAGTACCCGCATGACAAATCTTTTTTTTCAGTTTTCAGCTGTCACACGCGGACATTTCTCCACTTTGCGCTTCAGGTAGCGCACAGCTGTCAAAGTCACCATATTCTTTCTGCCACGACCAGGTAGCGTTTCAACAGTGCCCTTTGCCTTGAATTTGCGAATGATGCTTCCTATGGTGTCTCTTGCTATGTTTAACATCTTTGCAATCTTCTTATAGCCATTGCCCTTCCTGTGAAGATAATTCACCTCTTCTCTTGTCTTCGTGGACCATTCTCTTGACTTCACCATGTTTGTAAACACACCAGTAAATGTCTAGAAGTAGCTGAGTATCACAGTCATTTTAAATCTGCCTAATTGGTGCTTATTATGCTTGATTGCTGCTCGTTACCATCCACAGGTGTTTTCAATACCTGATCGAAAACACTTGAATGAACCTCTGTTCTTAAGGGTTCGTATAGACGTCCGATAAAGATCGTTCGTTACGAACGATTCGTGACGTTTACACGATATTCAAATTAGACTGAAAAGATCGTTCGTAATGAACGATTGTGTACACACGTGAGCGATATAAGTATAAAGTACTGAACGACGAACGATTAAAAAATGCGTGCGCAAACGGAAGTGACGTTATGACAGGCAATAAGAACATGCGTTATCGAACGATCTTTGTACACACTGCAACGATTGAACGATTATCTTTCGAAAAAATCCGCCGGGTTGGATCGGTCGGATTGAACGATAACGGTCGTTATCGTCCAAAAAAACGATTGTTGGAAAATTTGGAGCGCACGATTATCGGTCCGATTGTCGTTATCGTTCGTTTTCGAACGATCGTTATCGTACGTGTGTACTCAGCTTTAGAGTGGTAGTCTTTAACCTTCTTGGCGGTAACCCCGAACGTAGTTCGGGGTAAGCCGCCGGAGGGTGCCGCTCAGGCCCTGCTGGGCCGATTTGTTTAATTTTTTTTTTGCTGGACGCAGCTAGCACTTTGCTAGCTGCGCCAGCACCCCGATCGCCGCCGCCGCGCGCCCGATCGCCGCTATACGGTGCGGCGCGCGGCCCCCCCCCCAGACCCCGTGCGCTGCCTGGCCAATCAGTGCCAGGCAGCACCGAGGGGTGGCCCGGGACTCCCAATGACGACCCGACGTCAGTGACGTCATCCCGCCCGTCGCCATGGCGACGGGGGAAGCCCTCCAGGAAATCCCGTTCTTTGAACGGGATTTCCTGATCGGAGATCGCCGAAGGCGATCGAAGAGGGCGGGGGGATGCCGCTGAGCAGCGGCTATCATGTAGCGAGCCCTGGGCTCGCTACATGATATAGAAAAATTTTTTTTTAAAAAAAACTGCCGCGCTGCCTCCTGGCGTATTTTTTTATACCGCCAGGAGGGTTAAGGGGTTGAATAATTGTGTCAATGAAGAAATCACTAAAAAAAACATTTAATACTGTATTACAAAAACTATTGATGTCATTTTAGTTGCATTTGGTTCTTTAAAAAGTCCTTGTAAGATTTCATTCTGAACACAATTACAAATGTACACTAAAACTAACAGTACACTAACCCTTTACAGCATTGGGGGTTGAATAATTTTGAACACAACGGTATGTATGATGAGTGGATGTTTGTTTTGACTTTTAATTTTCAGTTCAGGTTTGCTTTAAATTTTATTTTATTGATGAGGTGTAAAAATATCACCCAGGAGAAAAAGTGAATTAAATGAACACCCAGATCTCTTGCATTTAAAGGGAACCCGAAGTGAGAGACATATGGAGGCTGACCTATTTATTTCCTTTTAAACTGTGCACATTGTCTGGTTGTCCTGCTGATCCTTTGCCTCTCTGAGGCCTAGTGCACACCAAAAACCGCTAGCAGATCCGCAAAATGCTAGCAGATTTTGAAACGCTTTTTCTTATTTTTCTGCAGCGTTTCAGCTAGCGTTTTGCGGTTTTGTGTAGCGGTTTTGGTATAGTAGATTTCATGTATTGTTACAGTAAAGCTGTTACTGAACAGCTACTGTAACAAAAAACGCCTGGCAAACCGCTCTGAAGTGCCGTTTTTCAGAGCGGTTTGCGGTTTTCCTATACTTAACATTGAGGCAGAAACGCATCCGCAATCCAAAATCTGCAGCAGCCCGGGAGTATGCGTTTCTGCAAAACGCCTCCCGCTCTGGTGTGCACCAGCCCATTGAAATACATTACCCTAGCGGATCCGCACCCGCAAGCAGATCGCAAACCGCAGCGGAAACGCTCCGGTGTGCACTAGGCCTCATACTCTTAGCCATAGACACTGAACAAGCATGCAGACCAGATGTTTCTGACATAAGTAGCTGCATACTTGTTTCAGGCGTGTGATTCTCACAGTACTGACCAGAAAAATCAGCAGGGCTGCTAGGCAACTGGTGTTTAAAAGGATGTAAAGATGGAAGCCTGCATATGTCTCCCCTAGGGTTCCTTTTTAATTTTTTGCGGTGTGACTTGATACTAATGTAACCTATAGTCCAGTTGTTTCT